>NC_056766.1:14668333-15006666 GCF_018687715.1 Carya illinoinensis | reverse complement strand
TACTCATGTGATACCAAGTACAAGAAGTAAGACAAGGTTATATTATGTTTGTGATATTACAACTTGCAACTTGAGAGAATCTAGCTTACTAGGTAAAAATCAACTATTCTCTAGGTGATGCTGAAATGGATCAAGTATATGTGATGGTTTATGCTTGAGTTTAGCATGTAATTGTTTTGACTATGATTAATTTTTAGAATTATTTGGTGTGATCAGAATGCATTAGATTTGAACATCTCTTCTATAAATCATGCATTTCTTAGTGTATGAGAGGAGTCTAGTTCTTCCCCGAGTTGTCTATTTTTTGAAAGGATTTTATTGGTTCAGAAATAATTATTTCCCTTTTCTCAATCAATTTACTTGTTAAAATTATGCAATCTTCTCTAGCAAGCACTTGCAAAAGATATTAATACTAGATGCAGTTATATACTTTCATATATAACATTCCAACATTTTCTTTTCTAATGCTTTCAATATTATTCTCTATTTCCAAGATACTCTTGTGATGCCAAGTACAAGTAGTGAGACAAGGTTTCATGATGTTTGTGATATTAAAACCATACTTGAGAGAATATAGCTTAATAGATAAAAAAAAAATCAAATTTTGTCTAGGTATTTTTGTCATGGAGTATAGGCTAATGATTTTTGTTCAACTATTCATGTTGAATGGTTTGGAGTAGGCTCTAATAATGTTTTGACTATAATTGTTTTCATCTCTGTAATATGCAGGTACATATGATAGGTTGATATGAGGGAAGCTTGTAATTTTTTGATGCACCAATGAACCTGCCTGCAGGATGCTATATATAGACTTCACTCCCAGGTTTAAATGTATAGTTATGTTGAGGACTGATCCAATGAGTGGTACATGATATTTCTAGTGTTTAGTGGCAAATAATATTTAGGAATATAAGCTTAATTTTGCATGACATTTAATCTTTCTATCTGCTATAATGTATAATGTTGTAAACGTAAATGAGATGTTCATTCAAGCTTGTATGAAAACTAGATAGAAATAGTGTACATGAAAATGCAAGTAATATATATGGTCTTTTAGTTTGCCAAACATGTCAATTTCCTACATTAAATCTAAAACAAAAAGCCCTCACAACAAGGATTGGTAGAGTACAAAAATCACAGGAAATTGATACAAGCTGGCCGGGTTGTTCAATTCGCTATTGAGAATTAAGTTTCAATTTATTTACAAAGTTGTTAAATTGATAAATATTGTAAAAATGGGTTCATTGGAAAATTTCTCAATATTGTATAGATCTATACAATAAATCTATTGTATGAAATGCAAATGGGTTTATGAGTAGTTGAGAGTGAGGAACAATTACCTGAGCATAAAAATCCAAATATAGACTCTCTGCCTCTAACCCATTCGTCATGAATCCACAGAAAATGCCAATATTATTCACCGCAAATACCCACAAGCAATTGGCATTACCTGTGGATTCAGCCTTCCCGCATGCACTCACGACAAATTCCAGGCTCAACCAAATTCACCACAATTGGAATCCCATTGGTTTATTTCCCTGAATTTCCTTGATCTTGCTTAAGTAGCTTTTGCGGTGACCCAAAACACTCTAGTATGTCCATAGCAGCGGCGTCCTTATATCTGGCGGTAATTTCCCTTCAATCTAAATTGGGATCAAATCATTGCTGCTAGAGCAGTCAACGGCAACATACTCGAGCAATTTTGGTGGCCCTAATTTTGCCAAATCGTATTGTTTGTGGTGCCTAACAATGGTTGTAAGTACCACCAAAATTGCCTAGGGCTGAGCAGAAATCTAAAAATCCAACTCTGACCCCAACTTCGATGCCTGGCTTTGACTTCGACTCCGACTTCACTCTGATGTTATACATATTAATAAAAATATATGTATTTTTCTATATATTAATCATATAAATATAATAACATGTACTAATAATGTATAAATACTAAAATGCATAATAACATGTAACACCAATGGATAAACACTAATATATAAATAATAAATTTATAATAACATGTAATACTAATGTATAATAACTAAAGTATTGATTATGTAGATTTTATATAACTATATCTTATATAGTTAGTTAAACTCAACAATATATATACTATCATGACTTAATTATTATTATAAAAATATCTATATTCTTTATACATTAATCATATATATTTTATATAACTATAACTTATATAGTGAGTTAAATACTAATATGAACAAATGTACCTAAAATAATACAATTTTACTATAATAACATGTAACACTAATGTACCTAATATACCATGTAGTAGTAATGTATAGACTATAGTAATCAATCTATGATTCTATAATAACTTGTTGGAATGAAATTCGTTGCGATTTGTATTGATTCTTTTGTTATAAGTTGTAACTTGTTGATGGAATTATAACTTGATGGATGATGAGCCATGAGTTGGTTGGATAATTTGGGAGGATTGATGATGATGGATAACTAGTTTGTAATTTTGGTTATGTATTTTTAATTTGTAATTTTGGTTATGTATTTTTAATGTGTGTATCATAGTTGAAAATTTTCTTCTTTCAAGTTTAAATTTTGTTTTATTTTACAGTGTCCAAGATTTTAATTTGTGTATCGAGTTCTAAGGATGAAGGATCCTTGTGTGAATGGTTTCTTTTTACAAATTTGGTTAAATAAATTAGAAATTAGAAATTATATTTAAAAAAATTGATATGGAAGCCCAAATCCGATTAGAGTCCAAAATTGTAAAATTAAAATATCAAATGGATTAAGGAAAAAAGTCTAATAAAAAAGCCTAACTTCAACTCCACTCCGACAAGTCGGAGTCGGAGTCAGAGGATGACAATACCGACTCCAAAAAGTCAGTACTCAGCCCTAAAATTGCCCTTCAAACCCTCGTTGTCCATTGTCTTCTACTGCGAGAACCATCAACGGCTTTATCTGTAGCAACTGCAGCCACCTTCAAGTGTTCACCGAAATTACTCTGACTAGATGTATTACTCCCAACCGATTAGCAATGAAACGAGTTTGGAGCAGTTCATCTGACTTTGTGAGAAAACAGGGGAATTGCGGTGAGGTCGCACCCTGCAAAACATGGTTTTTCTTGTAGTGTATATACAATAACGTCAAGTATAAGTGCGCACCTTAATTTTCAATTGGGTTTTAATACTATTTTAAAGTTCACGTCTATCTCTCTTTGTGCATGTAGTGGTTTGCAAACACAAGCACATGAAGAGGGGGGAAAAAGACCTAGTGAGTAGTTGTGTATGTGAGAGAGAGAGAGAGAGAGAGAGAGAGAGAGAGAGAGAGATCAAACATGAGTTGGTGCCTACAATAGCCCGGCTTGGATATATATAAAAGTGATCTCAACTCATCTCATCTAATTATTACAAATTTTTTAAATTCATACACAAAATATAATAAACAATTCAAGATTTCCAAATCTCAAAATAATAATAATATTAAAAATAATATTGTAATAATATTTTATTTAACTTTTAACTTTTATCTCAACTCATATCATCTCAAATCACTATCCAAACAGCACGTTAGACGCTTGTATGAACATTAAAAGAGAATGCTGATGGTAGCGATTTTGTAATTAATCATGATCCGCATGGAGGTTTTAGAGTGATTAGAAATGCCTAGGGTGATCTCATTGAAGGGTTATTAATTAGCCTATTCCGACTAGAGAAAAATAATTTTGCTATGGGAGTACTACATATTAGGGCTGTTCATCCGGATTTCGGACCGGGTATCCGGGTATACCCGGCCCGGAATCCGGAGTCTAAATCTGGACCGGGTTCCGGCCTGGATATACCCGGGTTATGACCCGGTCCGAAACCTGGATGAATCCGGGTTTTTATAACCCGGAAATCCGGGTTCCGGGTTGTACCGTTTTCTTTTTTTTTTATAACTACTAAGGCTATATACTATTAAATTTTGTTCCAAAAAAGATGTTGTAAAGCAATTTTTTTAAAAAAAAATCTAAAGCCTATATTCCATTACATTTGAAAAACTTATTTTTTTTTAATACAAGAAACTTATTATCTTTTTAACTAAATGCATCTAAAAAATAGAAATTCAATATTTATAATATAAAATGCACGCATCACATAGTACATCTCACTTCATATTACATTATTTGGTATTTAATTACATTACAAAATACAAAATTACAAGCTATTATCAACTCCCTCATTTCTTGTTTCTGCCTTCATGGGATGACTCAAAAATCAAGACTACACGCGGGCAGCTCTGATCTGTTGCTCCAGCTAGAGTAAAGGGGAAACAGTTATTTATACATCACAGTTTATATGCAAATGTTAAAACAAACTAGATAATCAGCCAAGGATGCCATTCGAGGATGTTTTTGAACATCCAACTGGAGGAAGAATTGATAGAAATTTCCTTACAATGATCTCAATGATTCTCTATCATGGGACGAAGAGCATTCAATGCTCAAACCAAATTGGTGTTTGGAAAGGCCAAAAGATGAAAGTTCAGAATAATTTCAATGATATTCTGGGCATATAAGATTTTATTTTCTTCAAGCAATCATTAATTATATTGACATATTTTCTGGTACCCTGGATGATCAAAATCATTCAAAAATTGGGCATGGTTTTCTCTTAGGTAGTTGCTATGAGAATGTAGGAACAGCCTGGTAGAAAGTCACTACATGCTTCAAGGCCTGGGTTTTCATTAAGTTTTATACCAAATCCTTGCCCCACACATATGGAGCAATGTCTGCCTGCTAAAATATTTATATGGATGATTACTTTGCATGATGATCTATGAGGGTACTTAGAAAACCAGGGTGATGATGGATGCCTTTTTCTACTTGTAAAAAAAATCCAGCTGGAAACGGTATAACAATATGCAACCAGGCACGATTTCATTCAATAAAAACTGTAATAATCTGCATTGAAAAGCTAAATCCAAATCCTAAACTTTCTTTTTGGCAACAAGCCGCCAGGAAAAACCTAAAATCTACTTGAATCAAGTATTTTTCCTTCAAATTTGTTTACTAGGCCCAAATTTTTCTTCAAAAAAGGTGGGCTTTTACTTTTAGTAATTGATTTGTAGCTGTCCTGACTTCATGAGATACCCGCAGTTAATTTATTATTGATCATCTTCCTTCCATCAAGTTCTCCTCAACTTTGTATCGTGTATCAATCATCTCGCACCACCATTTTTCCCAAGCTAGATGCAGGGTCATGATATACCTTAATTTTCAAACTCAAAGAAACTGATTTTCTAAGATCTACAAATATCACGTCTCCATGATTCAAAAAACAACCCAAAAAAAAAAAACCCCACTCTCTTTATATACAAATTACCTTTTTCTTATCATAATAAAACAGATCCAAATCTAAAACATACCCAAATCACAGAGAACAAACCTTGAGGTCACGAGGATGACAGCGAGTCGGCGATGACGATGATGGGTCACGGGATGACGGGGTTTCTTCGATCGGCAGTGAGGGAGGAAAGGGAGGCTATCTTCTTCGATCGGCAGTGAGGGAGGGAGGCTAGGGTTTCGTTGGATTGAGAGAGAGAGAGAGAGAGAGAGAGAGAGAGAGAGAGAGAGAGAGAGAGGTATCCATCAACTCTTGGTACACACCCGCCACTAGTCAATCGTGAGTTCCTTGAATGATCAAAACCATCGCAGAGCAACAGAGAGAGGGAGAGCAGATGAGAGTGAACGAGAGAGAGAGAGAGAAGATGAGAGTGATTTCGGGGGCAGGGGGCGGCTAGGTCAATTACGGGTAGGGAAAGCACTATGAGGTTTTAAGAAACCCGGGTACCGGGTTTCGGATTTAAATCCGAAACCCGGCCCAAATTCATCCGGATTTTGAAATCCGGGTTTCGGTCCGGATTTAATCCAGGCCGAAAACCATGACCGGATTCCGGTCCGGGCCGGATAAAATCTGGCCCATATGAACAGCCCTACTACATATATATATGCCTTATTGGACGTAACTTTTAAGGAATGTGAAGATAAAAAACAAATCATTCTTGTATGATAAAAATTGGTGGAAGTTAAGGGGTCAGGCTAGACAGGGGTGGTGGTTCATTGGGCAGTATTAATGCAAGTGGCAACGGGAAGACTAAATATATATATATATATATATATATATATATATATATCTATATATATGGGGATCGCAAAAGTGTATCACACGTTGATAATTTAAAACGTATTTTGCAAGTAGACAGAGTGGGTCTTAATGCTATGTATATTTATGTCGTACGAGTTTTGCTAGGTATAAGCAAGTTTGTGCACTAATTGACGCACCAATGATCTTTTTTATTTAAAAAAATATAAAAAAAAATTTGAGAGAAGAAGAAAATCTCTTATCTCATAAAAATTATTTTTGTTTTCAATTCACATTGTTTCGTTAAATATAGGTCTTACATATCAATATCGATGCGCGAATTGATGCATGGACTCTACTTGCAAGAAGATTTTTCCTTAACGAAATCATATACGACACCTTAAAAGCTTGACATCTCAAACAAAGACTCAATATAACTTATAAGCCTCAAGTACTTCATCTTTATTGAAAATAAGCAATACTTTGAAATGCAGATATTTCATCAAATTGCCCACACTACTTACTTAATTGATCTGGTAATCACCTATACTTAAAGAGCAGCTCAAACAAAGACTCAATATATCCGTCCACGGCTCTGAAATATTTTGCCTCCAGTTCTTTTTAATGCTTAGGATCCCAAAGAAAGCCCAAAACCCGAGTGCATATGACACAGTTACAAATGCGAAGAAGAAGAAAGGGTGATCAATCAATTCTAGTTCCTTCTTTTTCTTCAGGTTCCAATTTGTTCGCGGTTGAGCAGTTTCTTGGCAACGGGTCTCCACAAAGTTCTGGATTACCCTCGTAGCATTGCCTTGTGAAAGTTGAAAATTGATGTTCAAATGGGATTCTTCCTGACAGATTATTGTAGGCAACACTAAATATAGATAGAGAAGGAAGTCCAACCAATTCAAAATGGATTCTCCTCAAGTTCAAGAATCGAAGCTGTGACAGTTCTCCCATTTCACAAGGAATGTTACCCATCAACTGGTTAGATGACAAGTCAATTCTAGTTATCAGCAAGAGACGGATATCTTTGAGATTATATACTCTATTTTTTATGAACAAAGACACTAGAGCTTCCAATTCTATGGCGGTTTCAATATTTTGACTTTCATATATGTCAGAATTCTTGAAATCATTTTTTGTGAAATAGTCAGAGCAAGTAGGGCTTGGAAAACTCTTGTTCCAGAAAGTAATTTTTTGAAGGCAAGAGGGAATATGTCCTTAAAGATGATTATGAGAGACATCAAAAACCTGCAGTCTTTTCATCCTGCACATTCTTCAGGGTAGGTGACCTTCAAAGCGATTTCCACTTAAAAGTAGTGCTACCAAGTGAGAATGATCATACAACCACTCTGGAATATTACCAAACAAGTCATTGTCGCAAACATCTAATATTACTAAAGATGGACTATTTGATATGGTGGGGGAGATTACTCCTTCAAAGTGATTGCTACTCAGATGTAAGATCCTCAACATTGTCATGTTCATGTCCTTTGGGAGCATTTGTCCTTGCAATTTGTTGTCTGATAAATCTAGCAATATGAGTCGCATGCCATTTCTAGCCAAACTCTGTGGTATTGATCCTGAGAGCATGTTATGAGAGAGGTTTATAAATTTGAGAGGCATATTACCAAAGGACCAAGGAATCGTGCCTTCTAATGCATTTGAGGACATGCCAACAAGACGTAAGCTTGGAAGAAGATATCCAATATTTTCTGGAAGAGAGCTTGTGACATGATTATCAGATATGTCAAACAACTCAAGTAGTGAAGTTCCATTAGTAGAGCAATCAAGGAAAGAACCACTGATTTTGTTGCCACTCAAGTACTAAACTGTGATATTCATGTTGAAAAGTAGTTGACAAGGTATGCTTCCTTCTAATGAGTTGCTAGACAAGTCTAGCATAAATAATGAAGATTGGGTGGATATGAAGGTTGGGACAACATGACCATTCTTCTTGTTGAGGCTACACTTTTTCAAAAGCAGAACTCTTAGCTGAAAGGCGGGCACCTAGGAGGGAGACTTTACTTCCAACTTGTTTGAAAGATAAAGGAAGTTGAGATCAGAAGCATTGGCAAATATGGAAAATGACAACACTCCTTCTAATCGATTATCAGAAACATCAAACGACAAAATCTTGCTCTGATTAGAGAAAATCGATGAAAGTAGATTAATGCCTTGCAAGCGATTAAGCGATCGATCATGTACTTCAAGAGTTTCAAACCTCTCAAGATGAGGGAATATGGCCTTCCAATGTATTATTCTAAAGTATCAACACCCTTAGATTTTTTAATCACTTCAGTTCAAAAAAAGCTGCAACAAAGATAGTTTGACAATTGAGTTTAGTGGTGATCGATGGCACATAATTAAATAAAATTAAAATAAAAAAAGGTAAAAGTAAATAACGAGTAAATATTTGTTCCAAGCAATTTAGAATAATTGATTTTGACAAATGTTTTTGACACAATTATATAATTGTTGACTAATAAATATAAAATCAAGTAGGAAAAAGAAAACAAACCGAAGGTTAACGAAGTGTTTTGTATGTCCTGTATGTTAAGATCACTCGTAGGCTTGGAAAGACCTATAACTAGCAGCCACCTTATTCACTTGAGAATATTAATTGTTAAGCCCACTATAACAATTAAAAAAATATATTTTACAATTTTACAAAATTTAAAACGTGATACATTCAATTTTAAAACTTTTATAGGACTTCTCCTACCCCTCTCAACTTCCACCCCTCTTCTCAATATATGAGAGGCCGATCTCCCCAGAACCAGCATCCCTAGCCGGCTAGCCCGCCTTCATGATTTATTCTGACTTTTTCATAGTTAATCTATATTGTTATAAAGAGGGTGAGAAGCAGATCTGCGCAAAATCCATTCATTATCACAATGCACACCTCGTCTCGTTGAAAGGTCCTTGCATAGTTTCCAAATCTTGTTGGAGAATATTAGAAGGAAAAGGAAATTGGGTCCTACTTCAAAGGCACATAAAGTACAACTTTCCCTAAAATAATTTCGGGCCCCGCCAATTTGGATGGATTGGTGTGCACTGGGTTATAGCAAAATGTCTTGACGATACAATGAAACCCAAATGAAAGATTCTATTGTTTGATTGCATTATGCCCATAACAAAATTAAACCATAATACTAAAATATTTTAATCCTGGCAAGAACATAATAACCACTAAGTAAGAACGATAGAAGAGAACGAAAATTGAAAGAGAAGAATTAAATAGAAATTCGATCTTAAATTGTCTGATCAAGTGTCTTATAAAGATAATAATGTATCTCTTCAGTCAAAATATATTACTTTTTAACAACTAATGACTGTTTGATGATAGTTAATTCCACGCTTGACCGTCGAGCTCATAACTTCACCCAGTAACTGGTGTCACCAACTCTGGCACATTCACAAGAGCTTCTTCGTTCGTCTTGAAACTCTTGTATATTTTATGAAGATCATACTAAATATGATTGAACCTCTTCCTAAGTGTCTTCGTTACTGTATCACGGTGATTACCCGAGCACGAGCAATCAACTCTTCCTTCTCATTATCTGGTAAACCATGCCAACTCGAGTGACTTAGGTCAACATGGTGCTTCACCAACCATGTAAGCCTACTTTTGAATATTGTACAGTTTTCACAACATAGTGATGTCTCACCATCCTTTATGGTCAGCACTATCGGCCCAAACTTTCGAATATTTTCAAACTTGAGGTTTTGTTCTTTGCAGCTTCTCGTCCACCTTTTTGGGTAGGCGGTACTAATCCCTCTTCAACTTTTATTATATTTTCCACACATTCAACTGACAAAGGAATATGATATTGGAGATTAATCCACATATTAAAGAGGGTTAGAATAATAAAATTTGAAATAAATATAAATAGCAAATCATTACCATTTGTCGGTATAGTCAAGTCCACCTCAACCCCCTACCCTTGCGGTTATGTGCTTGGGACAATATCTAGTGGCACGATTGAGTCACCTGAGGTTGACATGCTATTACCTCTAAGATTCAATGTAGCAATGAGTGCTTTACGTCTAACGCTTGGTTTGCAAGATCTCCCTTGACCATAGCATACACCACGTGATCAACCTCTGCCTTTTTTAGTTAAAGGCATGTTATGCATTGACCTGCATGGAAATATTTGTGGCTATATATCCAAACCATATAGAGTACTAAAGCAATTAATGGGTGATTGACAATAACCAATAGAAAAAGAATGAAGAGTTCGACATTATCTTTGAGAAAAAATTCTTCAGCTAAAGCTTGATATTATCTTTAAGAAAAAATGAACATCTAGTTCACATCTTCATCCGTCGAGAGACTATTTTCTTCCGTGCTTCCCTCCTGTTCAGTGGTGTAAGGGGAACTAGATTCGCTGCTATCGTTGTTGATAAATGTTCTGACATCAAGGTTGTGATTATCAGCTTCCATTACTGACAATGCATCAATCTAAGTGGGCTCAACATCAAGCTTGTGCATGGGGTTAACCAGCCCATTGTCATTAGCACGGACTTATATGTATTCTTCAAAAGAATCATCCTCTTGGAATGCCTCCACGTCGCTAGCATCATAAGCATCTTCTTCAATCAAATTTCCAAGTGGAAGATCATACATATTTATATTGACAACCTTTTATACTGCATACCAATTACCAAGGAAGTTACGGTTTTTTAATTAGAACACCTGTGAAGCTTGGCACACCAAAACAAATAGCTCATCCTTATAAAATGTTAGAGACATATTCACACTAGTAAGATGATAGCCCACACGTATCCCTCGTCTAGAATCAGAGACGTCAAACCAGTCACATCTGAATAAGTACACACGGTGCCATCCCATGTAGCGAACTTTCAAGATGTCTATTAAAACATCATAGAAGTCAATACTTTGAGCATCTAGTTCACTAATAACCAGGACACCTGAATTTTGGGTCCTACGATGTGCTGCACGTTGCCTCATGTGAAATCGTATGTCATTCATAATGTAACCAGAATAGGATGCAACCCAAAGGTCATGCAAATACATATAGATCATCCAAAACATCACCGGGATTGTTAACACGTAGATTTTGAATCTATCACAGTTGCATTAACCAAAACACTTATTTGTTGTAAAGCTATATAACCACAAGGTGGAAATGAGGTATGTAATAGTAAACTAAAATACATACATGTGACTTGAACCAATTTGAAAAATTTGTCGCGTGCAAACTGTCAACATTATCAGGATACTCTTCATTGACATGTATGTAGTGCTCAATGGACAAAAAATCATCATCGGTGATTAAATATGATATATACAAGCTAAGTAATTGAAAAAAGGAAAAAGGTAATGTCAATACCTAGTTGAAGGTACCTACTTTAGGTATTGTTTGATCTCTCCACAATTATTAAGCATGTACCATTTTATTTTTAAGAACAAGTCATCATCTAGTCAATGAAGTGATGCGAAACCCATATACCGCACCTTCTGTCTAAAAATACTTAGTTCTTCTCCTACACCATCTTCTCCTCCATCAAAATTCCATTCTTGTTCTTGAGGATTGAATCTAGACTCAACACCATGATTGACTACTCTTTTAAAATTACAACATGTATATTATAATATGCATGGATGCAAGCTGCAAGAACGAGGCATTAAAAGCCTTCTCTCAAACCCAATAAATAAACAAAAACAAAATTTAAGCCATATTCTCCAAGTAGAATAAACGTTGAACACAGTCTGAGGTGGGTACGTCCTTCTTGCATATATATATATATATATATATAAATTTATTTATTTATGTATTGAACACCGACATATTATAAATTATATATAAGACTCATTTTATTTATAATTAATAAAAAATTTATGTAAAGTTTATTTTACATATTTTTATATATTCTATTAATGTAATTGATTGTATATTTTTTTAATATAAAATAATTTTTTTAATTAATTATATCAATAAAATATATAAAAAATATATAAAAATATTTATATGTAACATAACTTTTATATTAAATATTGACATATTATATATATAAATTATTTAAATGGATGGAAAAAAAAACATCGTTTATATTATTAACGACCTGAACAAGTATAAAATATCTAAGTGAATATTTTATTTATTTATTTTTAAATGTACTATGGAGAGAAAGAGTGTCCATGTGCAGGTAATTATGATAGCAGCTGACTTTTGTGACCCTCAAGAAGATGATCCATGATGACCACACACGTTTTTGGGATTTTGTATTAGATGTCGGTGGCAATACTGTCAAAACTACAAATTCAAATTCTAGGACTGGCAGTGGTACCGTTGGCCAGAGTGTTTAATTTGGAAGTATAAATACGATTATATTGAATATTATGATGTATGCATTATAATTCTTATAGTTCCGCCCTAGCTAGCTTTTATATATATATCTAAAGAAGGAGCTAGCTTAATTAGATCAAACACATACTCTCCTCATGATCTTTATATTATGTAATTAAGTAATGTTGAACGTGTATTAGGGTTGGTTTAGATTCAGAAATGAAATAAGATAGGATGATTTTAAATAAAAGATAAAAGTTAAATAAAATATTATTATTATTGTTTTAAAATTTGAAAAGGTTGAATTTTTTATATATATTTTGTGTAGAAATTTAAAAAAAATTATAACGATAAGATGTGATAAAATGAAACTGATAAAATGAAACAATTTTCAAATTGAAACAAGGCCTAGCTAATTAATGTTTCACTACAAGAAAAGTATTACTTATTTATAACTAGTTATTTCATGTTAAAATGGTTATTAGTTTTTTGTCAAAATGAATCTATTCTTTTTCACAATTAAATAGTCAGTCTCACCGTAAATAATTAGTCATAAATATTCATTTTTTTCTCGTAGAATTTGCTTAATTAAAATACCTTTTACAGGTTCCAATTATCCCATAATTAAAATGGGTACTATTGGTTGGAGTACTAGAAAATCTAAAATGGGTACTAGAATTTGCTACCCCATAATACTAAATTTTAAAGTTAGAGTACTAGAAAATCTAAATTCCTTGCAATTAATTATACTATCTGATATTGCAACATTAATATATATATAAATATATATATATATATGTATGTATGTATGTATGTATGTATGTATGTACTCACTCCAACATGTTCAAGCTCTAAATAATATTGCAGAAAGCTAGCTAGCTAGGTTGTTGCACCGTCGTTTCTTAAACAAATAGTCTAGGAGTATAATAGGTTCGGTTTTGGACAAAATCTAGGATTGAATCAATAGGCATTGATTTTATATTTTTCAAAACCGATTACGCACCAGTTGTGATGACCCGCTTTTGAGTGTATTTTCGCTGAAATAATTGTTTTTATTTTAATTAATATATTAGTTTAATTATTTTAATTTAATTGCGTTTTAAAATTGGTTTTTAATTTATTTGATGTTGTGTTCTATTTCTTTAAGTTGTTTTGTGGTTTTTAATCCCTTTTCAGCGGTTTGTTTTGTTTTCCCGGAGTGAGGATTGGACCTCATTTCTTTTTGCATCTTTTTTTCCTTTTTCTCTTTTTCCTTTTTTTTCTTTTTCCCTTCTTTTCTTTTTCCTTTCTTTTTCTTTTTTTCTTTTTTCTTTTTCCTCCTGCTTTCCCGCTCGAGCACCCCCCCGGCCTCTCTCTCTCTTCTCTCTCCTCACCCACGGCCGGAACCTTCTTCAGCCCAGACCGCCGCCGTCCGGCCACCGTTTGGCTCACCGCCGGTCTCGTTCGAACCCCCTCCCTCCGGTGCACCTTCCCACCAAATATCTCCCCCTGCCGGCCGGCCGTTTGGCCGGAAAAGTTCCTCAAAGCCCGCACGGTTTTCAGCTCGATCCGCCGCCGTCGCTCCACCTCCGGCCACCATTTCTTCACCACTTCATCATCGGTCCCTTGCCGTCCTAACCCACCAATTTCCGGCCTCCAACGACCACCGGAACAGCTCCTACGAGCTTGCTTTCCGTTTTGGGTAATCCGGCCTCCCACCGCCATTTCTGCCGCCACCCACGGCCAACCACCACTTCTAATAGCTTCACAACCATCCCTAGACCATTCCCTATCAATTTCGTGTCCTAGTTTGTCCCCGTTCAAAAGTGGGTTTTTCACAACCCACGGCCACAGTGAATTTTCACTGTGACATTGCTTTTCCGGCGCCGTTCGCAACGCCGCGTGTTTTCTAAAATTGCCATATAGCGCTGTAAGTATTTTCCAAACCCTATTTTCAGATTTAAATATATATTGCTCTTTCAATTATTTAATTTGCTGGTTGGTTGATTCCGGACTGAGTCCGAGGAGTTCGGGGGTCGGATGGATGGAGAACGGAGTTACTTGATTTATTGTTTTATGATTGGTTGTTTGTTTTATGCGTTGATAATTGCATTTGCATGGGGCATGCACGGGTATTTTATTTTTATTTGAGAAACCCTGATTTGCTGGCGTGATTGGACTTTCGGGTGCGTGTGTCTCACGAGCCCAAGCCGGGATGGGTTATTATCTCGGTGGAACTCCTCTGGTCACTCGGGAGTGGATAATACTGAGTGACGTCCCCTGAGTTGTCGCTGGGCGACGACGGGAGCGGGGCTAGAGGATGGCCCGGCCAGGTACGCGCGGGGCGCGAGTCTGGGCATCGCTCTACTCACCGACTCCGTGGCCCTTCGCTGGCGAGGGCTAGAGGATGGCCTGGCCAGGTACGCGCGGGGCGCGAGTCTGGGCATCGCTCGTTTAGGTGTCACATGCGCGGTCCTTACCTGCGGTGTGGCACATAGCCAGGGTGTGCAGATGATCCCTAGGGGAGATCATGGTGCATGCATAACCGGTGTGTTTTTATGGTTTTCGGATGCGGGCCATTTTTTGGGAAAATGGCGAGTTTTGGTTTTGAGGCTTTCGATCCATTTTCTGGGAAAATGGTGGTTTGGGCCATTATCTGGGATAATGGCAAGGCGTGGTTTTTAAGAATATGTTTTTATTGGGCCAAATGGGTTTTTTTGGCGTGCGTGGTAAAAATGTGGTTTTGCGAGGCATGTGCATTGGTTTTTCTTGCATCCATGTTGTTTGAGTTCTATGTGTTTTTATCTGGTGGTGTTTGGGTTTTACTTACCTGCGGTACCATTTTTGGTTCCGTAGCTTTTGGTGCAGAGTTCAAGGAGGAGGAGGAGGAGGCTGAGCCAGAGGATGCGGCTCCGCCGGGTTGCTGATGTTATGCTTTGCGTTTGATATTTTACTATATGCGTGTTTTGTAATATTTTATTTATGTACGTTTTAAACAGCTTGTATTACGTTGAGAACAATTCTGGTACTTAGTTATGACTTTCGTTATCCGCTGCGTGTTATTCCGTGCACATTGTTGTTTCTGCACACACTTGGCACCGTCGATGGGATGGTGACCCGGGTTGTTACCATCCGGACGTCTCGATTTTCCCGTGTTCGGACGTGGGGATTTGGGGGCGTCACAGGTGGTATCAGAGCGGTTTGGCTCTGGGTAAAACCACATGTCCCGTAGGCAGTACCAGAATGCTTTTTAAAGTTGTGTTTTAAAAATTATGTTAAATACAGTTGTTTTATTTGTTTTATTTGTTTGAGCTTGTTTGTTTGTTTGTATTTATTTGGTTATGTTTTTGCAAGCTGGTTTCTTTTGTTTCTTGCTGTGTGGTGTTGGTTTTGTTTTTGTTGGTTTTATGATGGTTTTATTTGTTTTCTTAAAGGAGGGTCAAGAGTGGTGTTGTGGTAGGAATATGGGGAGACCAAGGAAAAATACTCAGGAGCCACGGGACAATACCTCCAGGGATGACTCCCTAGCCGAAGCAATACGGCAGATGACGGAATTTATGCAGCAGAGTGCGAGGTCTCAACAGACAGGGCCTTGGCCACAACAAGGACCTTGGCCACAACAAGGGGGTCCTTGGCCACCATCAGGAGGACCTTATCCACCGTCAGGAGAGCCTTGTCCGCAACAAGGAGGGTTTTGGCCACAACCAGGAGGTCCTTGGCCATATTAGGGAGGGCCTTGGATGTATCCAGGAGGGTCCAGTAGCATGGTGCAAGCCGGATGCACCTATGAGCGCTTCCTGGCGCATAGGACTCCACACTTCACTGGAAATGAGGATCCACTTCAGGCTGGAAAATGGATCAAGGATCTGGAGAAAACCTTTGAGGTGTGTGGATGCACTGAGGCGCAACAAATACTCTACGCCAGCTACCTCTTGCAAGGTACCGCTTCTGATTGGTGGGATACCAAGAGGGTGCTGTTGGAATCTGAATTGGGATCTTTCGCTGCGGTGACCTGGCAGCGTTTCAAGAAGGAGTTCAATGACCGCTTCTTTCCCGCAACGGTAAGGAAGCAAAAGGCAAGAGAGTTCTCCAATCTGGTCCAAGGGGGCGCGACAGTGGAACTGTACGCTCGGAGGTTCATAGAACTTGAGCGGTTTGCTCCTCACCTTGTCGCCACTGAGGAGATGCGAGCAGATCGTTTCCAGGAGGGGCTGCGTCATGACATACGCCGTATGGTGGTCAGCTATCGGATATCCACTTTTCAGGAATTAGTGGATGTGGCCACCTTGGTGGAACGAGAAAACAATCTGAGTATGGGCTCCCCTCCAGGACATAAGAGGCGGAGTTTTTCTGGTGAAGGAAGCAGCTCGGGTTTGCCTCAGAAATTTGTTCAGCGGACCGGGACTCGACCGCAAGCATCCTCAAGTGTTCGCATGGGAGGACGTGTGCCTGTATGCGGAGTTTGTAACAGAGCCCATGTGGGTGAGTGCCCTTCTGGTGGGGCTCGATGTTATAATTGTGGCCAGCAGGGTCACTTTGCCCGAGAATGTCCAAGAGCAGCTCAAGGAAGCCGTGGAGGTAGACACGATAGAAGGACAAACCCGAGACAAACAGTGCAAGCCCAGGTTTATGCTGTCACACCCGGAGAGGTGGATGACGAGGCACCAACAACCCATGATGCTGGAGTAATCACAGGTATGGATTAATATAATTTTTAGTTGGATTTATTTCTTTTGGTGTTTTTGGTTTATTCTTTGCTTTTTGGATTTCATGGGTTGTGTGTTTGGTTCAGGAAGAGTCCGTTTGTATGAGTTTTATGCTTGTACCTTGTTTGATTCCGGTGCTTCACAATCGTTTGTGTCTTCCACGTTTGCACGGGTGTGTGATTTGGTCACAGAACCGTTGCCGAAGGCTATGGTAGTGGCTCTACCCGATGGTGAGATGGTGTGGTGTTCCAAGGTTGCTTTGGGATGCCCGTTAAATTTTGAGGGAAGATTCCTGGATGCTGATTTGGTGGTGTTCAAGCTATTGGGTTTTGATATCATCCTCGGGATGGATTGGCTATACCGATATTCTGCGAGTATTAATTGCAGAAGTCGGATAATTAGCTTTCAGCTTCCAGATGGTGATTGTCTGGAATTTGTGGGGAGTAGATTAAAAGAAAAACCGATAATTATATCGGCGATCCAGGCAAGACGAGAGATTGCATGAGGAGTGGATGCATTCTTGGTTCAGATGGGGTCCACGCCGTCTGAGAAGAAGTCCTTGGCAGACATTCCAGTTGTGGAAGAATTTCCCGATGTGTTTGTGGATGACTTGCCCGGACTACCCCTTGTGCGAGAGATGGAGTTTGTTATAGACCTGGAACCTGGAGCGGCTCCTGTGCATAAAGCTCCTTATCGCATGGCACCGGCTGAATTGAAAGAGTTGAAGACTCAGTTGCAAGAACTGGTAGAGAAGGGATTTATTTAGCCTAGTACGTCGCCGTGGGGTGCACCAGTTTTATTTGTTAAAAAGAAAGATGGAACCCTCCGTATGTGCATTGACTATCGGGAATTGAACAAGGTGACCATAAAAAATAAATACCCTCTCCCGCGGATTGATGATTTGTTTGACCAGCTTCAAGGAGCAGCCGTGTTTTCTAAGATTGATCTGAGGTCGGGATACTACCAGCTGAGAATCAGAGACCAAGATGTGCCTAAAACTGCTTTCAGGTCGAGGTATGGGCATTATGAATTTAAGGTGATGCCGTTTGGGTTAGCTAATGCCCCTGCAGCTTTCATGGATTTGATGAATCGAGTGTTTCGACCTTATCTGGACTCCTTTGTGGTAGTATTTATTGATGATATACTGATTTATTCCCGAGATGTTGAAGAGCATGTGTATCATCTTAGTCTGGTACTTGAGAGGTTGAGAGAACACCAGCTATACGCCAAGCTCAGTAAGTGTGAATTCTGGTTGGAAGAAGTTAAATTCCTTGGGCACGTAATTTCCCGGGGCGGAGTGGCAGTTGATCCTAATAAGGTAGAAGCCATTTTGTCATGGCAGCGCCCGACAACAGTGCGCGAGGTCAGGAGTTTCTTGGGGCTCGCCGGTTACTACCGAAGATTTGGAGAGGGTTTTGCTCGCCTATCCGGACCTCTCACAGCTTTGACTCGGAAGAATACAGAATTTGTTTGATCAGAGAAATGTGAGAGAAGCTTCCAGGAATTAAAGAACAGGTTGACAACGGCACTAGTGTTAGCACTCCCAGAACCGCATAAGCCATTCGTAGTCTTCAATGATGCGTCTAAGTTCAGTTTGGGTTGTCTCCTTATGCAGGAAGGACGGGTTGTAGCCTATGCATCTCGTCAGCTAAAGGACCACGAGAAGAATTATCCGACGCACGATCTAGAATTGGCTGCGATTGTTTTTGCCCTTAAGATCTGGCGGCACTTCTTGTATGGGGAAGCTTGCAAGGTATTTACTGATCACAAGAGCTTGAAGCATTTGTTTTCCCAGAAAAATCTGAATATGAGGCAGAGGCGATGGCTGGAGCTAATCAGTGACTATCAGTGTGAGATCAAGTACCATCCGGGGAAGGCTAATATAGTTGCTGATGCTTTGAGCTGGAAGTCACATTTGGAAGATGAAGCCGAGCCGTCAAAATTGGAGCCGTTGCTTTGTGGGATGAGAAGGCTCCTTATAGAGAGTTCGCAGCAAGTAGAGATTTTGTCTTCAGTTCTTGATATTCGGGTAACTGATTTTGAAGAATTGAAAGCTCTCCAAAGAAAGGATCCGAAGCTGCTGAACATCAGGAAAAGAGTCCGAAAATCTCGAGGGCCGTTGCACTATAGCCTGGATAATGATGGGATACTTCGGTTCCGAGATCGCAGAGTGGTCCCAAAGGATTCAGATTTCAAAGAACGGATCATGGCGGAAGCTCATGCGGCCCCGTATTCAGTTCATCCCGGCAGTACAAAGATGTATCGAGACTTGAAGAAAAATTACTGGTGGGATGGAATGAAGAAAGACGTTGCCTTATATGTGGAGAAATGCCACACGTGCCGTCAGGTAAAGGCCGAGCATCAGAGACCTGCAGGTATGCTCCAACCCCTCCCTATTCCTGAGTGGAAGTGGGATGACATCACGATAGACTTCGTAGTGGGTTTGCCGAGAACGCCTAGTGGGAAGAATTCTGTTTGGGTGATTGTGGACCGGTTAACGAAGAGTGCTCATTTTCTGCCTGTTAATAACACCGACTCTTTGGGTAAGTTGACCCGTTTGTATGTCAAAGAGATAGTGCGGCTACACGGCGTACCAAAGAGTATAGTGTCGGATCGAGATCCGAGGTTTACGTCGCAGTTCTGGAAGAGTTTGCAGGCAGCTTTGGGTACTAAGTTGAAGTTCAGCACTGCTTATCACCCGCAGACAGACGGCCAGTCAGAGCGCACCATTCAGACCCTGGAAGACATGTTGCGAGCATGTGTCATGGAATTCCAAGGAAGTTGGGAAAACCATTTGCCGCTCATCGAGTTTACATACAATAATAGCTTCCATGCGACCATTCAGATGGCTCCCTATGAAGCTCTTTATGGGAGAAAGTGTAGGTCGCCCTTGTGTTGGGATGAAGTTGGGGAGAGTAGGGTAATTGGACCCGAAATAATTCAAGAGATGCAAAGCCAAGTCCGGATCATCAGAGATAAAATGGCGGCAGCTCAGAGTCGCCAGAAAAGCTACGCTGACACCAGGAGGAGAGAGTTGTCTTTTGAAGTTGGTGATTGGGTTTACCTTAAGGTCTCTCCCATGAGAGGTGTTAAGCGTTTTGGTAAGAAGAGGAAGCTAGATCTGAGGTACGTCGGCCCTTTTCAGATTCTGGAGAGAGTAGGGTCCGTCGCCTATAGAGTTGCTTTGCTAGATTATTTTGTGGATGTTCATGATGTCTTCCACGTATCATCCCTGAAGAAGAGCTTTGGACAGCAAGAACCACGCTTCGTCGACCCAGCGGGTATTCAGTTGCAACCGGATCTCACTTATGAAGTTGTTCCGTCGCAGATTTTGGATTGGAAGGAGCAACAGTTGAGGTCTAAGACGATACCTTTAGTTAAAGTGGCTTGGGGAGATCCGTTAGCTCAAGACTTCTCTTGGGAGCGAGCAACGGACATGAGGGAGCAGTACCCGTATTTGTTTGAATAAGGAAGGTATGTGTCTTAATCTTGATCACAGATGGTTTATGTGCTTTCTTGTGGCTTGCTTTAAGTTGGTGGTTGATCTGCAATTTCGATGACGAAATTGTTTTTAAGGAGGGGAGGATGTGATGGCCCGCTTTTGAGTGTATTTTCGCTGAAATAATTGTTTTTATTTTAATTAATATATTAGTTTAATTATTTTAATTTAATTGCGTTTTAAAATTGGTTTTTAATTTATTTGATGTTGTGTTCTATTTCTTTAAGTTGTTTTGTGGTTTTTAATCCCTTTTCGGCGGTTTGTTTTGTTTTCCCGGAGTAAGGATTGGACCTCATTTCTTTTTGCATCTTTTTTTCCTTTTTCTCTTTTTCCTTGTTTTTCTTTTTCCCTTCTTTTCTTTTTCCTTTCTTTTTCTTTTTTTCCTTTTTCTTTTTCCTCCTGCTTTCCCGCTCGAGCACCCCCTCGGCCTCTCTCTCTCTTCTCTCTCCTCACCCACAGCCGGAACCTTCTTCAGCCCAGACCGCCGTCGTCCGGCCACCGTTTGGCTCACCGCCGGTCTCATTCGAACCCCCTCCCTCCGGTGCACCTTCCCACCAAATATCTCCCCCTGCCGGCCGGCCGTTTGGCCGGAAAAACTCCTCAAAGCCTGCACGGTTTTCAGCTCGATCCGCCGCCGTCGCTCCACCTCCGGCCACCATTTCTTCACCACTTCATCACCGGTCCCTTGCCATTTTAACCCACCCATTTCCGGCCTCCAACGACCACCGGAACAGCTCCTACGAGCTTGCTTTCCGTTTTGGGTAATCCGGCCTCCCACCGCCCTTTCTGCCGCCACCCACGGCCAACCACCACTTCCAATAGCTTCACAACCATCCCTAGACCATTTCCTATCAATTTCGTGTCCTAGTTTGTCCCCGTTCAAAAGTGGGTTTTTCACAACCCACGGCCACAGTGAATTTTCACTGTGACGTTGCTTTTCCGGCGCCGTTCACAACGCCGCGTGTTTTCTAAAATTGCCATATAGCGCTGTAAGTATTTTCCAAACCCTATTTTCAGATTTAAATATATATTGCTCTTTCAATTATTTAATTTGCTGGTTGGTTGATTCCGGACTGAGTCCGAGGAGTTCGGGAGTTGGATGGATGGAGGACGGAGTTGCTTGATTTATTGTTTTATGATTGGTTGTTTGTTTTGTGCGTTGATAATTGCATTTTCATGGGGCATGCACGAGTATTTTATTTTTATTTGAGAAACCCTGATTTGCTGGCGTGATTGGACTTTCAGGTGCGTGTGTCTCACGAGCCCAAGCCGGGATGAGTTATTATCTTGGTGGAGCTCCTCTGGTCACTCGGGAGTGGATAATACTGAGTGACGTCCCCTGAGTTGTCGCTGGGCGACGACGGGAGCGGGGCTAAAGGATGGCCCGGCCAGGTACGCGCGGGGAGCGAGTCTGGGCATCGCTCTACTCACCGACTCCGTGGCCCTTCGCTGGCGAGGGCTAGAGGATGGCCTGGCCAGGTACGCGCGGGGCGCGAGTCTGGGCATCGCTCGTTTAGGTGTCACATGCGCGGTCCTTACCTGCGGTGTGGCACATAGCCAGGGTGTGCGGATGATCCCTAGGGGAGATCATGGTGCATGCATAACCGGTGTGTTTTTATGGTTTTCGGATGCGGGCCATTTTCTGGGAAAATGGCGAGTTTTGGTTTTGAGGCTTTCGATCCATTTTCTGGGGAAATGGTGGTTTGGGCCATTATCTGGGATAATGGCGAGGTGTGGTTTTTAAGAATATGTTTTTATTGGGCCAAATGGGTTTTTTTGGCGTGCGTGGTAAAAATGTGGTTTTGCGGGGCATGTGCATTGGTTTTTCTTGCATCCATGTTGTTTGAGTTCTATGTGTTTTTATCTGGTGGTGTTTGGGTTTTACTTACCTGCGGTACCATTTTTGGTTCCGTAGCTTTTGGTGCAGAGTTCGAGGAGGAGGAGGAGGAGGCTGAGCCCGAGGATGCGGCTCCGCCGGATTGCTGATGTTATGCTTTGCGTTTGATATTTTACTATATGCGTGTTTTGTAATATTTTATTTATGTACGTTTTAAACAGCTTGTATTACGTTGAGAACAATTCTGGTACTTAGTTATGACTTTCATTATCCGCTGCGTGTTATTCCGTGCACATTGTTGTTTCTGCACACACTTGGCACCGTCGATGGGATGGTGACCCGGGTTGTCACCATCCAGACGTCTCGATTTTCCCGTGTTCGAGCGTGGGGATTTGGGGGCGTCACACCATTTATTCTCCTAAATCGATACTTCGGTTTTACCGATTTTCTGTCTGGTTCGGTCCAATTTTTCAATTTTAATAAAAATACAAATTTATCATTAAAAAATATGTTTTTTTTTTTTAAAAACTGCTATGTCAAAAAATTGTGCTAAAAAAAACTGCTATGTAAAAAAAAAAAAAATCTGCTATGTATTAGTATCAGTACATAACTATTAACTATAGTCTATATATTAGTATTTGTTAATTGTTATAGTGAGTTTAGTTTATTATAACTATATTATTGATAGACTATATTGATAATATTAGTATAGTAATTTAGTATTAGTATTACTATATTATTATTTTATATGTGATTATTTAGTATAATGATTTATATACTTATTTATACATAGATTTATAGTATAATACTAATAGTAATATAGTATTAGACTATTAGTATTTAGTATTAAGTCATAAAATGTAAATTGTATTAATATAAATTATATACTAATATATATAATTTATATTTATCTACTAATGTCTTATGTACTTATCAGAAAAAATATAGAGAGTTTTAAGTTTATTAGGTCATCAAAATTATTAATAATATTTGAGTGATTTTCTTTTTTTTTTTGGTCCTTACTTCTTATGAATTTATGATAAAATGTTATTTATAAATAATAAATATTTATAATATTATATATTTAAAGTATATAATCAATTAAATTTTCATGTTTAAGATTAAACTTTTATTTTATAAATTATAATAACATTATATATAATTATAATTTATATTATTATATATATTATATATAATAATATATATAATATAAAATATATTATATATAATATTAAAAAATAAATAAATAAAAATATATTAAACAGTATTGGTTCGGTCTAGTCCGATCATCTTTAGACCGAAATCGAAACCGGACCAATTCAAAACCGGCACAACGGGTCCGATCTGGGTCGATTTTACACCCCTACAAATAGAGCTAAGAGGATATGCATGGAGTACTTGACATCATCCGTGGAATGAGTTTATGCTTTCCATGTCTATATCTATATCCATATCTATACTTATATATAAGATGCAAATCTGCTTGAAATAGTGGTTTCGTCTAATACTTTTTTTCCATTTCGCCCCTGCTATTTTTCCAAATTTGCAATCTACCTTGTGGGTTGCTTTTCTTTTAAACCATCTCACGTCCCTTGCTGTCGTCAAATGCCACGAAGCAGGCCAGACAAGAGCCCTCCTTCAAGTAGTCACGGGTCTCTCTCTCAATCTCTCCTATGTTTCCCTTTCATAGTCGCCGTGTAGTCACTGTAAGGAAGACCCATTGAGATGCCAACAACTGTTTGGAGGAGATCAAGCCTCTGGTGCCGCCTTGGACCACCACCGACTTCCTTTCTTCTCTTTCTACATTTGTACGTTTCTATCTGTTTTGTGCAGGTTTAGAAAAAAAAAATATACCCATATAGACGAAACCAAGGCAAATGCAAAAACAATGCTTTCAAATTTGTACAAATTTACTGAATAAGTCATACCCATATACACGAAATGAAACCAAATTCAACAACAATCCTTTGAAATTTGTACAAATTCACTAAATATCATACCCATATACACGAAAGGAAACCAAATCCAAAAACAAAATCTAACACAGTGCTAAACAAAAGAAAAACCCAACTGACAGCAATTACCAAAACCCATCTGCTTTCCATTGTATACCAGTCACAGGTTTTTTATCTTGAATTTCTACAAGTTCAGCAAAATAATGATGCCCATATACACGCAAACTAGATCCAAACACAGTCTGAAATACATGTGCAAATGTAAAACAATAAAATAATAAAAAAATAAAATACATGTGTAAGTGTTAAAAAAAATATTCTTCAAACAATTTGAGAAATAGACACTGGGTATGAGAGCAAGAGAGAGAGAGAGAGAGAGAGAGAGAGAGAGAGAGAGGATGTTGACAAATGAAAATCTATCTCGACGTAGCAGGTGAGGAAGGGGAAGGAGAGAGAAGAAAAGTAAAAAGTAAAAACAAATTAGAGTTAATTGCTTTGTTTAAACGGCGTGACACAAGGGAATGGGTGGACTAGATTTTTGTGGTTCTTTTTGGACTTTATAGATCAGGACACTTTATGAAGAGTTAGTATCATTTTTTTAAAAAGATATTAATTTCTTTTGGCCTTTAGGTGTGAAAAATAAATAATGTTATAAATGAGTTTGGGCATATTAATTGGACTATAGTCTCTTCTTCTTTGTTTCTAAATAAATACAAATTGTTGATAAAAATCTGAGAGAAATTAAATGTTGAAAAAGTAAAGTCTAATGTTCTATAGCATTTCAGTTGCTTTCATTTTGAGTTATTTATATATTATTTTTCTCTTTTATTAATAACTTTCATTTATTGATTTCTTTAGATACATCATTTCCAAATCTAAATATTTTTTTATTGTTGAATAAATTTAATCATTCAATAACAAATTTGATATTAATAACATTATTTCATGTAAATTTATAATTTTTGATGTAATATGGTTTGTTTCTGTTATTTCATGCAGCATTTTATTTCCTTCAATTTTGGATTATGTAAATATCAAATTTAATAGTTACATCTCTTATTATTCTCAATATGTTAATATAGTGTTATTTAACATATGTCACTATACAATTATTGTGTTGCTTTTTTCTAATGTATTCTTTCTAATAGATATGCTGCTTTTGTTGTTGTTTCATATTTTCTCATTTCACTTCTTGTTAATTTTCTTTACTTCTGTTGTTTTTTTATTTATCCTATACTTTCTAGTACGTTCTCTTCTTTTTCATATAAAAAATTCTTATTCTATTTGTTTGGCAACAATGTTATTATATGTTATGATCGTCACTATTTTAGGTCTTTAAATATATTTTTGATGGTTGTAACAATAAGAAATTGATAAAATACATATGTATCTGATGGGCCCCAAGGTGAACCAACTCTTATGGATCAATTATAAGATTAAGAACTACAAAGATCAAAGAAGCAATGCAAGAATTGGTACAATTCAATTGGGATAAAGCTAGCAAGAGCCCGACACTCATGATGGGCTTGAAAGAAGGAGAACCAGTTTTGATCCATTTGATCCAAGTTATAGAAGACACGACTTTGGCCTATTGTTATTGAAGGCCTTGGACTTATTCATTTCATTAAAAGAACTTATTTTGTTAGTTTAGAATAAGTGGGTTTGAGGATGTCAGCCCACACATATGTCTTATTTTTAATGAACTAGGATTTTTGGGAAGGCCTTGTATTTTGGCCAATGGCATATTTGCAAAGTTATTATTTTATTTGAACTAAGGTTTTAGATGTTATTGTAACGTGGCATTGTTCACGCTACAGTACCCACGGCACTATTTCTTTAGAGTTTTGGGGATTGTTTATTTAAATATTTTTGTTAAGAACAGTTAAAAAAACCCAGTTATTAAAAGAAAATATTTTCTTTTATATTGATATGAATACACATGTATTTAACAAATATGGTTTGCACCATATATTTTTGTTTCCCGTAATTTATTTCTCATCAAATTGACTTTTTTTAATAGATTCCTTTTACTCTTAGATATACTAATTAATTTAGATCGATGATATGTAATAATCAGAGAAAGAATGGATCATCTATCTAGGTACAGAAATTAATCAACTTAGACAATTGCATCAGAAGAAGCTAAGCATTATCTCTATCAGTCCTGTAACTGAAGCAATATCATAAACGTTCAAATATCTTTTTGTCAAACTTTTTACTGTTGTAATTATATGCTTAAATAGATGAGTAACTTGTATATAAACTCCATGTTTTTTGTTCACTTTTTATTATATTTAATATAACTTTTGTAAATTTATAACCTCTTTTAAATCTATTTGAAGTTTTTTTATTTATCTTCTCATTTATCATTTAGTACTATGCTTTTCCCAACTGGCACACGTGCACTACATGTTGTGCCCTTCCTAGTATATATATATATTAGGAGAGAATAATTTACTGGTACTCCAAGTGTTAATTATCTTTTGTATATCTCTCATTAAAAATAAAAAAGAAAAATGATTTGTATAATTTTAAGATGTGCAAGTTTCGTTTAATCATTTTGAAAAAACAGAATAGTTTGGGACCTACATAAAAATAAAAATAAAAAATAAAAATAAAAATATTTTTTTAATAGAGTAATGCTAAACACAATCATATGTTTTATAAGCGCCGTGCATCCTTTTGAAAAAGAGTGAAATCCATTATTAAAAAACAAAAATTCAATATGCAATCGCTTTTGCGTACTCCTTGTGCATACATTAATGTGATTGGCTGTGTCATTTTTTTATAATATAAAATAACTGCTTTGGTCAATTATATCAGCGAACATTAAAAAATTAATTTTTTCACGTGAGTCTCATATTTACTCACTTTTTTTCAAAAAAGAAAGCACGGAACTTGCTTACGTACTCTATAACTGCAAATATCATTTCTCTATTTAATAATAAGTCTTATTTTTTCCAATGGGAATATATAGAACTTGCATATTTTAAAACTGTATATAACATTACCCAATAAAAAGTGCTTGCATATATAAATTGAGTTCTTGAGTTTGAGAAAAGCATGGAATTAAGGAACATAATTAATAGATATAAAAATTCCAGTTGGGTTAATGATAGAAGGAATATTGAATGGGACATAAGATTTTTCACATCTGTGGATGTGGCATATGCCTGTAGAAGAGAGAAAGCTTGGCAGCAAATAAGTAACCAAGATGTTACTACTACCAAGAGTCATAGAACTCGGAGAATTCCTGAGATGCTGATGGTAGATACCTTGAAAACAATTCCTAGATGTTGCTTAGCAATTCGAGATGGTTACAACTGCCAAATTACTTTTTTTTCCCAACCTATAAGAAAAGAATTTAAATTCAAAACGAAAATCTTGAGAGGAAAAAAAGGGTTACTCAACTTTAGTAAGTTCTTCGAATCTCAGCTCATTGTATTTGATAAAATGCTAAAAACATATACACAGAGAATTTATAGGCATAATGCAAATCTTGAGAGGAAAAAACTATCTGTTACATCATCAATATTATATGGATATCATAATTAGAATGTTATGAATTTAATTTTTCAATAATTATTATTAACTTGCAAGTTTTATGTGTCAATTATTTTGATTTTGTATGTTATTTTTTATAAATCGAATATGTAGTATATCATTGGATGTATTCATAATGTTGCTTTCTCGTCAGTGTCATATATACATTGCACTAAAGATTGATATGGATAAAAGACTTTGGTTTTTACTAGGCAAATAGGGATGTTTCTATTTAGTAGTTTAGTTTTTAAATATTCTTAAATATAGTCATAATATTATATGTTTAGCTAGTTTGATTATGATTTCTTAGAGTTTATGTTCGAACTTTTAGGTCTAAAGTTGGAGATAGATAGACACATAAAATAAGTTATATATTATTTATTGTTATATAAGTGTAAATTTCTCGGACAATATTAAATATTCATTAAGTTGTCCATGAGTCTATATCTTTATAATTTTAAACTTTTAAATTTTAACACAAACCTTAAATTAAGATCTTGATTCTAGTTATAAATAGTTCAATTTGGAGTTTATGAGTATCATGAGATTATTGGATTAATGTCCATATAACATAAGACCATATCTTACAATCCTCTTTTTCTTCTTCATTTTCCTTTCATGTTAACCCTAGGCGGCTCACTACTCCCTAGGTGGGGTGGATACCCTTGCTTTCATCTTGCCATCATGATTGCTCAAACTCATCCAATGAGCGAGTGGGTTGAGGCTGTTGTCACTTAGCTGCCAACCATATTAGACAATACAAACAAGGAGACGACAAGTGAGAGATAATAGGGACAGAAATAGAGGATACACACCCACAATTATAAAGACAATGATACTTCAATTATGAAGACAACAATACTTGTAACATGGTCGATCAATGGCAACGAAAAGAAAACATGACTATGGGAGGTTGGACAAGAGGACAAGATGGTATGGGGATTAGAGCAACAATAAGTTGTGATTGAAAGAGGCTAGAAAGAGACATACTAAAGAGAAGTAGAGAGGCAATGGAAATGCTTGGAATTGAAAAGTCAGGAATGAGTTTTAAAAGGAATTCATAACTCATTTTTGAATTTGGAAGTACACTTTTCCTCTCCATACACTTCTATGATGGAAGACCTGTTCCATTGATCTTTGCCTTAACTAATTTTCTTTTAGCCATTTTATGATTATTTAGTTGTTCCTTGACAAGCATGGGCTTCCTAAAACACTTATTAATAGAAACAAAGGTATTTGTTTTATTGTTGGAGGGGGGAAGCCATTTTCATATCATTTAGAGGAGTAAGAAGGTCACAAAGGAGATGGTGCTCAACCTTGCTAGTGCTAGTTGGCTGCCAAATTTGGTGGAAAAGTGCTCAATATTTGTGGGAAGAAAAGACTTTTGCAAGATGTATCGCGATGGGACCAAGCTTTTGTTTGCTCATAGGTGTGGCATTAATTGGAAGTTGCAAACTATGGGGGCAATGGATGTCGAGGGTTACTGGTGATCCTAGGAGGAACAAAAAGATAGGGTTGGAAGAGTCTTTCTATAGAGATGAAGCTTGCTCTATCCATGCCTATTCCGACATGCAAGGTTCTAGGGATGGAAAAGGGAAAGGAGATGGGGAGGTAGGTTAAGTCGTATGCCGAGATGGTGTTGGGTGGCACTGGGAAAAGAGTGGCAGTGCCAGGTGGTACAGACCACTCCTTGGTATGACAACAAAATGAAATAGACAAAACGGGAAGTATAGTAGTAGAACGTACCAAAAATGCATAGATGGTTGGTCAGTGTGAGGTCTCAAAAAAAGGGAACAAAGGTATGTCGTATGTCTATCAGTGTGAAAGAAGAGATTACTATTTTGAAAAAGTGGTGGAAGCTCTCATAACAAAAGTAGACATGGGCTTAGGTCTAGGCTAGGGCCAAGGCCAACGTCCCCATAAGCTTGACAAAGGAAAGGACAAGGCCAACATCCCCTTAAGCTCGAAAAGGACTCTACATCTACCACTAGGTCTGATGTAATGCTGATACACCAGTTGGGAGAGCTTTAGATCTCTATGCTAGCTACAATTGGGATTGTTTCCAGCAACACCTGCACTGGAAACATAGAGCTGGTACTAACTGAGGAGCCTACATTGTCGACTCTAAACTATGCATCACCAAGAGGGCCATTGTCTTGTGGGGTGAAACATTGTCGTGAAGGTAACAACCTAACTGTCAAAGATTGAGATGTTGTTTCAGTGCTTGGTAGATGAGAGGGCAGAATAGTCACTGAGAGATCTAGAGCACAGTGGGACGCTGATTATTGACCTATGTAGTTTGCAGGTGACTATTCTAGTGCCAAAAAAAGACTTTGTAGCCAAAATACAATTGCCTGTTGATTCTGAGAGCCTAACAGATGCCAAAGATGATGAGGAAGACATGAAAGAGTCACTAGTCTTATTTGTGTCTAATGGAGAAAGGAAAATACAACAGTTGAAACAGTTGCCAAAGATGGTGGCTAATGGACGGGGCCCCGTTGGGGGGGGGGGGGGGGATACAAGGAGGGGCAAATCTACGGTTGAAGAGGAAGAACCCATTGCCCTAAAATCCTTTCATCCTAGTGTATCAGATTTGATAATTCAGAAAGCCATGGAGAAAAAGCACTGTATTGGAGTTATATGCGAGAGTTTTGAAGATGAATTCATGGCATTACTTACAACAATAGAGGTCGGGTATGCACAATCCAAACTTGGTTCCTCTTTTAATTGGGCTAAGAAAAGAGTAAGAAAACTCAAAAGTCTTACATAGGCAATGAATGATGATGGTGGGGAGAAGAGCTCTAACCGAGAGCATCCCAAGGGGAGGGTAAATACAATTGCTAAATGAAGCCAAAAATAATATTGTGGAATGTAAGGGGGTGAATGAGCATAACAAACGACTCCAAGTCAAAAACTTACTTCACTAATGAAAGGGGGATATTATTTGCCTACAAGAGGGTAAGTTGGAATTCATTACAAGAAGACTAGTTTGAAGTTTGTGGAGAGGGCAACATGTTCGGTGGTCATACTTGCCTTCCAAATGAGCATCTAGTGGCGTCCTAATTATACTTGATAAAAGGGTGGTGGAAAGGGCATAGGAATGCGTGGGTGATTTCACTGTGGCATGTTCTTTTATGAATTTAGAAGATGGTTTCCAATAGGCATTTGCTAGAGTTTATGGCCCTAATATTGATTAGGAAATAATGCTATTGTGAGAAGAATTGGTGGGACTTCTTAGTTGGTGGGAGTTACCAAGTTGCATAGGGGGGCGACTTCAATGTAACTCACTTCTGGAATGAAAGGTCGGGTGGGTCCCACATTACTCCTGCCATGCGGGGATTTTCTAACCTCATTTCAGAATAGGAGCTTATGGATATTCCATTATCTAGAGGTATGCTTACTTGGTCCAACAACCGTGAACTCCCATCTTGGTCAAGGATTGATAAGTTTTTGTTAACTCCAAACTAGGAGTTATATTTTTTTAATGTAATTTAAAGAAGATTACCCAAGCTATGTTTTGATCATTTCCGCATCATCTTAAACTATGGATATATCCAAGGTGGTAAACGGTACTTTAAATTCGAGAATATGGAGCTTAAATTTGATGGCTTTGTAGACAAGGTCAGACAATGGTGGTCTTCTTATTGTTTCCAAGACTTCCCAAGTTTCATAATGGCAAGAAAGTTAAAGGCACTGAAACATGACCTGAAGCAATGGAATGAACAAGTTTTTGGCAACGTGATTCAACAAAAGAGCTCTCTCTTAGAGGAGTTACAGGATTTAAAGGGCGAAGAGAAGGCAAGAACTCTCTTTGAATCCGAGCAATCTTGCAAGAGTCAAGTAGTCACAAAACTCGTAAAAGTAACATTGATGGAAGAGATCTCTTAGAGACAAAAATTAAGAGCATTCTTGCTCAAGGAGGGAGACAAATGCATGAATTTCTTCCATATGGTGGCTAATTCTCATAGGAGGAATAATACTATTGATATGTTGATGGTAGGTGGAGCAATTTTCTCAAATCAACTAGCCATTCAAAACACATCATGTAGTATTACAAGCATCTTCTAGTTGAACATCACACTTGGTGACAGAAAGTGGATGGTTTAATATTTTCAACATTAGATCAATAGTGTGCAGGGAGGCTCAAGAGGCCTTTTGAAGAAGATGAAGTGAACAAAGTTATCAAAGGCATGGCTAGTTATAAGGCTCCAGGCCATGATGGTTTCGCTATGGCCTTTTTCCAAGTTTGTTGGGCATTGATCAATGAAAACCTTATGCGGGTTTTTCAAGATTTACATATTAATGCCCGATTTGAAAAAATTCTTAATGCTACCTTCTTAGGACTTATTCCTAGAAAGGTGGGATCCATGGAAGTTAGAGAATATTTCCCCATTAGCCTTGTGAACAGGGTTTATAAGATTTTTTCTAAAGTGGTTGCGAATAGATTGAATACGATGATGGAAAAGTTAATCTCAAAGCCGCAAAATGCATTTTTCAAAGGCAGACAAATCCATGATTCAGCCTTAATTGCAAATGAAATTTTGGATGGATGACTTAAATCTAGAGAACTTGGGTTAGTTTGCAAGCAAGACATAGAGAAAGTCTATGATCAAGTAAATTGGAAATTCATACTTTTTTTACTTACAAGAAGTGGCTTTGGGGAGAAATGGCAAAAATGGGTAGAGTTTTGCATCTTTATAGTTTGCTTCTCTATCTTGGTGAATGGTTAGTCGATGGGTTCTTCAACTCCTCCAATGATTTGAGATAGGGGGGATCCGTTTTCTCCTTTATTTTTTTTATTCTTCATGGAAGCCCTCAGTAAGATGACTGAAGGTCTTGTAGAAAGTGGTTTTCTCTATAGTTTTTCAATAGGGAATAGTGATTATGGCTTCATTGATATTTCTCATCTACTTTTTGCTAATGATACTCTTATCTTCCATGGAGCAAATCCTATGTATATCCAATCTTTGAGGGATCTACTCCTTTGTTTTTAAGCTGCCCCGGGGTTGAGAGTTAATCTCTCAAAGTTCAAATTTGTGCTCGTGGGGACTGTTCCTGAAGTGGAGAATTTTGCCTCTCTCTTGGTTTGTAAGGTATCATCTCTACCCCTGAAGTATCTTAGATTATGACTGGGTGCCTCCTTTAGATCAAAGAGGATTTGGAATGGCGTGATTGAAAAGGTGAAGTGCAAATTGGTGTCTTGGAAGAGGTTTTATCTACCTAAAGGTGGGAGGCTCACTTTGAAAAAAAAGAAAGTACTCTTTCCAACCTACCAACCTATTTTCTGTCATTGCCCCCACTCCCCACTAAGGTTGACAACCACATTAAAAAGTTAGAACGAGACTTATTGTGGAGTGGATTAGGGGAAGAGGGCCTTATGGAAGCCCATTATAGATGCACAATATGGGGAGGCTTGAGGAGGATGGTGCTTGAACGAGGTGAGTAGCCATTATGGGGTGGGATGGTGGTAACACATTAGGAGTCATTGGGTAATGTTCTGAAGACATGAACACATAGTCGTGGGCAACGACTCTCGTATCAAATTTTGGCATGACAAATGGCGTGGTGAAATAAGCCTCCAAGACAAATTTCCTACCATTTTTTAGATTGCTTGTGCAAACCTCTTGGTCTTTTCTAGTGGATCCCCTCAATGGAATGTAGATTTCAATAGGACAACTCAAGATTGGGAGTTGGAGACTATCACAGAGTTTTATGCGACATTGTATTCGATACACATGACCAAGGGTACTATAGATAAGATGTATTAGAGCCCCTCCAAGAAAGGTAGATTCACAGTCAGATCACTCTACCAAGTTTTAATGAGCCCTAGTACAACCGAGTTCCCATGGAAGAATACATGGTAGACGAAAGCTGTTTCGAATGCATCTTTTTTTGTATGGACGACATCATTGGACAATATTCTCACTACAAATAATTTAAGGAAATATCGGGTTATGGTGCTTGACTGGTGTTGTATGTTTAAGAAGAATGGTGAATCAGTAGATCATCTACTTTTACACTTTGCGGTGGTTAGGACCATGTGGGATGGTTTTTTTGCAAGAATTGGACTAGCATGGCTTATGCCTTTAAGGCTAGTTTATTTCCTAACAAGCTGGAGAAGTCTCAATGGTAACTCACAAGTAGCAGCAATCTGAAAAATGGTTCTTGTGTGTGTGTGTGTGCATCTGGAGGGAGAGAAACGCTAGAAGTTTTTAAGATCCTAAGATAATGATGGAGGAGCTGAAAGTTTTCATTTTTAAATCATTGTTCTCATGGGCGGGGCCTATGATTTTTAATGGGTTAAACGTACATGACTGTCTTCTTTCGGTTGTAAACTCTAGTTAGGTACTTCTTATCATATATACTACTTGTGTACCTGAGTTTTGCCTACTTTTATGAATAAAATTTATTGATTACCTATCAAAAAAATCTAGAAGGTGTTATGATAAGATATAAAATGGTGTCGAATTTCTGCAATTTTTATTTTATATAAATATATATAGTAGGTGGATGGGTGTTTACAGATAGGTAGCTATCTGCGATCGCTCTCGCTTCTATACAACTTTTGTACCTAACCATTTTGTCTACGCATTATCCCTTTAAGGCAGGTTGAATGTGGAATGTTTGTTGCATGCTCCTAATTAACCATAATTGTTGGTGGTTATGCAAAAGAAAATATAATATATAACAGAAATTAAGATGGAAAAAGGGGAAAAAAGAGAATGAGAGAGAGATTTTGAGAGCTACATCTTTACTATTTTCAATTGTGATTTAATACAAAGCGTACATCTCTATTTATATAGGATAATTATATGAGGATAAGATAAGGTAGATATTATGATCATTGTGAAAATCAAATCCATTGATTTGTTAAGTATGAAAATCAAATCCCTTGATCAGGATAATATCAATTCAAGAATAATCAAATTTTTGTTTCATATTATCTTTAACATCTGCTCAAACTTAAGTTGTAAGAATTTGAGATTTGAGTGTAATTTTCATATTCATTGATTGATTGTCGATGAAAATAATGGTTGTGATGAAGTGAACAGTAGCTAAAACATCAAATCTGGAGCTAAGAGTGACAATTCATTGATTACAAATCAAATTACCAACAAAGGGCTAACAATAGATCAAAAGATTGAACCTATGAGCTAAAGATGGCCTTGGTTAACTATAGGATTAAAAACAAAAAGCCAAAAAAGGGTCTAGGGCACAACAATCTTAAAGAATAACTAGGCTAACATCCCATCTCACTATCCGAACTATGCCTAAGATGATATCCACTCTATATGCCTACCGATCAAGATGATATCCATGCATATGATTATTCTATGGTTACCATAGAATAAATGGATATATATTAATCTATAGAATAAACACATGTCCTAGTTTAAGTAGCATGGAATGGAATACATACCCAATCCCAATAAATAAAGACTCACAAATATTAAAGATATTCCAAAGGCGTTGATTTAAAATAAAATATACATATGCTTAAAAGTCGATGAAAATTCTATGAAAGTGATAAAGCAAGCAAAATGGTTGAATAAAAACAATAAGATATTCCAGTATAGAATCAAGCCTGGCATTAGCCAAGATTTCTAATACCATAATAAAAAATTATAAAATATAATAAAATTTGAAATGGAGAAGAGAGAAGAAGGAGAATGAGGGAGAGATACTTTGAGGGTTACATCTTACTATTCTTAATTGTAATTGAATCCAAAATGTAAGTTCTTATTTATAGAAAAATTACAGAACATGTAAATATTTTGATCATTATAAAAGTCAAATCTCTTGATTTGTTAATTATGATTTGATATTATGAAAATTAAATTGCATGATTAGGATAATATCAAATTAAATTATACAACATTATTGATAATGTCAAACGCCACAAATAATTATTTTTGTTTATATTTATCTAACGTGATAATGCTGAAATAAGCCCCCTTGATAAGTACATTACAAATTTAAATTATGGGGGTGGCTGAACAATTCTTCTCCATGACATATACAACACATGAATTCAATGGCTAAAAAAGATTAATATGTTGCGTAAGCTAGCATGCGTATAATGTAAATAATAAAGCACACATAAACAACAATTAATTTTAGAATTATTAACATAATAATTTGAAAAATAAATTACGCTTTTCTTTAATTAATATAAAAATTAACACACTATTATTCCCATTTTCACCGGAAAATAATACTGTAATCTATTTTTTTAATTAAGAATGATAAATGTATAAATCAATAAAAAAAAATAATTATTTTCTTCTTTTTTTTTCCTTAAAAAAAATTAATACTAAATATAGTCTTAACATGTAACCAGTCCGATTTGGTCTAATTTTGTACAAAAGTAACGTGCAAGTCTCGCACGCACTTTTTTTTTTTTTAAATGAGATCCAACTATGGGTGTAACTAGTCCGGTTCGGTCAAGTTTTGTAAAAAAATTTAGAACCGAAACAATATGTATTGGTTTTACATTTTTCAAAACCAATTATGCATTGATTACCCTCCTTAACCGGTACTCCGATTTCCAGTCCGGTTCAATCCGATTTTCTAGTTTTAATGTACTATATTATATATTATATAATATAGTATATTATAGTATATAATACTTTAGTTATAATATATTGTAGTATATTATAATATATATAATAATTATATGATAGACTGTAGTGATATATTATACTATATTATAATATATAATGATATAGTATTAATATAACTATCAATATGCACTATATAATATTGGTATAACTATTAATATAATAAATAAAATTGGAGAGACCATCCCAACCGAAGGGCCCTAAAAAGGACAAGAAGGCTCATGGTACAATAAAAACCAATAAGTTCAGAGGATGGGCTAGAAGTAATAGAGAGATAGTCAGAAAGAGTTTTGAAGAGGGATATGCATGGCAACACCTTTAATGAAAGGATAAAAACAGCAGGAAGTGACGCAATTATTCAAAATTCTAACTGGTGATCCATTCCGATAAATCCTAAATGAGATATGTACAGCAAACGAGCCTATATATATAGGTAATCTTTGATAATTAAGGATCTCTTGAATACAATAACCTCTTAACTGACTTAAGCATCGGGGTGTTTTCAGGAGGAGCCCCCTCAAGTTTCATTAGTGAAGATCGGCCGCATAATGGAAGATTGGAAGTGAGAAACGTCTCTAACATTTGGCGCCGTCTGTGGGATCTATGTGATTCAGCGTGGTTCTCACATGCTAATTGTAACATGCTTAGTAACGAGCCGAACGATGGACGTCGTACCGTCATCTGTGGAAGGGCGACTAGTAGTAGCAGAGGAAAAATTGAAACAAGCTCTGGAAGCCATGGGAAACTTACAAAAGGAGAACGACGACTTAAGACAGAAAAATGCCAATTCCCATAATATCAATGTGCCCGCTCACAGTGAGCAAGGAGAAGATGAGGCCCATTGCACGATCGAAAAGCATACTGAACGAGCAAAGAAAGAAAGAATGCATGACGAATTGAAGGAGCTAATGGGAAAGTATGAAGAGATGGAAAAACAAATGGGCCGTTCTTCCTCGGTGGAAAGTCTACTACACCAAACAGATCTTCCATATAGCGCACATACTATGGCTGTGCTACTCCAGTCGAAATTTAAAGTTCTCCAAATAAATATGTACAATGGGTCCAAGGACCCGGTAGATCATCTGGAAAATTTTAAAACTCATATCACGCTCCACGGTTTCCAAGGAGAGATTGCGTCCCGGGCTTTCCCTCTAACCCTGAAATGGACCTCTAGGGGATGGTTCACGACCCTCAAACCGAAGTCAATAGATAGCTTTGAGGAACTGGCAAAGCAGTTCTTAACTCAGTTCATGCCTAGTAGGAGACGTTGGCGCCTAGCTAGTGCAGTCAAATCGCAACCTCAGACTAGTGCACAATAATTTAAGTGTATGAGAAGAAGAGAGAGAAAACGAAAGTCGCTACCCTATCAAAATAGGCGGTCAGTAATGCAAGTATCATCAGACCAGCTCGCACTGAATTGAGGACTGCACGACTATGAGAAAGTGAGTCGCTGAGTTAGCAAGAACCGGCGAGTTGGAGCCAATGGTAACAGAACGGTCAAAACCAAGAAGGCATCAGGAGACTAAAAAAAAATCAAGGTGGAGTTTCAGTCTAGAAAGAAGCGCCGTGTTAATGACTGTCAGGATAGGAGGTCGAGGTCACCCCCAAAAGGCAATCGGAACAAGGTGCCCAAATGAGAAATAAAGACTATAGCGGGAGGTTTTGCTGGGGGTGGTATTTCCACATCCAACCAAAAGGCATATGCACCGAAAGCAAGATATGAAGAGATATTCGTGGCGGATAGAGCGCACAAACAACCAAAGCTTAGCAATGAGCGAATGGTGATATCCTTTGAAGAGGCGGACAGGGAAGGAGTCTTGTATCCGCATGACGATGCTCTAGTAATAACCATCGTAATAGCCAATTATACAACCAGGCGGGTACTACTAGACAATGGGAGCTCGACTGATATACTGTTTTGGGAAGTGTATGTCAAAATGGAGATTGATGTTGGCAAACTGAGGCTCTCCCCTACGCCATTAAAGGGTTTCTTAGGGGATACTATCCAGCCTGTAGGGGCAATCACGCTTCCAGTAACGACAGGCACTGGGACTCAGACAGCAACCACCATGACCAACTTTTTAATAGTAAAAGCTCCTTCCTCTTACAATGCTATATTGGGAAGACTAACACTCAACCATTTGAGGGCAGTAACATCCACCTACCCTCTCACGATGAAGTTCCCAACCGATAGCGGTGTAGGCGAGGCAAGAGGCAAGCAGGCCCTGACTCAAGAATGTTACATGCAAGAACAAAGGAAAGTCAAGAAGGAAGTCTGCATTGTGGCAGGACAAGATGGGGCCTTGCCGCCCCTCCCACCACCTATAGCGGTAACTTACAAGAGAGATATAGAAGTCAGGGATGACCGGGTTCAGCAACATACAGAAGTCAACGAACCTCTGGAACTCGTGATATTATACACTGACTGCCCTAGGATTACTACCTACATCAGGACACAAGTCTCTCCAACAGATAGAAAAGCCCTAATACAGTTGTTGATCGAACACAGGGATATCTTCGCATGGAGCCATGAAGAGATGCCCGGTATAGACAACGAGGTCATTAAGCATTGCTTAGGCGTGGACCCAATGCACAAGGCAGTGCGACAGAAGAGGAGATCGTTCAGCGCAGAGAAGTACACCGCCATTAATGAAGAAGTTGAAAAATTGCTCACAACTGGCTTCATCAGAGAAGCCCACTACCCGGAATGGTTATCCAACGTTGTCATGGCAAAAAAGGTGAATGGGAAGTGAAGAATGTGCGTAGACTTCACCGATTTAAACAAAGCTTGTCCTAAAGATAGCTTCCCTTTGCCGTGCATCAACGTCATAGTAGATGCTACAGCAGGGCATTATATGTTGAGCTTCATGGACACGTATTCAGGATACAACTAGATACAAATGAATGCAACATATGAAGAAAAGACATCGTTCATAACAAACCGAGGGCTATATTGTTACCAGGTTATGCCCTTTGGCCTGAAGAATGCAGGGGCAACCTACTAAAGGTTGGTGAATCGGATGTTCAAGGAACAGGTTGGGAGATCTATGGAGGTCTACATGGATGAACTGCTAGTAAAAAGTAAAGAGCCCGCCCAACACCTCGCGGATTTACGAATGGCATTTGGAGTCTTACGTCGTTATAAAATGAGGCTGAACCCAACGAAGTGTGCTTTCAGGGTACAGTCGGGAAAATTCTTGGGCTTTATCGTGTCTGAAAGAGGAATTGAATCTTCTCTAGATAAGATAGAGGCCATAATCAATTTGAAACCACCGAAAAATCTGAACGAGACTCAACGACTAGCGGGGAGAGTGGCTGCCTTGGGAAGGTTTATAGCCAGGTCAACAAAAAAGTGCCTCCCTTTTTTCCACGTAGTGCGGAAGGTAGATCCTTGGAATGAGCAGTGCGACGAAGCATTCAAAAGGTTAAAATAGTATCTGGTCAATCTGCCCCTTTTAAAGCAACCAGAGAAGGGTGACATACTTTACACATACCTAGCAGTCTCCTCGCACGCTGTATCCACCGTTCTCGTAAAGGAGCAAGGAACCATCCAACATCCAGTGTATTATGTGAGTAGAGCACTCAGAGGAGCAGAAGCAAGGTATCCTTGAATTGAATTATTGGCATTTGCCTTGGTAGTGGTAGCTAGGAAACTCCATTCTTATTTTCAAGCCCACATAATAAGGGTATTGATGGAGGCTCCATTGGTGAAAGTTCTGAGGAAGCGGGATTGCATAGGAGGGCTGATAGGTTGGTCAATCAAGCTGAGTGAGTTCGATATAGAGTATGAGCCAAGGAAAGTAATTAAAGGACAAGCAATGGTGAATTTTGTGGCAGAATTCTCAGACTTTTCCCAGGAGGAGGCAGTAGCACCATCAGGGAAGCCGTATATATTGTTTATAGATGGATCGTCTTGCTGGTTAGGCGGAGGCCTGGGGATACATTTGTTGAGCCATGACGGCCAGGAATGGTATTACATGTCAAGCTGGCGTTCAAAGTAATGAACAACGAAACTGAGTATGAAGCACTTATAGCGGGGTTGTCTGTGGCTGCCTAAATAGGGGCAATTGAAGTGGATGCCAGGTCAGATTCACAAGTGGTAGTAAATCAGGTTTTGGGCCTGTACGCTACTAAGGGGCGGAAAGTTAAAGAAATATTTGGCACAAGTTGGGGAAATACGCGATCTCTTCTCATATTTCGCTATAACTCAGATACCAAGAACGGACAATGAGGTCGCAGACAGATTGGCAAGAGCAGCATCAGGAGGGGAGGAAGTACCCCTATCATGGCAAGTCAAGAGAAGGGTCGTCAAGATCCCAACTGTTGGCATCGAGATAAGAGTCCTAGGGTCAAGCACCCCAGATTGGGCAAACAGGGTAGTAGAGTACTTGGATGAAGGAAAATTGCAAGAAGTAAGAGAAGAGGCGAGAAAGATAAGGAAAAGGGCAGCAAGATTCCTACTCATCGATGGAATAACTTATAAAAGAGGTTTCTCTGTTCCTTTACTGCGATGCATCTCCGCACAAGAAGCATAGTATGTCCTAGCTGAGATACACGAAGGGATATGTGGAAATCACAATGGGGGAAGAACATTGGCTAGGAAAGCGGTCTAGGCAGGATATTACTGGTCTAATGCTCTAAGGGATGCACGGGAGTTCACCAAGAGATGTGCAAAATGCCAAACTTACTCACCCGTACCACATGCCCCTCTGGAGGAGTTAACATCGGTAATAACACCATGGCCTTTCACCCAGTTGGGGGTAGATTTGGTGGGACCCTTTCTGCAAGGAACAGGTGGTGTTAAATTTATGATAGTTGCTGTTGATTATTTTACAAAGTAGGCAGAAGCAAAGTCGTTAGCAACAATCACAGGCAAAGCCGTGACAAAATTCTTGTGAAAGAATGTCGTCTGCAGGTTCGGAATTCCCCAGAGTATTATAACAAACAATGGGCGCTAGTTCGACTTAGACCACTATAGGGAATGGTGTGCCGAGTTAAGGATCAAGGCGAAGTACTCCTCCCCAAGTCACCCCCAAGCAAATGGTCAAGCTAAGGCAACAAACAAGGCATTGTTACTCTTAATCCTTAAGAAAAAGGTCACAAAGAAGAAAGGGGATTGGGCGTACGAGCTACCAGGCTACTCTGGGCATACAAAACTATAGCAAAAACTCTGACAGGAGAATCCCTATTCACACTGGCATACAGATGCGAGGCGGTTACACCAATGGAAGTAGGGTTATCAACCTACAGAACGAGCCAATTCTCGGGTGCCCAGAATGATAAAAAGATAGAAGAATACCTTGACTTACTTGAAGAAGAAAGAGAGATGGCAAAAGCTCGAATGCTGCAAGAAAAGAAGAAAGCCAAGCAGTACTTCAATAAAAGAGTAAGGCCCAGGACCTTTAAAGTGGGTGACCTGGTTTTAAAGAAAAATAGGGTGGCTACCCAAGGCGAGGGGAAAATGGGACCCCAATGGGAAGGTCCTTACTTAGTAGTGGCCAACCGCAGGCCTGCATCATACCGGTTGAAAGACAGCGAGGGCAAGGAACTACCGCACCCATGTAACACAAAGCACTTAAAGAAATTTTATCACTAACTTTCGTGCTATTTTTTGTTTAAGTATTCATTTTCTTTGCTTTTTTCCAATGTTTGCATTATCACCATTTATGAATATATTTCATTTTATTCATTGAAAATGTGTACAAAGAGTTCCCAGGGTGAATACGGAGTCTACAAAAAGAAAAGTCAGTGACCGCCCGACCAGTAAACACCAAAGACAAGTCTTAGCAGCTTGTACTGCCATAAAAAAAGGGCGCGTAGGTCCTCAGACCATGCTGGCCCTAAACACCAAAAACAAGCCTTAGCAGCTTGTGGTGTCATGAAAAAACGGTACGTAGGTCCTCAGACCACGCCGACCCTAAAGTACTAAAGACAAGCCTTAGCAACTTGTGGTGCCATGAAAAAATGGCACATATGTCCTCAAACCATGCCAACCCTAAACACCAAAGACAAGACTTAGCACCTTGTGGTGCTATGAAAAAAGGGTGCGCAAGTTCTCAGATCACGTCGACCCTAAACACCAAAGACAAATCTTAGCAGCTTGTAGTGCCATGCAAAAAAGGTATGCAGGTCCTTAGACCATGCCGACCCTAAAACACCAAAGACAAGTCTTAGCAGCTTGTAATGCCATCCAAAAAAGGCTCGTAGGTCCTCAGACCACGCTAACCCTAAACATCAAAGCCAAGCCTTAGCAGCTTGTGATGCCATAAAAAAATAGCGCTTAGATCCTCAGACCACGTTGACCCTAAACACCAAAGGCAAGCCTTAGCAGTTTGTGGTGCCATGAAAAAAGGACGCGTAGGTTCTCAGACCATACCGACCCTAAACACCAAAGGTGAGTTTTAGCAGCTTGTGGTGCCATGAAAAAATGGTGCATAGGTCCTGAGACCACGCCGACCCTAAAACACCAAAGGCGAGTCTTAGTAGCTTTTGGTGCCATGAAAAATGCAAGAATTAAAAGGACACAGTAGCCAAAGCATTCAACAAAGCAAATCAAAATCCATTGTTACAAATGTACAAAATATAGAAACACCAAAAAATTATCCACAGTCAAATACACAAGGGGCAAAATTGGTTAAGGGGCATTATTAGGCGGGAACGCTGGAGGCATGTTTATAAACGTGTCAGGAATTTCTTTCCGCCCAAACTCGTCAACCATGCGGCGGGCAATTTCCTCAGGATAGAACAATTCCTAGTCGAGAATCCTAAGGTTGGTGGCAGGATCAACCAGGAGATGGTTCCTCAGCCTTAAAATGCTGCGGCCATGCCCATAAGCAAAAGCGTCGTCTCTTGTAGCAGGGACGTGGGCCAATTGGGCACGAAGGCGTGCGACCTCCTCCTGAGCAGTAGTTAGCTCCCCCACCTTCTCAGGTAGACTCTGCTAGTAGACTCCAAGAGCTAAGTTTGCCTCCCGAAGACTCTCCTCGAAGGACCTATAGTTGTCTTGAAAACAAGCCAGGTCTCCACGAAGAGTGCCTCATCACGGGCAGCAAGCTCGAATCTTGAGCAAGAGCTCTCAACCTTAAGTTTCTCCTGAGCCTCTGAAAGTTACAGCCTGGCTAAGTCCCTCTCAGAGTGGAGGATGGACAAGGCGAAGTCACCTTTAGCTTTGGCCGCATTTGCTAGGCAGGCAACCTCACGTAGCTCCAGGAGTTCAGCCTCGCACATCTCGAGGTCACCTTGCAAAGAATAGGAATAACCCTCAGATTGCTCTAATAGGATCTTCAACTCCTCCCTCTCCTCAGCCAAGGCTGCCAACTCAGCTCTGTCAACTCGCCATCTCTCGGAAGTGCATTTGGCTATGTAGCATAATTGGCGATGCTCTTTAACCTCCTCCTCAAGACGGGAACGGTCAGCAAATATCCACGCAACCAAATCATCGATGCCCTGCAAGAAGAAAAACAAGTAACCAATATGAAGAGAGGCGAAGATACGAAAGGAGTATATGCAAAAGGGGACAAAAAGCATAATACCTCAGAGAGCCAACTTCTCAAACAGTTAGCCATCTAAGCAGTGGCCTCAACCTGGGAATTAATAGTGGTTGAGGAATCACCACCGCTGGCATCCCCCCTCACAATCTCGCCAGGGTCTGGAAGGGGTTCTCCCTTAGGCCTCACAAACAAAGCCATCGTCCTCCCCTACTAATCACCCAAGCGCACAGAGGGTAGAGCAAGCGTCAAGAAGGCCAGGTCAACCTCATGAAGACGGGTGTCTTCCTTTAAGAAATTCACACACTCCTCCTCAAGGAAGGAGTCAGTATCCCCGCCAAAAAATGAGGCATGGAGAGGAGGAAGAGAGAGTCTAGGCTTGCTACCAATTGGTGAAGGGGTTTTTCCCCCTTAGATGGTATCTGCTAAGCTCTCTGGGGAAGCTTGCCGTCAACCAACCCCGCCGCCTATTTCAGCTAGGCATGGAGGGACACTCCTTTTTGCACCTTCCACCCCATTCGAAGGTGAGGTGCCCTGTGTCTCCATGTGGCCACTTATTGGCAAAGCAGTGGCCGCTTCAACATGGGCAATGGTGAAAAAAGGGGGCAAGCAAGCTCCCACTGCGGTGATGGAGTCAAGGTTAAGGGTCGCGACCACTTTTGGGCTCAGCTCGACCTAACTCACCCACCTCTCCAACACAGGAAAGTCAAACATAGGGGCAGGAGCCGTGACAGGCTCTTGTGTCCTAGGCACGACCTGGAGAGAGGCAGCCAGATTAAAAAGGGCCAGGTTGGTTAAACCCTCCACGTCCCTCAAGCTACGAGAATGTGGCGGCGACGAAGAGGGAAAAGGCGAGGAAGGCTTAGTGGTATCAGGCGGGGTAGAACCCTGATTGTGGCTTTCCCTTTAGGATACGGCAAGGACCTTCGGTTGGGGTGATGGAGGCTCAATGGCAGCCAACTGCGTAGACGCCTAAGAAGGGGTATCCTCCTGCAACACCAGGGCCTGGACGCCCCCTGAAGACGCCAGGTTCTCCTATTGAAGAGAAGAAGGCGGAGAGGGATCTCCAGAGCGAGCTTTCTTTCGGCGACCACCAGCCTCATTCTTCTTCTAGATTCTCTTTTCCCTCTTTTCAGCGGCCTCTTCTCTCTCTCCCTCATTCTTTTTCTTACTCCTTTTTTTCCCTCTTTTCGGCGGCCTCTTCCTTCTCCCCCTCTTCCAAACGAATCTTCCTCTTAGAAGTTTCAGACCTCGAAGTTTTCTCAGTAGGCTTCGCCATGGGAGAAGGAATGGAGGCTGAGATCATGAAGTCACGCCCTTCAAAATAAGACCGGTTGGGGAACTTCAAGAACCGATCAATATGGGTGGAGGTCAACAAGAGGTCAGTCCAAGAACAAACTGTCTCGATTCGAGCCAATTCACGACGCGACAGAGGCTCCATTCTAAGCCACAGCTTCTTTTCATCAGGAAGAGTGCGCTAGATTGATTTGACTGGGAAGTCATGGAAAAATATTCCATGCCAGGGTATTCCCAGCCTTGACCAAAGATGAAAAAGAATTTGGAAGTCCACGCCTTAGCATTGGAGTGGCGAGTCTCAAACCGGGCCAATGCTTGCCCATCGCCTTTCTTACGGAAGCTAAGAACATTGCCCTTTGCAGCTTCCCTCAAGTTATAGAATGCCAAAAATTTTCGACCAATCAGGTTGGGATAAAGGTCTTCAAGAGCTTCCAAAACAATACAAGCGCAGAGGTACACCCTTAGTGCAAAAGGGTGCAATTGAGCGGGAGTCATGTTGAGAAGGTTCAAAATGTCACGGAGAGGGCGGCAAAAGGGGAGCCTCAACCCATTATGCAGAAGGGAAACATTAATAGCCACCCTACTGGCGAAACCCTCGTCGTCACAACATTCGAATTCAGGAACACTTAAGACAACGGTTTCAAGAATACGAAAGTCTTCCTGATTCTTAGCAAAATGTACCTCTCAGATGGCTGAGCTCCATCGGTATCCAATGAAAACCGTGCCCTCAGGAACCTCGCCTTCATTGTAGAGAGCCATTAAAATCGGTGGGAAGAGAGTAGTAAGAAAGATCAAGATAAGCGAAGAACAAAGATGAGAATGGAAAGGTAGAAAGTGTAACAAGGGAAGGAACGAAAGAAAGTGAAAAAGGGAAGTATTTGAAGGATAGAAAAATGCGAACCCAATAGATAGAAAAAATTAAGGCAACTCTGCACTGAAGAAGAAGACTAACTGATGCAAGGAAGCTGTCTATCTTCTCTGCCACAACAGCGAGAAATGATAGGGAATCCTCGATTTTTTAAAATAATAATAATAAAATCTTTTTGAAAATGAAATAGTATAAGTGGCAAGAAAAGCCAAGGGCCTAAAGACACCAAACCATGGGTGATTTGGGCCCGTGTCCGTGTCAACTTATTTTCCAAAGCACCCAGGCCCATGCGATCACACCTAGCACTCTTGCACTAACAAGTTTGATCAAAAGTGAATTCCGTCCGTGAGAAGGCGAATGAAATTGGCAAGATAATTGGAGGGACCATCCCAACTGAAGGGCCTTGGAAAGTACAAGAAGGCCCATGTATAATAAAAACCAAGAAGCCTAGAGGATGGGCCCAGAGGTCATAGAGAGATAGTTAGGAAGAGTTTTGAAGAGGGATATGCATAGCACCAGCTTTAACTGAAGGATAAAAAGAGCAGGAAGTGACACGATTATTCAAAATTTTAACTGGTGATTCGTTCTGATAAATTCTGAATGAGATATGCACGGCAAACGAGCCTATATATACAGGTAATCTTTAATAATTAAGGATCTCTCGAATACAATAAATTCTGAACTGACTTAAGCATCGGAGTATTTTCAGGAGGAGCCCCCTCAAGTTTCATCAGTGAAAATTGGCCGCACAGTAGAAGATTAGAAGTGAGACTCGTCCCTAACAAAAATGATATAAGATTTTAAAATTTAATATTATATTAATTAGTAATTTATTATATAATATAAAATTATTTTATATATAATTATATATTATATATAAAAATTATATACAATAGAAAAAATATAAAAAAAAATTATATATATGAACCAGTCCGATCCGGTTTTAGAAAAAGAAAAATCAGAACCGGACCCATTTTGACCGGTTTTAAAAAAAATAAAACAGGTACCGGACCGAACTAAACTCGGGACCGGACCAATCCCACCGGTTTGGTCTAATTCGGTCCAGTTTACCGATTCATTGGTTTTTTTTTTACACCCCTAGGTCTAATATTAAAAAAATTATTTTTTCATATGAATTCCAAATTTATTAATTTTTTTTAAAAGGAATGTGCGAAACTTTTACATTTTAGATTGAAAATATACTTTTCTTATAATAGTTTGTTAATATATATATATATATATATATGGGATATAATTTAAAGGCTTTTATATCACAAATAATCCATGTGTCATAATTTAATTTAAAAAATAAATTTTAAAATTTAAATTATAGAAATATTATGTTATACAGTATTGCTATTTTAATATTAAAAAAATTTTATGTGTAGTTAATTTTACGTATTTTTTATACATTCTATTAATATGATTGGTTGTATCACTTTTTAAATATAAAATAACTGTTTTGACTAATTATATCGATAGAGGGTATAAAAAATATATATATATATATATATAAACAATTGTAACAGAAACTTGATATTATAGTCTTTAATTTTTAAAAGAAATACGCTAGACTTTCACATTTTATATTGCAAGATTATGTTGTAAGACTGCTATTTTAATATCGCATTCGGTTTTTGAAGAAGCAAAGGGATCAGTTTCCGCCATGCGCGCATAGAGAAGCTTCGTGGCAACTTCGATCGAGTAGGAGTCTTGGTCTCCTACGTACATATATATTGACTCGCTAGGGTCGTTGTAAATTGTTAACTTTGTCGGTCGGCTCCGATCCATATGATTGACTACTCTTTTAAACTTACAACATGTATAATATTATAACATGCATGCTGCATGCACGAGACATTGAAAGTCTTCTCTCAAACACAATAGATAAATAAAAACAAAATTTAAGTCATACACTCCAAGTAGAATAAACGTTGGACCCACTTTTAGGTGGGTACGTACGTCCTTCTTGTATATACATTGAACACCGACATATTATATATTATATATAAGACTCATTTTATTTATAATTAATAAAATTTTTTTGTAAAGTTAATTTAATATATTTTTTTTATCTGTTCTATTAATGTAATTGATTTTAATAAATCACATCAATACAATATAAAAAAAATATATAAAAATATTTATATGTAACATAACTTTTATATTAAATATTGACATATTATATATATAAATTATTTAAATGGGTGGGGAAAAAAACATCATTTAACTATCTGAAAAAGTGTAAAATATTTCAGTGAATTTGTTTTTTTTTTTTTTTTTCGAAAAAATGTATGGGGAGAAAGGGTGTCCATGTGCAGGTGATCATAGCAGCTGACTTTTGTGACACTCAAGAAGATGATGATGATCACACGTTTTTGGGATTTTGGATTAGATGTCGGTGGCAATACTGGCAAAGCTACAAATTCAAATTCTAAGGCTGGCAGTGGTACCATTGGCCAGATTGTTTAATTTGGAAGTGTAATACGATTATATTGAATATTATTATGATATATGCTGCATTATAATTCTTAATACTTCCGCCTAGCTAGCTTTCATATATATCTAAACAAGGAGCTAGCTAGGTTAATTAGATCAAACACATACTCTTCTCATTATCTTTATATTATATTTTGTGTAAAAATTTAAAAAATTATAATGATAAAATATAATAAAATGTGACACTTTTCGAATCCAAACGAGGCCTAATTAATGTTTCACTACAAGAAAAATATTATTTATTTGTAACTAATTATTTCATGTTAAAATAGCTATTAATTTTTGTCAAAATGAATCTATTTTTTTCACAATTAAATAGTCATAAATATTCTTTTTTTTTTTCTTGTAGAATTTTCTTAATTAAAATACCTTTTATAGGTTCCAATTATCCCATAATTAAACTCGATCGATCGGTATGTTTGCCATCGATCCATGAAAGCACAAATAATTTCTGAGTTATATGGGCTGAGCAAGTTTTTCCTTCTTAAGCTTTGACAGTATTGATTATTAATATTCTTTATTTAAAATTTAATCATCTTTAATCACGTAATATTAACATGTGTGCGACGTCATATTATTTCATAATATATATATATATACGTACTCTATTTCTGATGTTATTCTAAATTCTAAAGTTGGAGTACTAGAAAATCTAAATTCCTTGCAATTAATTATACTATCTGATATGGCAACATTAATATAATATATGTATGTATGTATGTATGTATGTATGTATGTAGTACTCACTCCTACATATTCAAGCTCTAAATAATTTTGCAGGAAGCTAGCTAGCTAGGGTGTTGCATCGTCGTTTCTTAAACAAATAGAGCTGAGAGGATATGCATGCATGGAGTACTTGACATCATCCCTAGAATTAATGAGTTTATTCCCAAAGGAATATTATGATAATACATGATAGATAGTTCATTAATATATATATATATATATATATATATATATATGTAACAATTTGGTTTGATGATGTAATCTCATTTACTTTTGAGTTATAGAGTACGTGATCTCATCAACACGCGCGTATACATATATATTCAGAAGACTTTGAAGAAGAATATTATACGATCCAACAAATTAAGGTGCTTTGCATGCAATACCGCAATCAATTATAACTTGCTTTTCAAGAGAATAACTTACTGGCACTCCAAGTGTTAATTATCTTTTGTATATCTCTCTTTAAAAATAAAAAAAAATAAAAAATGATTTGTACAATTTTAAAATGTACAAGTTCTGTTTAATCATTTTGAAAAAATGAATAGTTTGGGACCCACATAAAAATAAAAAATAAAAATCTATTTGCTAATAGAATAATGTCAAATACAGTTATATGTTTAACAAGCGCTGTGCACTCTTTTTGAAAAAAAGTGGAATCTTCTATTAAAGAATAAAAATTCTATATATCGTCACTTTTGCGTACTTCTTGTACACTCCATTAATATGATTGACTGCGTCACTTTTTTATAATATAAAATAATTGCTTTGGTCAATTATATTAGTAGACATTAAAGAATTAGTTTTTTCATGTTGGTACTATATTTACTCACTTTTTTTAAAAAGAATACGCGTAACTTGCGTACTCTATAACTGTAAATATCATTTCACTATTTAATAATAGATCTTATTTTTTCCAATGAAAATTTACATATTTTCAGACTGTATATAACATTACTCAATTAAAAAATGCCTACATATATAAATTGAGTTCTTGAGTTTGAGAAAATTAGCATGGAATTAAGGAACATAATTAATAGATATAAAAATTCCAGTTGGGTTAATGATAGAACTAGAAGGAATGAATGCGACATAAGATTTTTCACATATGTGGATGGTGGCATATGCCTGTTGAAGAGAGAGAGCTTGGTTATAAAGCATGATTTTTCTCATTTTTTTAAGTTTATACCTTTTTTTTTTTTTTTTTTTTTTTACCTAAATGCATAAGACTTGGTCGCTGCATAAACAATTTTTCCCAGAGAGCGATTGTTCAACATACCAGAGGTTATCTCCCATGACATGAAATAAATACACCAGCTTAATGATCAGTGAAGTACCATGCCACTTGAACACATCATCTAAGCTGCCAATTAAAAATCACACATTGTAAGGTAATGTTCGTCAGCAAACGATCATTCCAATCGTTTAACCGATCAAACTGGATATTCTAATACAGAATGAAATAGACACAATATTAAATGCTCAATCCATATTGCTCAAAAACCTAATAAACAAGTAGACATACGTCAAGCTAGACCAAGGCCATGATAGATACTGACATGGTCCATCATGAAAGGCATGATCAAGGCCTAGCTTAAACCAATAACTCCGAACAAAAGTTGGTAGAAATATATACCACAAACTCTTTGTTTTTTTCTCTTCTTTAAAACATTTTCTGGACCTTAAAGCAACCCCTATCCTTTCCTGCTTGTGTCAAGTTTCATGCCCCATATGTTTTTTTTCTTTCTTCCTCTGAAATAAAGTAAAATGTAAATGACAAGTACTACTTGAGAAAGAGATGTAGGAGCTGAGGGAATCCGTCAACAGAAAGGTACAAAACCCATCCCTTTTCTTTCTTTTTTTATTTTTTTTCCCTTTTTTTTGTTTCCCTAAGCAAGTACAAAAACCATCTACGACCAACCAATGTAAACTCACCAAACTTTATTACATGGGGAAAAAACGAACCTTGACTCTCGGGCTGTGCTCTGCTCAGCTTCTCCTCCATTTTTATTAACAAAACCGCGTTTCAAACATTACAACCTCACACCCCAATAATAAAAAAAGCTTTGCTTTTTTCACATCTTTTCATCTATAGTTTTTCCCTCTCCCATTAACTCTGATCTGTCTCTCAGATTTCTCTCGCTTCCACCATGCCTAAACCACCTTTCCTTCTCTTCCTGATGTTCGTTTCTTGCTTATTTTCCTCCTTCATAGCCAGCAAAGCCACCATTAATGCCGCCACCACTCTCTCCCAGCAATTCAAAGAGGCCCCAGAATTCTATAACTCCCCGGATTGCCCTTCCATAACCAACTACCTCGAAGAAGATGATGCAGAAGAAGATCAAGAAGATGATGAGAGCAGCCGCCATAACATCAACCACAAGAACAATGTCTGCTCTGATAGAGCTGTACATGTAGCAATGACTCTGGACACCCAATACATCCGGGGCTCCATGGCTGCTATCCTCTCCGTCCTCCAACACTCCTCCTGCCCAGAAAACATCTTCTTCCACTTCGTCGCCTCAGCCTCTGCAAACGCCTCCCTCCTGCGCGCCACCCTCGCCCACTCCTTCCCTTACCTCAAATTTCAAGTTTACCGCTTTGATGACTCTCATGTCTCCGGCCTCATCTCCACCTCCATCCGCTCCGCCTTGGACTGTCCTCTCAACTACGCTCGCAGCTACTTGGCTAATCTCTTGCCTTTGTGCGTTCGTAAAGTGGTTTACCTCGACTCCGACCTGATCCTTGTTGACGACATTGCCAAGCTCGCCGCCACCCCACTGGGTGAAAGTTCCGTCCTCGCCGCTCCAGAGTACTGCAATGCCAATTTCACGTTGTATTTCACCCCGACGCTTTGGTCTAATCCATCTTTGTCGCTGACTTTCGCCAACCGTAAAGCTTGTTACTTCAATACCGGCGTGATGGTGATCGATCTTGACCGGTGGAGAGGTGGAGAGTACACGAGAAGGATCGAAGAGTGGATGGAGCTCCAGAAGAGGATGAGGTTATACGAACTGGGATCTCTGCCGCCATTTCTGCTCGTGTTTGCAGGTAACATAGCTCCAGTTAATCACAGGTGGAACCAGCACGGACTCGGCGGCGACAACTTTCGGGGACTTTGCCGGGATCTACATCCTGGTCCGGTGAGTCTCTTGCATTGGAGCGGGAAAGGAAAGCCCTGGGCTCGACTAGACGCGAACCGGCCTTGCCCATTGGACGCTCTTTGGGCGCCATACGATCTGTTGCAGACTCCATTTTCTTTGGATTCTTAAAAAGTGCAGAAATTACACTGTTCTTTGAGATCAAAACCATGGAGTATGCTCTCTCTGGCGCCTGTTTAGTCGGAGGGCCAAAGGAAGAAGAGAGAATCGAAACCGTTCATACGTCTTTTTGCAAGGAGTTTTTTTGTTCTTGTAGATCATATACAGGATTCAAAGCTCAAACCCAGCTGGGAGCTCAGAACATATAACAAAATAAAACATAAATAAATATCAAACACATCTCTCTCCAACTTTCAATGTTCTACTTTTGTACAATAATAAGGCCAGAGAAGATTCGAATTCCCAGAAATGGGATTCATTAATCTATTTGATATATGATAGTTGTATCAAAGTCCATGATCTGTACAGCAAAAGAGCTATTTTTGCTTGGTTTAGTTCTCTAGAGAGAGAGAGAGAACAAACATGTAAATAATTTCATCTCTTTTTCTGAAACCTTCTCAGCAAATCTTCGATCTGCTTCATTGGAATCAGTGTTTTGAGTTAAGGTTTTGCATTTCCTTCAATTTTTTTTTTTTTTTTTCTGCAGCTGATCATTGATTGATTGGGATTTGGGAGATGAGTAGAGATAGTCAAAATCAAAGGAATTATGAGAACAAAAAATGCAGGAGACTCCAAACCTATGACAGATTTGAAAAGATTGTGTACGTACGTAGATTTTACTAACTAATCAATCAAAACAATATTATTAATTAATACCGTAAATTCTTGATATTACATATTCTAAATATTCAAGTCATAATTTTTTTTTTTTAAATAGATTTTTATAACAATTTTTTAAGTTTTATGATCCATTTTTATTGTTTGGTAAAGTATTGAATATATGTTTTCTTGGTGGATTGTGGCTGGAAAGACACTTAAGCCAGCTGCTGTTTTTGAATTCGAATAAAGTGTTTGCCTGAGATTAATTAGGAAATACCTCATGGCTAGTGATGATCAGAACTATTTTATATTTAAATGGTTTTAATATCTTTATAAATATTTGTTTAAATTACAAGATCATGAGTAGTCTTTCAACCATATTCATGAACAAATTTTATTTCATGGTAAATTAAGACAAATTAATTTTCCTAAATTCATTCCTCCTTTATTTTGAAAAATATATACTTTAAGAGAAATGATATTTGCAGTCATAAAGTGCCCAATTAATGCTACATACAATCATAATTTTCTTAAAGAGTGCACGGCCTTTGCACAAACTATGAGTGTATGTACTATTACTCATTTTTAAACTTTTGTATTAATTACTATTTTTTAAAACAAAAATGATTGAAACACAAGAGGAAAATCAAGTGATGCTGTGAAAAGTTTTGCAATATTGTTCATTCCCTGTAGATTTTATGCGTGATTGAGTCAATAATTTTTTTTTTTTTTTTATAATTTGTAGAAAGAATTATCAAAATTGGCACTTTACATCTGGAAAATTTACACCCTTTTTTTAGATATAATCATTAAGATCATGGTCAAGAAATTTCTACATATTCTCCTGCAATCTCATCAATATTAATTATTTCCAGCTTGAGTCCATATATTGACACATAACCTAATTCCAAGTGACCCATTACCTAATAATCATCTCTGATTTCTTTGACAATACCCACAAATTAAACTTTTTAATAAAAAAATAATAATGCTAAATACAATATTAGAATATACAATTTTGCACGTTTTATTTAAATAAAAATACAGTCTATTATTAAAATAAATAAATTTTTTATTTAAATATTATTTTTATTTTTTTATTTTAAAAAATAAAATACTTAAAACTTATCCATCCAAAACTATAAATATCATTTTTTTTAAAATTACTAATCATTAATAATGACTGGCCTCCTTCAAATATTAAACATTTTATGGGTCAAAAGCCAACCTGTAAGATCCCTTCTTCAAGTCTTTTACCCGAAGATTTTTCTTTTTCTTTTAAAAAAAAAAAAAAAAAAAAGGGGTGGGGGGAAGTGTCGGTAGGGTAGGAAGAGAAGGAGCAAGGAACAAGATTGAATTAGATGAATGACACGTGGTATGCTTTAAGATTTTCAGAGTTATGTACGGTATATGATCAGGATCAGCAAGTGGTATTCTGACATACGGTCGGCGCACCTTTTATTCCATACATGTCGCTCTACTTATCACATTGACCATTATATATTTTCCCCAATCGAAAAATAATATTAAATAAATAAAATAAAATAAATAAAAATATAAAATATTCCCAGTTGTCCTTTTATTATTTTAAATGCTTCTTTTTATAATAATAATAAAAAAAAAATAGTGGACTTCTTTTTTGTTTTGTTGGGTTTACATGAAATTCTTCGACTAGTAGGCATGTTTCCGGTCAGATTCAGCTGAATTTTCCTATGTATGACTAGGGTGAACGACTTGAATTTCAAAGACCTCTTTTATGGGGTCATGGGGTCTATATTTATAGTTCCCTTTCCATTCGAATTCATGAAATTTCATATTCACTATTAATATGCAAAACAACCAAACTTTTCACCTAAAATTCACTTTAATATTATATAGATAAATAATATTAATAATTGTAGAGGACGTAAGTACCGTGCAATCGCTTTAAAAAAGTGAGTAAATATAAATTTACATAAAAAAATTAATTTTTTAATAATGGATTGGATTCTACTCTTTTTTTTTTTCAAAGCAATTGCGTACTCTACGACTATAACATTACTCTATTATATAATAAAGGGTTCTTTGTTGAATTAATACTTACCAATATAAAAATTCTATTGAGAAATTAAAAGGAAATGAACTCCTTAAAATTTTTAGTTTATTGTTTAGGATAGAACATTCTAATTTCAACTGTTAAGGTTTGTAGTTTGAAAAATGCTAGATCTACATAAAAATTATAAAAGTGAATATATAATTAACTGATTAAATGATTTGATCTAATACATCAAATTATTAAAAAATGAAAAAATTTAATTGCAAGTATAAGTGTGCACTAATATGTGTATCAATCTAATGTGATTAGTCAAAAAGTAGATTTTATTGTAAACAATATTAATATAAATTTTAAATATGAAAAAATCAGTATTAATACGCAGATTAATACACAACTTTGTTTGTACGTAACAAAACTCTTAAAAAATAGATTTAACATCTCGTATCAAATCATGTATAATTGCTAATTTATTTTTATAATTTGATTATTGCATCATTTATTGCTTTAAAATGTGTTACATGTGGCAATTATTAAATTGATATAATCATTGTTGATCCTGTGTGTAGTCATGTTCATACCATTTTTCTGAGTTAACATTTAACTAACTTCCTTATATATGAGCTTGGTCGCCGGCAATTAGTTGGGGGGAATTAAGAAAATTGAAATACATCGTGGATGTATATCAAACATAGGTTGAAATGTCCCTTTGAAATGACATTTTATAATTCAATATAACAACTTTGAATTAAAGGTAATCATTTAGTATAAAGTTGGTACGGAAGTTTCGTGCATTTTTTATTAAAAAAATAAATTAATTTGAAATTCACGTAAAAAAAATTCATTTATTAATAACAGATTTGTATATGCAATATTTATATTTCTTAAAATTGTATTTAATATTATTCTTAATTATAAATTATATATAATTATTATTTTTAAATTTTCAAATGTCATTGTTTCTTGGTTTTAGGTAGATTTTTGTGTGTTAGGCTGTACCTATCAGGAACTGCAACTTCTTGGTAGACCATTACAAAAGTTTAAAAAAGAAAAAAGAAAAAACAACTTGCTTTGATTCTGCTAATTCCTTCCCTAATAACGAAATTTGGAATGATTTTGATTTTCTTTTGTTTATGTTACTTTTCTGTCTTAGACTGTATGTATCAGAAACTATAATGTATTGTTTGACCATTACAGAGATTGAAAGAAAAATCAGAGAAGAAAATCTAGCTCCTTGTTTTTGTTAGACTTCCTTTTATGCTTTGTGTAGAGGGTAAGTAATCTCAAAAAATAAGATTGTGACGAGGGCATCACATTAGTGTAGAGATGAAATTGATTTAAAGGTAGTTAAGTCGGGTAGAGAGTTCTGACTTATAATTTATCGGTTTAAATTTTTTACAATTTTGAAGGGATTCTCTACAATTTTCTAACTCGTAGATTTTCTATAATTTGAGGAGAGAGATACATGTAGCTTGTGGATTCTGTATCATTATATACAACTTCCAGACAGTGATGACCCTCTCAGATCAAGATCTCCTTAAGTTATTGTATGAAATTGAGGGCCTTAAGTGAAAAAGAGACTGATATATAGAATGAATTCTATAACATTAGTTAAATTCCATATAAATATATCAATCAGAATAAAATGAATATTAAATATTATAAGACTCATTTTAAGCGACTATCTCTTTTTGAATAAATAAGAAAAATATGAAGAGTTTTATGTTTTAATGGTGGCTAATTTGAGAGCTACGCTGCTCCTTACTCTATTCTTTCAGATCAAGTTGGCTCCATGTTTGGGTAGTTGTCCTGTTAGATCAACCTCACCTTTCTTTGTAATGGTTCCCAACATTCTAAGCAGCTCTGGTTTTAGATCAGGAAGAGCTTTCAGTCCTTTTTTTCTTTTTCTTTGAGAGATCAAAGACTTGTACTCCCAGTTATCACACATGTCAAGGGCTCTCTATCTTCTGGGTTTGAATCGTTGGATTTTGGGTTGCTTCACTGACGGAGAAGGAAAAGTACGAAGGGGAAAAACAATATCAACAATATCTCAACCTTAATTGAATCACTATTTTTATGTTTTTTTTTTTTTTAAAAAGATTAATCCGAAGAACTTGAACAATGCCTCCATCTAGTGGAAATTATGACGAGTAATGCTACATGCAGTCGCTTTGAAAAAAAAATGAAATTCACTATTAAAAAATTATTTTTTTTCATGCGGGTTCCATATTTACTCACTTTGTTCAAAATAATTGAGCAATGCTTACACACTTATAACTTCAACTATCATTTCTCTATTGCTATAGATATATTCAAAAGCCCTAAATAAAAAATCATTACTTAATTTAATCAAAATTAACCAAATTAATAAAAGAACCCAACAATGTTCAACAAATTCATCATAATGCACAAGTTTAGATAAAAATAGAGAACAAAAATATATATATATATTTTTTTTTTTATTTTTTTGTGTCGAATGTCGAGAATGAATGTTATAAAGCCTCCATAATATAGATTGTGAATAGTCATATAGTAAAACAATTTGGGGAAATGACATTGTAAATTTATCGGATGATTTTTTTTTTTTCTAGAAAATATATCTACTTGCATAGGCACCAAAGAAAAAGAAAAAAAAAACATGTAAAAAGAGACCAAAAAAATTATCACGAGAATTTTAAATTTTATTAATGACAAAAAAATATATATGCAAGTATAAACAAATTATATATTGAGGAAAAAAAAAAAGAAACCTTAGAAATATGAAAAATAAATAATGCTAAAAGCAAAGAAAGGGTATTTAAAAAACTTGTTAACAAACAAAAATATTTCAAAATGAGATTAATGTGTTAAGAGCTGTCTTGGGGGCTAAAGAAGATTATTTTGGGTGCACCTTCACAAAAATTAAGTACATACTACATAGTAAGGTTTTAAAAAGATTGGGCCATGACCTCCCAACCATCTACATCATCCCAACAAATATTTTAAAATAAATTTTGTTATATATAAGTACAGTCGCACACTAATCTGTATACCAATACTGATTTATTCATATTTAAAATTTAAATTAATACTATTTTCAATAAAATCTACTTTTTGACTAATCATATCGCATTAGTGCACAGATTAGTGTACAATTGTGCTTGTAATTATATTTTTCCTTTTAAAATAAGAGAAATTTTATATAAAAGTCTTACACTATATGCATCCACGTAATCAATACGCGATTTGTCTTTTTTATCATTTTGTGTTAATACTTAAATATGTGTGTTTAAATAAAATAATAAAAATGACAAGATGGTTAGGAAGAAGTGTGTGGTGTAATGCTTTTTTGTAACATTTTTCTTAAAATAAACAATACAGCACATAAAATAGAAACAAATAAGGAAATGAAATCTAACGATTATAGTTCCATAATTTCTTGATTTGTGGTTCAAAAAAGATTGTCACGAAGACAATTTTGTCGGCATTGGAGATTAATTATCAGTACTAAGATGTGTTGTACTACTATTCGGATAAGTTTTTTAAAAGTGAAATGCTTTAGCTATAAATTAAAATTAAAAAGAAAAAAACATAAACAAAAATAAAAGTAAATCTATAAATGATGTGATATATTAAATTATAAAATTACTTTTATTTTAAAATAGATCTAACATATTACATGAAATTATGTAAATTTATAAATTAACTTTTATAAATTCTGTCATCACTTCTCTTTTTAAAATACTCTGGTTGTTTGTTCTTTCTTAATAATCATTCCACATTTTCACTAAAGGCTCTTCTTTTCACAGGGTTAGCCAATCCCCACATAACACCGCCTACGTGTGTAATTACAATGCCTTGGTTATTTTGGCAATTTGCTAAAAACAAGGTTTTGCACTCTTTAAGGAAGGTCTTTGTTTGTGTTCAGTCGGTTAACAAACAAAGCTGTCAGTGACATGCAGTACTAAAGACGAAGGCAAAAGGGGGAGATTTTTTACAATAGGCTTTTGGAAAATTTGAATGTTATGAGCAAATGGGTCGAACCAATGAGTTTTTCCAAATGTCAATCAGTCTCCAATTAATCTTCTAGGTTAAATTTCTTCAAATTCTCGTTTATTTATTTTCAGAACGAGTTCGGATTTCTTTCGAGTGATTAGGTTTTTTTTTTTTTTCATTTGAATTTGAATACTGGGAGCTACAGCTCCCAGTTTTTTTTTTTTTTTTTTTCTTAGTGATTAAAAAAATTGTTTAATATTATTGTGAATTTTTTATTTTTATAAAATGATGTGAAAAATATTAAAAAAAAAACAAAAATTAAGCCAAGCAGGAGCTACTAGCGGTGGCACTAGCAGCCCCCTTTGAATTTCTATCAGCATGCCTTCTTTCATTCAGTCCACCCAGAAATGTGTCAATAACTCCTCTTTTAGATCCACTGCCGCAGCAGGTTGGCTTCTTCCTCTAGGTGGAAGGCCAAAACTAGTCTCTCAATTTCTGTTCCTCAGGCGGAGCCAGATATTCGAAGTCCTAGTCGCCAGCCGAACAGTTGGGGTATATGGGAAAAACCGAATTTGACTGATTGGCTTGCCAAAAGGCTGATCTTGAAGAAGGAAAGAGTGAAGATTCCTGTCACTAAGATAATAATTTTCTTGGTGTTTCTTGACTCATATAAACACTACTTCATAGAAAGCAAATCAGAAGAACAAGTAGAGATTGATATTATAAATACAATACAATTTGATATGGTACTCATTTAAGAGATACACAAAGTCATGACAAATGCAAGAAACACAAATAATATATAGAATATGTCTGCAGTCTCTATTCCTAGATCTCTTGCTCGTCCCCTGAATATTTGGAGCCCTACCTCTCTCCTCTTAAACTAATTACCAGAGAAAAATAGGGAAAAACAAAAAAGAACATCTTAATGCTACATCCCATAATTTCTCTTAATGTTTTAATTCAACATCCTTTGAATTCAGTACAAAGTTCAGTATATTTTTCATTGACTTGGTATACAAATTATAGACGTGAGATGACTGTACCTGGTTTTCAAAAAGAGAATTAATATTTACAGTCGTGGAATGCACAAGCGCCGCGCAATCCTTTTGAAAATTGCACCTAATCGTACAGCCTACTCGATAAAAGGACGTCAATGTGGTTTAGGGGTGGAAAATCATCATTAAGTAACATTTCTTTTAAAAGCTTGGTAAACTGGTGAACCCACAACATGTATGTGGCCAGAACCAAATCCCAACCTACTAGATTCATTTTTTTAACACAAAAAAAAAAAAAAAAAAAAAAAAAAAAAAAAAAAAAAAATTGACAAGTAGAATGATAAGTAGTAAATTATGATGCATGTGAGGGCTTCTCAAAGAGTACCCATATGTTAATTCAATTGTCTCAGGTGTATCAAACTGAAGAAAAAGAAAACAAAAGAAAAGCACTTCCAGCTTCCTATTGGACAAACTCTTTAATAAGGAGCTGGGTTTATAATATAAGTCTGTAGATTCATTGGGTTCCACATGTCGCCACCTTATAGCTTTTAAGACATTCAGCAAATCGACTGCTCTTTTCACTGTAGGAAAACCATTATGTGGAGTTAGATATGGCATGCAGAATACTCACCAAACCATTTAAACATGAAGGAGGATACTCTGCAAGTACCTTTGCAAGAGACAGAATCAGAGCATTGCTGATGGGAATTTCTCCTGGGTATTTCGTTAGGATTTATATCCAGCAGCATTTTTTTTTTTTTTGCAGTAACAAAAATCATCTTTGTACTGAATATATGAAATTTTAGACTGCACCCCCATGGAAGCTACTTTCTGAAACAATCCAAGCAGTCAAATTACGGCTTAGCTGGTTGACTTTTGGAACTAAGAAGCAACATGTAGTTTCATGATGGAGAAACAAGAAATGCACTGTCATATGCTTTGGCATGGCACTAACTAAAGGTATGTTTGAGAACACAACTGTTATCAGACTACTTCACTACTATTCACAAATTATTTCACTAGTATTCACAAAGATACATTTATCGGTGCACGACACAATTAGGCTCCGTTTGGATGCTAAAAGTATCTGGGATCATCTATGAATAGTAGTAAAATACTTTATGAATAGTAATAAATAATAGTAAACTATTTGTAAATAGTAGTGAAGTAGTATGAGAATGGTTGAATTCCCAAACATACCTAAAAGACCAATCTTGAACAAATAAGTACTTATAAAAACAAACAGTTGCGACAAAGAAGCAAATATTTGACTGTTTACAAGGCACATTACCTGGTCCTCCAAGAGACCATAGCTCTCCTTACTATAGAGGTCACAACTCCAGTGTTTCAATATCAATGTATGAGGATGCATATTCGAGAACAGAAGGCCAATGCAAACTCAAAATGATCTATCTGATAGAATGAAATCCCAACAAACTCTTGGTTGCCTGAGTACATAACTCAAAGCTCCAGAAGCGTAACACTCACCAGGATTCCCCTCACTATCTGAGCACTTGGCTGAAACCACTGATTCATGAGAATATACCAGAAGAGGGACACCTCATCTGCATCCTCAAGAATCTTCAGAACTTTCCACGTATCCAGAACTGAGGTCAGTGTGAACCAAGTTAGGGTACATGACAGGTCTATGGCCATGCCAGCCTTGAACATTTGGTCCAAAAGCTTCATGGATTCTTGCTTTCTCCTAGCTTGCAAAGACCATTGATCAATGCAGAAGAGGTAATAATGGATGGAGCAATCCGTTCTTCAAGCATTTTCTTTTTCAATTTGCAGGCCTCAATAGTATTACCAGTTCGGATGTAGTGACCAATCAATATATTATAGGTAACAGCATTAGGGGTTAAGCCCTTAACGTGAAGTTTATGGAAAAGATTCCATGCTCGATCCATATTTCCCGACTTACACAGGCCATTTATGAGAGCATTATATGTAGTAATGCTTGGAATAATATCCTTTTTCAGCATCTCATCCCGTAACTCAAAAGCTTCATTAATATTGCCTGCGGCAGAACATGCATGAATTAGGCTACAATATGTAAAATTATCGGGACTAAAGCCCTTAAGCGACAAAGCTGATAATACTCTTCTTGCATCAACAATCGTCCCAGACTTGCATAGTCCCACAATAGCTATATTGTAGACAATATTGTTGGGTAGAGAAAAACCTTCAACACGTTTGTCAAATGAATCAGCAATTTTAAAAATGTCTGCATGTGTAAAGTCATCCTCGAGAAACTTATTAAAACAGCTATCATCTGAAACAATACTAAAATCAACCATCTTCTGCAACAGCATACTTGCTTCATCAATTCTACCAAGCCTATATAGGCTGCTCACAATTTTGCTGCAAATAATCATATTGGGGGAAAACCCCTTTTCCATCATCTCAAAATATGCCATAAAAGCTCTATCCAGCTTCCCTTCATTGCACAAACCAGAGATTATGGTGCCATAGGTAACAACATTCGGGGATATTCCCCTAGTCTGCATCTCCGCAAGAAGATCCATCACCTTATTTAATTTCCTAGACTTAAAAGCTCCACAAATAAGAGAATTGTACATTTCAATGGAAATAAAATCAACTTTTCTTTCCGCCAACTCTTTAATTTTTAAAGCTTCTTCAACATTTCCAACTTTACAGTACCCATCACATAAGGTCCTATATGTTACTCCATCTGGTGAACATCCCAGCTCCTCCATCCTGTCAAGAATCTCCTCTGCTTCACATAATTTCCCCATTTTACAAAATCCATTTATCATTGTATTGAAAGAAATTATGCTCTTAGCAAATCCTAGTGCTAAAATATTTTTCCAAAGCAGAATAGCCTTGTCAGATTCCCCCATCTTGAACAGTCCATCGAGCAGAGTACAATAGCCAACCTCATCCGGACTAACACCTCTACTCAGCATCAAATGCCAGAGATGCAAAGCATCATCCAAGGCACCTGCCTGACATAAACCCTTGAGAAGAGTATTGTAAGACACAACAGTTGGCTCAACTCCTTTCTGAAGCATCTTCTCACAGAGCTCGAAGGCCTTGCTTACATGGCCTTGCTTACAGTATCCACCCATGAGAGTGTCATAGCTATAAGAGTCTGGCCTTAAGTTGCATGCCACCATACGCATAAAAACTCCCTCTGCTTCACGTAATTGACCAAGCTTGCAGAACCCATTGATCAAGGAGTTACAAGTAAATATATTCATTTTGAAGCCCATCTCCAGCATCTCATTCTGAACCCTAATAGCGTCATCCATTTTTCCAACTCGACAGTATCCATCTAACAACACCCCATAAGGATGCTCATCCATAACCACCGACTCCTCCTCCTTCATCCTCTGAAGTATGCTCTTTGCTTCCTCCATCTTACCTTGCTTGCAGTAACCCTTAATTAACAAGGTGTAAGTCACCGCAGTCCACGAAATCCTCCTTTCAGACATCAACCTCAACACCCCTCCTGCCCCTTCCACATCTCCCAAATTAACATACCCATCAATCAAGCAATTATAAGTAACAACATTCGTTTTGAAACCAGAATTCTCCATTTCTTTCAAAAACTCCAGGGCTCTGCCCACTTTCCCCTCCTTACAATACGCATTGACCATTATAGTACACGTAAAGACATCCGGCACAATCCCAATCCTAATCATCTGATCATAAACTAGCAACGCGGTATAACTTTCCCCCTTTCTAACCAGATTACTCAACAAAGAGTTACAGGACCGCAAACTTGGTATACGTCCGTGCTTCCCCATATTATCAAACGCATGCAATGCATTCTTTATCAGACCCTTTTCAGCATAAACCTTCAAGATCATATCGAAAACAGTGGGGGAAAACGTAAATTCTTTGTAAACCCTAACGAGCTCGTCCCAAACAAAAAACGCCGAGTAATTGTTTTTAGAGAGACGGACTAATTCGTTCAGATACGACCTTGTTTCGTCGTACATTCGAGCTCTCGACAATATGTGAACAATTTTACAATAAGCTTTAATACTAGGTCTACCAATTCGTTTCTTGGAGGCTAACTTGAAAAATCCTAAACAAGCGCTCGGGTTCAAACGAAGTTTCCGAAGAACGGTGTCCATAAGTTCCTCGGAAAACTCGAAGTACAGGTCACCAAGGTCATCGAAGCGATGAAGGACGAGGAGTTGCGAGATCCGGTCTAGCAATTCGGGTCGGGTCAGCTTGTACTCATCCCGGAGCTTCCTGTGGAGGGTAGGGGAGACGTGGAATAGTTTCTGGGGTTGGATACGAGATAGCCGGAGAGGAGAGGAGGACAGGGAGTACCTGAGGAGCATTGGAACCGATCTGGATCGACTGGCTCTGCGAAGAGTGTTGATGTAGCTGCCGAATCCGTACGATATCGCTTCAATAGAAACATTTTCTTTTTTGAGAAAGAGAAAACACCAGTGTGCAGCCTGGAGCATACCCCCCCTCTCCCACTTTCTTTAGTGATTAAAAAAATTATTTTAAGTATATTAATGTTTTTATTTTTTATTTAATAATTAAGAAAATGTGAATAATTATTTTACTTATATAATAATTAAGTATATTATTTTAAAAAAACTTCTACCGGCATCTTATTATATATAATATAGAGTATTTATCATCATTTAATAATAAAAAAATATATAATAAATAATTATTTAATAATAATAAATATGTCACGTCTTACTCAATAAGATATAAATAAAATAGTAATATAGTATATAAAAGATAACATCAATAATTATAAAAGAGCCAACATGTCATTTTTTTCCTTTCCAAAACTAAGCCACCCCAAAAGCAAACAAAATCTCCATCCAAACGTCCAAATCTCCGCCTTCTTCTCTCCCAAATCTCTCCGACGTTCATAGCAATCAAGGAAACTTGCAATGATGGTAGAGCTATTATCTGTTCAGAAGACCCACCATTATTTTCCTATAAAACATTAAAACCCACCCTTCCATAAAGAAATATATACTCTATTTTGATTCGAAATACACTCAGTTCATTTTCTTTGTTTATTTTTTTTTATGAAAATTGGATATTATTTCTTTCATGAAAAAAGTTACAGCTGTGACTAATAATTACAAAGAAAAAATCAAATTATAGGCTAAATTACACATCTATTAGAGGCTTTCCTACATATAAATTTCTTTGTGACGGAAATTATCTTAACTTCAATAAATTCTCTAATAACAAAAATCTTCTGAGATGCAAGATTCTGTAACAACAAAGATATCTATTTTGATTTGTCAGAGAAAACACTACTCTGTATAAATAAAAATATCCATCATTCATCCTCCAAATGAGGATAGGGGAAACCAACCTCCATCCTCCAAAAGAGGAGTGGGAGAAACCAATCACTATTCTCTAAAGGAGGAGAGGGTTCTCTTGCTATGGACAACAAGTCCAATAGCCTATTTCTATTTATTTTTACATAAACACAAATTACCACAAACAACATTAAAACACTGGAAATCTAAAAATACACTGAGCAAGGACAAGCAACACAATGAATCAACCTGTAGCTACAACGTGAAAATCGAGTATCGCCCAACCCATGGGCAGCTTGTAAACCTTCATTTCAAGTATGGCGAAACAAAGCAGCAAGCATGCATCTTGTGAGCCACAAAACTGATGTCAACCTCCTCCATTTAGCCATCACCCAGCCATCGTGTCATCCGAGACTTGTACCACCAACAGTAAGAGGCCATGGTTGACTCCACCATTTCAGAACCACCACGTCCAACCTCATAGCTTACCTTTCGTCTTCTGCAACTGCCACAACTCCTTTCAACCAAGATCACTTTTAGCTCAATCACCACAGACAGCAAACCAACATTGCACTGCCACCTTCACCCATGACAAGCTCACAGCAGCACGACAAACTCTCCCTCCTCCATGCAAACCCAACCACACAACCACCATAAAGAGAGAGATCAGCAACATCTCTATTTTCTGGTTTCTGAAATAAAGGAGTTTTTCCTCACCTTGAGGCACGTCACTACAACCACAGAAACAATCCCCCTTCACCCTTAAGCCACCATGAACTTAGCCACTAAAGACCTTGTTTTCAAGCACTGAAACAACCTAGCGATCTCCATCTGTGGATCTCCATGCTTTGACAGGAAACACAAAATAAAAAATAAATATTGAAAAAAACCAAGACAGGAAAATAAAAAAGCAGGGAGGATGCTCCCACCTCCCTCTGGGGAAGGTTTTCGATTTGGATTTCTAGAGAGAAGTGAGAGCTTCTCTCTCTAGAAATAGTTAATGCCAGCCTCTCCATTTATTGTTTGATGGGTGTGTAATGGCACGTGGAAGAAAGCCGACGAGAAGGGAGGTGGAGGAAGAATGTGGTGTCGAGGGCAAAGAGAGAGTTGAAGCAATTAAGCCTGTGGAGGTGGAGGAGGAGGAGAAGTGTGGTAGGATTGAAGAGATTAAGGAGAAGGTGGAGGAGGATGTTAGGATTTCAGGAGAGAAGACTGAGAAAGGCGGTGATTCTGTCAATGGAGGTGGGGATTCTATAAAAAGTGGGCAAAGAACTCGTGGGATGAGAAATGTGAGTTATGTCAGAATTTTGAGCAGAGATGATGCCGATGTTTTAATTAAGAAGCGTCAGAGGGGAAGGAATTAAAGTTATCATTTGGAGGAAATTGTGGTGTTTAGAAGAATGAGAAAGTTGAGGACAACAATTGATGCCCATGCCGTTTGAGAACTAGCCTAACAAGAAAAATATGAGAGAGAGAGAGAGAGAGAGAGAGAGAAGAGAGAGTCAGATGACATGGGAGAGAACTCAACATCCCTTTTTCGTTCACATCTTGCTTGTTTATTTTCAATCATTTCAAAGCCAAGTTGCATTCTTCTCAGAGGTTGGTCTAAGAATGCACACCACCTCCAACAGATAACTTCAATTCCTTTTCCATCTTATTGGTTGCATCCCTATCTGATATTGATTTCTTAACCGACAAGATGTGAACAGAAAAGGGATCTCGAGTTCTCTCCCATGTTGTCTACTCCCTTCTCTTTCTCATTTTTATTGTTGGCCTAGTCTCAAATGGCAAGGGCATCTATTGTTTTCCTCAACTTTCTCATTCTTTTGAACACCACAATTTCCTCAAGGAGATAACTTTAATTCCTTCCCCTCCGACGCTTTTTAACTAGAACCTTAGCATCATTTCCGCTCAAAACTTTAGCATAACTCACATTTCTCATCCCACAAGTTCTTTGCCTACTTTCTATAGAAACCCCACCTCCATTGACATAATCACAGCCTTTCTTGGTCTCCTCTCCTGAATACCCAACATCCTCCTCCCCTTCTCCCTAATCTCTTCAATCCTTCCAGGCTTCTTCTCCTTCTCCACAGGCTCAACTGCTTCAACTCTCCCTTTTCCCTCGGCACTACATTCTTCCTCCACCTCCCTTCTCGTCGGCTTTCTTCCACGAGCCATTACACACCCATGAAACAATAAATAAAGAAAATGAACAGAGTGTTTTTTGGGATCAAAATAGAGTATATATTTCTTTATGGAGGGATGGGTTTTATGGAGAAACAATGGTGGGTCTCTTGAGCAAATAACAGCTCCACCACCATTGTGAGTTTCATCACACACTACGAGTGCCGGGGAGATTTGTGAGAGAAGAAGGGGGAGATTTGGATGTTTGGCTGGGGATTTTGTTTATTTTTGCATTGCTAGGGGCACACTTAGTTTGGGGGAAAAAAATGACAGGCTAGCAAACACTTAGAAGGTGTGCGATGTAGATCTCCCTAGAGCGAAACTCTTATAAAGATAAGCGATTGGTAGACAACCATTCTACAATTTTTTCGCAAGTTTATTTTATTAAAATATTATTATTTGTTTAAATTCAATTATCGGAATTATAAAAAAATTCAAATAATTTTAATATAAATTGATATTCTAATGCATAGTTGTGGAAAAGTTATAGATTAGTTGTCAACTTATTATTTTTGAAATTATTAAATATATTCTTCTTTTATTTTTATTTTTATTTTTAAAAATTCCATTTAAAACATTTGGAAAAATAATTGTCTTTCCTTTCTCAGCTTTTTAAATTCATGGGCATTAATCGGTTGCATTTTCTGTCTTTCTATCTTTTCTTTTTCTTTTTCTTTTTTCTTTGGAGCGTGTGATTTTTAAATAGAATTATAATTTATTTTAATCCTACAACTTCAAATGCTGTCCATAAATAATATTAATGACTAGATCTATGAAATCTCGTCGAATGTAATCTATATATGGTGTCTATATCTCTACACATTGTATAAAGTGTTCAAATCAAATTATAAAGAATACAGGTAAATCTTGTTAGATTTCATCAGAAGAAGGACATTAGATTCTTGCCAAAACTTGAATGTCTCAAATGGAAATGAGAATGCCACGTAATGTGAGCTTTACAACATTAAATGGGATATCAATTATTACAGGATGTGCTTCATGCATCATTGTATCTTCCACTAAAGACCCTAAATTTTGTGCAATAATTGGATGATTTTATCTTTATAAAAATTTTCTTTATTGGCACCATGTGTCTAGGAACAATGTACTGACTAATCTCGGAGGTGAACAGATTTTTAATAAAGAGTTTGCCGTAAGTACACATCGGGTAATTAAAAAAAAAAAAAAAAGGCTCTCAATCCGATGACTCTTAAAGATTGTTTGCACTTCAAGGGGATTTGAACCTATCCTTAAAAAAATTTAAGAATTTAGGTAAGACAGGTATTAAATTGGACTTGATCAAGAAAGCGTCACGTCATTTATGACAAGATTTGAATTATAAGTAGTGCTATGTATATTTATAATTTTATATACAACATTATATGTAGTGAATAAAAGACCCATTTTATCAATTTTTTCTTTCGTAAAAATTATAGGAATAAACAGCATTTTGCTTGGACTATTTCGTTCTGATAACCGGTTGATCACCAAAGTATAAATGCAGGAATAGGAGTTGGTCTGGAAGCCATGTTAAAAGCAGAAGTCTCAGCTGTTGAATGAAAAACACAGTATTGGCAGGCTACATGACACATACATAGGATAGGACCATCAGATCAGAGAGATGGGAGAAGACTTGTACTGGAAGAGAAGAATATTCAAATATTAATTATTTAATTTATTACTATTAAAAAAAAAAAAAGGTAATCGGTGGCATCATGCAGGCCATGGAATAAAATTAGTACTTTCTCAAGAAATATTCTACAGAGAGTTGCTTCTACGCCATTTGGCCTAGGGGATTTAAAATATGAAAAGGCCAACCCTCAGACTTAGTGGAAAGAAAGAGAGGCACATCGCCGCACATGAATAGAAATCCAGGGAGCTAGATATCAATACGGAAATCTCCCTGTCATCCATATTTGGTTAAGGGTCTCCTGAAGACCATATTGATGCACTGCCTGTTGACCGGCTCTGAATCCGCCTCCATACACCGGCGAAATGTCTGATTTGATCTGATGTTTGAAGAAATCCCCTAGCTCTCTTTCATATTGAGATATCATACTGCTTTTGGGTGCGGTGGAAGCAGATGATGAGGTTGATGCAACATTGCTGCCTGATCCAGACTTGAGCTTGGATTCCAACCACATGTGAGCTAGAACCTGACAGATACCTTCCTCGACGTCTTGACTGAGATTCGGGTAACCTTTCATGTGTGCAGCATATATGTCAGCATCTTTAAAATCTTAAAGCTCACAATATGTTGAATCAGAGTCAATCACAAAAGAAACAATTGAGCATTTTTGGTAATTTAATAATTGACTGACCAAACTCAACACAGAGTGATCGCACAATTTGACATATGAGGCCATTCCTTTAAACCTTGATATGATTTTAGAAGAAGAAATCGATATATTTTAGATGCTACAACCATAGGAGATTTAGTTAAAAACCTGACGAAAGAATTCATTTTCTATATAATTCACAATTCCCATTTAACACAATATGTGCCCCGGATTATAGAATCACCTCGAAGACGCAGCCATGCGTGCATCATCTCATGAGCTAGGATTGACCCGGTAAGCAGCCTGTATGCATGGACAAGTCGTTTATCAAGAGTTTCAACCAAGAGTTAAGCTAGCAGACTAAGACCATTATAGTACACGTAAAGACATCGGGCACAATCCCAATCCTAATCATCTGATCATAAACTAGCAACGAGGTATAACTTTCGCCCTTTCTAACCAGATTACTCAACAACGATTTACAGGACCGCAAACTTGGTATACGTCCGTGCTTCCCCATATTATCAAATGCATGCAATGCATTCTTAATTGATCAGACCCTTTTCAGCATAAACCTTCAAGATCATATCGAAAACAGTGGGGGAAAACGTAAATTCTTTGTAAACCCTAACGAGCTCGTCCCAAACAAAAAATGCCGAGTTATTGTTTTTAGAGAGACGGACCAAATCGTTCAGATACGACCTTGTTTCGTCGTACATTCGAGCTCTCGACAATATGTGAACAATTTTACAATAAGCTTTAATACTAGGTCTACCAATTCGTTTCTTGGAGGCTAACTTGAAAAATCCTAAACAAGCGCTCGGGTTCAAACTAAGTTTCCGAAGAACGGTGTCCATAAGTTCCTCGAAAAACTCAAAGTACAGGTCACCAAAGTCATCGAAGCGATGAAGGACGAGGAGTTGCAAGACCCGGTCTAGCAATTCGGGTCGGGTCAGCTTGTACTCGTCCCGGAGCTTCCTGTGAAGGGTATGGGAGATGTGGAATAGTTTCTGGGGTTGGATACGAGACAGCCGAAGAGTAGGGATGTACTCTGACCCGACCTGAACCAAAAATATCAGATTCCGACCCGAACCAAAAAAGATTCATACCGATTACCCGACTCCAAATCACAATCACCAATTTGGGCTTTTTGTTCAACCATTGATGCCGTCCTCCTTCCTCTTGCATTGTTCTTCTCCTTGTACGCCATTAACTTCCTCGTGCCCCTCCCCTTCGAGATCAATTGGCATTAAATTAGGGAGAAGGTCTTGCAAGATTTAAGGACAATAATGGCCTCGGAGAGGCTGGACAGGGCAACCTATGTGAGGAAATCTTCAGTGTGGCCGGTGAGGCTGCCGTCGGAGTATTTATTAGTCATTTGGAGGTACTTAGCCGCGCAACGAAGAGCTGCCACGTTCTGGACTGTGATCTCGAAGTTGACACCATAACAAAACTTGGCTGCTTTTAGACCTTATGCAAAGAGAAATTTGCATCACCGACCACAACTACAACATCAGTTGGAATTTCTTGGGAACAAACCCTGCAACGGAGTAGCAAATCACATTAATTTCTTTTCAGTACAAATAAAACCTAACCCCCATGTGTATTCGCCTCAATATCGCGAAGAACTCCTCCACCTCCTCCTCCGTCACGGCATCTTCTCCGGCCTGCTTCTGCCTCCTGGAATCGATGTCGTACCACGTTGAGGAATCTTCTTGGCCCTCTTCCGCGGCTTCGCCTCCAGGAAACGACCCCGTCGAGGAAAGAATTGCCTCTCTCTAGGGTACCACACGGGGCTGAAAGCCTGAGAATCGTAATGGGTTAAAATCGGGTAACAGGTAATACCCGTTTCTAATTTTAACATAAATGGGTCGATTTTTCAAGTCAGGTAAAAGCGGGTTTTCAGGTCGGGTCGGAATTTCGGGCTTTTTGTTCAGCCCTACTGGAGAGGAGAGGAGGATAGGGAGTACCTGAGGAGCATTGGAACCGATCTGGATCAAATGGCTCTGCAAAGAGTGTTGATGTAGCTGCCGAATCCATACAATATCGCTTCAATAGAAACATTTTCTTTTTTGAGAAAGAGTATGCCGCTTGAGTAGGGCTGAGAATCGGACTGTCTGGACTGGATAAATCAACTAGATTGGCCATTTTTAGACCGGATTGGACCGAACTAAATTGGATCAATCCGGTCTGGTCCGGTCCATTTTTCAAGAGACTGAAGGGTTTCGGTCCGGTCTCGGTCCAGGGGTTTTTCACCCCGGACCGGACCAAATAAAAATTAAAAAAGAATTATTATTTATATAATAATTGTATATAATTAATTATGTAATTATATATGGTATAAAAAATATTAATAGTCTAATATAGACTATAGTTATACTAATATATAGTTATATTAAATCACTATAACTAATACTTCAACAATAGCTATAGTAACCTATACTAATAGTCTACTATTAATACTAATATACTATTATATAATTTATATAATTATACTAATCATAATAAGTTAATAATTAAATAACTAGAAATATAACTATATATATTTAGTATAAATGTATTATTATATTCTTTAATATATAACTATAATATGTAATACTAGTATATATTAATATATTATAAGAGTTATAGTATAAATATAATATATAAATTATAATATACTGAATCACCATAACAGTATAATTAATACTAATATATAGTTATACGAATAGTCTACTATTATATAGTTATACTAATCACTATAATTAAAACTAATATATAGCTATACAATATACTTATATAGTTATACTAATATTATTAGTCTATTATATAGTCTAAGACTCAATTCTAATATAGGTTATATAGTTATAACTAATATTAATATTTATATTAATATTAATAATGTAGAATATAGTTATACTAACTAACTGATTCAACATAACTAATATTACTAATATAATATAACCAAATTGAATTACTAATAGTTTAATACTAATACAATTAAATAGTTATACTAATCATAAATTTATATTAACTAAATCATTATAAGTCTATAACTATATATATTTAGTATCAATGTATTACTATACCCTTTAATGTATAACTTTTAACTATAATATATAGTATTAGTATAACCGATCAAAAAAATATATATAGTACTAGTATATATATTAATGTATTAACATATTATAAAAGTTATGGTATAAATTATAATATATCATATATTTGTAAATTTATAATAGTATTAGTATAGTTAGCTTAATACACTACAACAAATATAGTTTTTAGTGATGGATTGAAGATAGTGACAGTCTCCAAACTGTCACAAAAATGCCTTTTCTGTGACGGTTTGTGGGAACTGTCACTAAATGTTGGGAAAGAAATTTTTAACATTCGAACGTTTTAGTTAATTTGTTCGCACGTCACCTCAACATTCGAACGTTATGTATATTTACATGCGAACGTAAATTTTTTTAGCGCCAACGTTCGAACATATAGTTGTAAAGTTCGAACGTTATATGTTAATTTACAAAAATTTATCATAATATATATTTGTTTAATATTAAGGTTGCATAATATTAAAGAAAATTGAGAGTATAAATTAAATTATAATACATACTTTAATAATATTGTCCATTACATATGTCGGAAATAGAAAACAATATGATTAAAATAAAACAATAGATAAATTATTAAAAATAATGATATTTAAAATATATATATATATATAGAATGAGGGGACATATTTAAAATAATAAAAAAATAAAATTATATAAATATATTTATATTTTAGAATTAATTAAATACGATTTAGATTTAAAATTTACAAAAATACCATCTAAGTATAAGAAAATTACAAAAATGGCCTGAAATGGAATGGGGATCGAAACGCTTAATTTCGGCCAAAATGGTCGGAATTTAACCAGAATGGCTGAAACGAAAGCAGAATGACGGGAATTTAAAGCGAAACGGAATGGAGTGGTAGAGTGTACTGGACACTGCACCGAAACGGAATTCAAACATTGATATGTGCATCAATCTAATGTGATTAGTCAAAAAGTAGATTTTATTAAAAATAGTGCTAATTTAAATTTTAAATATGAAAGAATTAATATTGATACACAGATTATTTCACAATTTTAGTTATATGTAGCAAAACTCTTGAGAAACTAACATCAATGATTATAAAAGAGCTAGCGTGTCATTTTTTTTTCTTTCCAAAACTAAGCACGCCCCAGAAACAAACAAAATCCCCATCCAAACGTCCAAATCTCCCCCCTTCTTCTCTCCCAAATCTCCCCGATGTTCACAGTAATCAATGAAACTTGCAATGGTGGTAGAGCTGTTATTTGTTCAGAAGAGCCACCATTATTTCCCTATAAAACCGACCCTTCCATAAAGAAATATATACTCTATTTTGATTTGAAATACACTCAATTCATTTTCTTTTTTTATTTATTTTTTATTTTTATAAAAAATAGATTTCATTTTGTTCATGAAGGAGGTTAAAGCTGTGATTAATAAATACAGAAAAAAAACTCATATTACAAACTAAACTACACATCTATTAGAGGTTTCCCTATATACAAATTTCTTTGTGATGGACATTGTCTTAACTTCAATAAATTCTCTAATGACAAAAACCTTTTGAGATGCAAGACTCTACAACAACAGAAATGTCCATATCGATTTGTCTAAAAATACGCTACTCTATATAAACAGAGATATTCATCCATCACGAATAATAGGGGAAACCAACCCCCATCCTCCAAAAGAGGAGCAGGAGAAACCAATCCCTATTCTATAAAGAAGGAGAGGGCTCTCTTGCTATGGATAACAAGGACAAGCAACACAATGAATCAACCCGTAGCTACAACGTGAAAACCGAGTATCGCACAACCCATGGGCAGCTTGTAAACCTTCATTTCAAGTATGCCGAAACAAAGCAGCAAGCATGCATCTTGTGAGCCACAAAAATGATGCCAACCTCCTTCTCCATTCAGCCATCACTGAGACTTGTACCATCGACAGTAAGAGGCCATCATTGACTCCACCGTTTTGGAGCCACCATGTCTAGCCTCATGGCTTGCCTTTCATCTTTTGCAACTGTTGCATCTTCTCAACCAAGACCACTTTTAGCTCAATCACCACTGACAACAAACCAACACTGCACTGCCACCTTCACCCATGACAAGCTCACAGCAGCACGACGGACTCTCCCTCCTCCATGCAAACCCAACCATGCAACCACCATGAAGAGAGAGATCAGCAGCATCTCTATTTTCTTATTTCTAAAACTGAGGAGCTCCTCACCCTGAGCCACGTCATTACAGCCACAGAAACAACCCCTGTTCGCCCTTATGCCACCATGAACTCAGCCAATAAAGACCCTATTTTCAAGCATCGAAACAACCTAGTGATCTCCATCTATAGATCTCCATGCTTTGATAGGAAACACAAAATAAAAAATAAAGATTGTAAAAACCCAAGATAGGAAAACAACAGGAAAATAAAGAAGGAAGGAGGGACCCACCTCCCTCTGAGGAAGGTTTTCGGTTTGGATTTCTAGGTTTGGATTTCTAGAGAGAAGTGAGAGCTTCTCTCTCTAGAAATAGTAAGGGCTGGCCTCTTCATTTATTGTTTGATGGGTGTGTGATGGCACGTGGAAGAAAGCTGACAAGAAGGGAGGTGGAGGAAGAATGTGGTGCCGAGGGAAAATGGAGAGTTGAAGCAGTTGAGCCTGTGGAGGAGGAGAAGTTTGGTAGGATTAAAGAGATTAAGGAGAAGGAGAAGGAGGATGTTGGGTTTTCGGGAGAGGAGGGAGGTGGGGTTTCTATAGAAAGTGGGCAAAGAACTCGTGGGATGAGAAATGTGAGTTATACCGAAGTTTTGAGCAGAGATGATGCCGAGGTTTTAATTAAGAAGCGTCAGAGGGGACAGAATTAAAGTTATCATCTGAAGGAAATTGTGGTGTTCAAAAGAATGAGAAAGTTGAGGACAACAATGGATGCTCATGCCATTTGAGATTTAGCCCGACAAGAAAAATGAGAGAGAGAGAGAGAGAGAGAGAGAGAGAGAGAGAGAGAGAGAGAGAGAGAGAGAGAGTAAGACGACATGGGAGAGGACTCGAGATCCCTTTTTCATTCACATCTTGCTTGTTTAGTTTTAATAATTTCAAACAAAGTTGCATTCTTCTCAGAGGTTGGTCTAAGAATGCACACCACCTCCAGCAGATAACTTCAATTCCTTTTCCATCTGATTGGCTACATCCCTATCTAATATTGATTTCTGAATTGATGCAATGTGAACAGAAAAGAGATCTCGAGTTCTCTCCCATGTTGTTTGACTCTCCCTTTTTCTCAATTTTCTTGTTGGGCTAGTTCTCAAACGACAAGGGTATCTATTGTTTTCCTCAACTTTCTCATTCTTCTAAACACCACAATTTCGTCTAGGAGATAACTTTAATTCCTTCCCCTCCAACGCTTCTTAACTAAAACCTTGGCATAATCTCCGCTCAAAACTTTAGCATAACTCACATTTCTCATCCCACGAGTTCTTTGCCTACTTTCTATAGAAACCCCACCTCCATTGACATAATCACCACCTTTCTCACTCTCCTCTCCCGAAAACCCAACATCCTCCTCCCCCTTCTCCCTAATCTCTTTAATCCTTCCATGTTTCTTCTCCTTCTCCACAGGCTCAACTACTTCAACTCTCTCTTTTCCCTCGGCACTACATTCTTCCTCCACCTCCCTTCTCATTGCCTTTCTTCCACGAGCCATTATACATCCATCAAACAATAAACGAAAAAAATGAACAAAGTGTTTTTCAGATCAAAATAGAGTATATATTTCTTTTTGGAGGGATGGGTTTTATGGAGAAACAATGGTAGGTCTCCTAAGCAAATAACAGCTCCACCACCATTGTGAGTTTCATCGCACGCTACGAGCACTAGGGAGATTTAAGAGAGTAGAAGGGGGAGATTTGGATGTTTGGCTGGGAATTTTGTTTATTTTTGCATTGCAAGGGGCGCGCTTAGTTTGGGGAAAAAAAAATGACGGGCTAGCAAACACTTAGAAGGTGTGCGATGTAGATCTCCCTCTTATAAAGATAAGCGATTGGTAGAAGATAAGCAATTGGTAGACAACCATTCTACAATTTTTTCGCAAGTTTATTTTATTAAAATATTATTATTTTTTTAAATTCATTTATCGGAATTATAAAAAAATTCAAATAATTTTAATATAAATTGATATTCTAATGCATAGTTGTGGAAAAGTTATAGATTAGTTGTCAACTTATTATTTTTGAAATTATTAAATATATTCTTCTTTTATTTTTATTTTTATTTTTAAAAATTCCATTTAAAACATTTGGAAAAATAATTGTCTTTCCTTTCTCAGCTTTTTAAATTCATGGGCATTAATCGGTTGCATTTTCTATCTTTCTTTCTTTTCTTTTTCTTTTTCTTTTTTCTTTGGAGCGTGTGATTTTCAAATAGAATTATATTTTATTTTAATCCTGCAACTTCGAATGCTATCCATAAATAATATTAATGACTAGATCTATGAAATCTCGTCGAATGTAATCTATATATGGTGTCTATATCTCTACACATCGTATAAAGTGTTCAAATCAAATTATAAAGAATACAGGTGAATCTTGTTAGATTTCATTAGAAAAAGGACCTTAGATTCTTGCCAAAACTTGAATGTCTCAAATGGAAATGAGAATGCCATGTAATGTGAGCTTTACAATATTAAATGGGATAATAATTATTACAGATGTACTTCATGTGTCATTGTATCTCCCACTAAAAATCCTAAATTTCGTGCAATAACTTGAATAATTTTATTTTTATAGAATTTTTTTTATTGGCACCAGGTGTTTAGGAACCGTGTCTCAACTAATCTTGAAAGTGCACAGCTCTCAATAAGGAATTTGCCGCAAGTGCACATCAGGTAATTCAAAAAAGAAACTCTCGATCAAACGGCTCTTAGAAATTGTTTGCGCTTCAATGAGATTTGAACCTATCATTATAAAAATTTAAGTAAAACAGGTAGTAAATTGGACTTGATCAAGAAAGCGTCACGTCATTTATGACAAGATCTAGATTATAAGTAGTGCTATATGTACCTATAATTTTATATACAACGTACTTATATAGTGAATAAAAGACCTATTTTATCAACTTTTTCTTTTGTAATTTAAATTTCAAATTTCAAATTTTATAATTTTCAGTACGTATTGAGTAAAAATTGTAGGAATAAACAGCATTTTGCTTGGACTATTTCGTTCTGATAACCGGTTGATCACCAAAGTATAAATGCAGGAATAGGAGTTGGTCTGGAAGCCATGTTAAAAGTAAAAGTCTCAGCTGTTGAATGAAAAACACGGTATTGGCAGGCTACCTGACACATACATAGGATAGGACCATCAGATCAGAGAGATGGGAGAAGACTTGTACTGGAAGAGAATATTCAAACATTAATTATTTAATTTATTCCTATTACCAAAAAGAAAAAAAAGAAAAGGTAATCGGTGGCTTTATGCAGGCCATGGAATAAAATTAGTACTTCCTCAAGAAATATTCTACAGAGAGTTGCTTCTACGCGATTTGGCCTTGGGGATCTAAAATATGAAAAGGCTAACCTTCAGACTCAGTGGAAAGAAAGAGAGGCACATGAACAGAAATCCAGGGAGCTAGACATCAATAAGGAAATCTCGCTGTCATCCATATTTGGTTAAGGGTCTCCTGAAGGCCATATTGATGCACTGCCTGTTGACCGGCTCTGAATCCGTCTCCATACACTGGCGAAATGTCTGATTTGATCTGATGTTTGAAGAAAACCCCAAGCTCTCTTTCATACTGAGATATCATACTGCTTTTGGGTGCGGTGGAAGCAGATGATGAGGTTGATGCAACATTGCTGCCTGATCCAGACTTGAGCTTGGATTCCAACCACATGTGAGCTAGAACCTGACAGATACCTTCCTCAACGTCTTGACTGAGATTCGGGTAACCTTTCATGTGTGCAGCATATATGTCAGCATCTTTAAAATCTTAAAGCTCACAATATGTTGAATCAGAGTCAATCACAAAAGAAACAATTGATCATTTTTGGTAATTTAATAATTGACTGACCAAACTCAACACAGAGTGATCGCACAATTTGACATATGAGGCCATTCCTTTAAACCTTGATGTGATTTTAGAAGAAATCGATATATTTTAGATGCTACAACCAATAGGAGATTTAGTTAAAAACCTGACCAAAGAATTTATTTTCTATATAATTCACAATTCCCATTTAACACAATATGTGCCCCGGATTATAGAATCACCTTGAAGACGCAGCCATGCGTGCATCATCTCATGAGCTAGGATTGATCCGGTAAGCAGCCTGTATGCATGGACAAGACCAGTCGTTTATCAAAAGTTTCAACCAAGAGTTAAGCTAGCAGACTAAGACACTGGTCAACGCCAACATCCACCATCAATTAAACAGCACCATTGACAGTTTAATTTTTTCTTTATCTTTAAAAACAAAAGGTTTTACAAAAACAAGAGGTATATGTTGGCCGAAGAGACTCTGACTTCATTGCATTTCACTAAAAAGGAACCTTCACTCAGTTAATTTTCACTATAACTTAAGAATAATTATATTTGAAAGTCTTTACACCACACACCATCTACATGGCATAATTTGATTTGTAAGATTCAACTTTTAGGCTTTCAAATAGCCCTACTCATAACTTTATACCGATTTGCAGAGTGTGTTTTTGGGAGTGATTGAACTGTATTTTCTCTCTATATCTAATTAACGTAAGGAAGGAGATCTAAAAACATCTTGTAGAAATAAAGTTTAAATCTCCATTATGCACTTCCACGTGAATCAGCTTTTTTTTACTGCAAGAGGAAAAAAGGATGGAAAGAAACAAAAAGAAAGATAGACAGAGAAGTATTCTCTTTTCCACTAATAATCCTTTTTGTATGAACAACATATATAGCCCTCAAGAAATACCTGTAGTCCCCATATAATCAGAAGATCATGCAAGTACAACTACTTTCTATATGACTCATGGAATTGTTGTAAGGAAGAATAGTATTGTTGCAATCATGATCATGCATGTATTAAAACAAAAAAAATTAAATAACTTCCAAGAGGTTGCTGTGCGTCAGCTCAGGTGAAATAGGTTGGAGTTAGGTACTTAGATTAAAATATTCCCAAGAAAGAAAGTAATTCCCGCTGATATGATGCTTGTTTAGGACAAATTTGTCCTTTCTGTCAAGGCATTTTCTCTGATTACAGAAAGATAGTTATTATTTTCAATTTTTCAATTTAAGCAGATTTTCACAAATTCACGAACTTTTTTGGAGCTTGAAAATAAAGAAGAAATTCAATGAAGGTTTTAGGGCCATAGTATCTTTGACGAGAATGTAATTTGCATCATTCATAATTGCGTAGCACTTGTTAAAATGTAATTTGCATTCTATCATATAACCCAAGGAGCATCCTATTTTACAAGGGAAAAAAAACATCTAATCATAATGTTTCTGTAGCTCCTATCAATCTAGGCAACAGCTTTGCAATAGCCATTTAATCTGATATTATTTTTGCACATTCCTAGTGCTCATAAGAAATTTGAATAGACATTTTTTTATACCCATTTACTCTATCAAGTGTGGCATGAGTTCCCTTCTAGAACAAGTTGTAAAAGCAAAGGGATACAAAGATTCAATACCTTGGAAGACCATACAATATGAGAATTGCGGTAACCTCACATCGACGCGATAGTTTGTACGGCTCTGTTTTCATCTTCTTAGCTCGATTTCCTGTACCGTTCCTTGGTCGCCTTAAAATCTGGTGATTTTCAGGGTCAAAATAAGATAAATTGCTCAACATAAATAAATGGTCAAAATAGAGCTCTGTATATCCCTGTGTATGAACTCAATGAAGCTTTTTAAAATAGTCTTACAGTGCTGATAGTTTGCTCCTCAGAAAGGCATAGCCCTCTGGTCTCAGGCATGTGATAATGGCCCTGGTCAAGAAAGAAAAAAGAAATACACGCCAATTTTATATTAAAAAAATGGACATTGATGAAAATGTCAGTTGACAGATAATACCAGTTGGTAGACGTGAGATTATGAGATTTAGATGTAAGGACAGGTATAGACATGTTCCACTGAATCTACAGTGTCCATATAATTATAGCCAGTGACTTGACTGGTTTTAAATATGCATGTAGATAACCAGAGGACAAATTAAAATACAACGATCAGGTAATTACTAAGATTAGAAAAATTACTACTGAATTTTGGAAAATGTTTATGGAAACAAGGGTAGACTCTTGCCATTTGCCCAAGAAGGTATCAGACATGAGTGACACGCTTTTGTGTCATCTCTGGGATGAAAATTGTCAGTATGGCAAAATACCATGCATATAATATGGTTTCAATGCATTTTCCCTTACATGCTTTTCTCCTTCTCTTGCTTCATTTAGTGCTTGTCTCTCAACCAAGAGTAATGGAATTTGCTGCTCCACTTTCATATTTAGACCTTCATAAAATTTTTGTATATCAATATATAGGGGTTGGCAATCAACGGTATCCATAATTGCAGATTCCAGACACTCCAGACAGAGCTTCCGTCCATCCTTAAGGGCAGCATATCTCGTCTCTCGTGACTGCATATTATGAACAAATATATTATGCCACAGATTTTCTCCAGAATACTTTCTCAGTTATAGGGCTTTTTGATAGATAAAAGTGTTTCAATCACAGACCTCCATTCGCTCACAGCTGCAACACCGAGGAGTGCCATCATGTTCATGAAAAGGGCAGTATTTCTGAACCCAAAATGGATGTGCCCTATATTCAATTAGACCAGCAGGATTTGTTGGAATCTGTCGAAAAGATATATATATAATTGAAAAACCAACGACAACGTACAATGAGCAATCTATCTGAGTAAGAAAAACATTTGATCAGCACTTCTATTTTTCTTTCGAAATATTTAAATTTTGATCTTTCAAACATGACATGACTTATGAACAAGATTCTCCTTTATCGCTAATGAGGATGCTCTAATCTGTGTTGGTTGTCTAAGCTTATGTTGGAGTATTTTAGTCCATAAGCTATTAATAAGTCATGAGACTTATTAAATTAAATGTGTCAAGTGATCTTTCTATTATAGATTCCTGTTAATGGATGGGAATTTTTTTCGACAACTAAGATACTCATAAAAATAATTAATAAATTCAGGGAAAATAAGTCTACACCCCCTTTGATTAACACCTTGCATTTGGAGACCTAGATTTTAAATAGTGAGCATTTGAGATCTCACTTTTGAACTTTTAATTTTTAAAGCCTTTTGCACAGTTTTAAGATCAAAAAAGGAAATTATGATTTTACCCTCTGACGAGTAAAAAAAGAAAAGAAGAAATATAACTCTCTAGGCTCACCGTAAGCAGTAGGCAGTGGGAGACTGCCCCCACCTGCTGACCCATCCCATGCAGGGATCTTCCTACACCCCACAGCTCCCAGGCAGTGGGCTGGCCACCCACCCGCTCATTGAATGGGTGGGGGGCAGGGAAGGGCCGGGGTTAGGAACAGGTGAAAAATGGCCAGGAAAAGTCTACAAACCACACTCTCATCTCACTTTCATCCCACTATGATGAGGTGGCATTGCCCATCAACCTTTGAATTTCTTCTTTAAAAAAAGAAAAGATAATTTAAGGGTGATAAAAGTGCCACATTGTACATAGTGGGATAAGAGTGGGAAAGAAGTGTCGTTTGTAGCATTGCTCATAGCATATTCTCCAATAAATTTAAGGGCTGAGATTGCGTCCTTCATCTTTATATGACTTAAAGGACAAAAGTTGTATGTAGCATATTCTGAGAGAATCTATATAAGTTTCAATCTGCATTTGCAGCCTTTCTTCTCCTTCTCTAGGAACCGGAAAGTCTGCGTTCAGGCAGATTTACTGTTAAAACATATTTGTCAACATTTTAAAACCTTAGTTTCAAGAGGATGACAAACAATTGTGGTACACACCTCGTATTCTGCTGGGCAACCAACACACACACACACACAAAAAAAGTGGAGCAGAACCAGCTTATGCAAAATTAGAATTAAGAAATATGTGTAGCTAGAGGAGAGACACTTACAAAGAGCTTGCAAACGTCACATTTTGGGTGGTAATTCTCTCTGTAGCAAGATTTATGGTATGGATAACTCCCAGAAGTAGAGAACTACAGGCAACAGAAAGAAAAGATAAAGAAAATTCAAACTACACTTAAAAAAAAGTACAAAAGCAACCAATGCCAAGAATAGAATCAGCTACAAACTCAAGTGTTATTGCAGCTAACTGAGTAATTTTTCACCTCATAATCAGAGATGGGTAGGTTGCAAGCACGACACCGGAAGCATTCAGGATGCCAAAATGCATTGAGACAATTAAGATATCGCCCATAACCAATCTCAGTGTAGCAACCACCACATATCCTATAGGGAAATTAAAATAATCAAAACTCAACAGATTTAAAAATAAAAAATAAATAAATAAATAAAAATAAAAAACTATTCTTTGGTTATGGTTCGTGCAAATCAAGGCCCAAATAAAGATGGCTATATTTTAAATGTCAAAACCTTAAAATAGATGTGAAATAATAATTGCATCCATTAAATACATTTCGTGGTTGTTAAAGAACATTCTATACATGCATGGTTGCATAAAGCACTCAAGTGGAGACAACAAAGGATGAAACAGACAAGGACAAAAGGCTGAGATGATACATTGACTTGAAACAAAACCAATATACCTCAACACTGAAGGGAAGTAAATTGGGGTGGGTTGATATACATTTCCATATCCATGCTGGGGAGGAGATTCCACATGTAGGCTTTCTTGTAGAGCTCGGGCAAGTTGTTCATCCTCCAATGGAAAATCACAATCTATCAAGAATGTGAGCAACAAATTAGTTTGGCTAGTAGCAATTTAGTCACATATATCTTTTTGCAAAACATACAATAGATATGATTATGCTTGATACTAATCCCAAGAAACAAATGCCAGGTGAAGGACTGGAGGTCAGAGACCAAGTTTTATGCAGGATCTTATATATAGAGCCAATCTAATAGGAAGAATAAAGATGTTCAAAGCTGGTGTAAGGAGCAATGCAGGATGCCAAAAAAATAACGCTATGTGAGGTGTAGGACAGAATAAAATGATTGGCATCAAAACAAGCCCACGAGCAATGATATTCTGAGGTGTATCTATATGCCGCATACCATTTTCATGAAACCAAGCAAAAAACAGAAACGTCTAGAAAAATTTGAACATAAGAACACTAATATACATGAATGATGAAATGCCTTCGAGCTCATAGAAAGTAGATGGCATCAAGAGCATTTGTAAAACCATCCAAAAGGCATATCACTTACCAATCACATTTTTTCCCTTTTGACTTTCTTCCAAAAGAGAGAGTTGAATGGCATGATCTAAAGCTTCATCTTCACTCTCTGGCCATATATCCTACATTTTCCCCACTGAAAAATGTTAAAAGGAGGACCATATTAAAAGAAAAGAATTACTCACTACCATCAAGAAAACATTACTCACTACCATCAAGAAAACAATCTTTGTACAATAAGAGCAATATTCATCGCATCATACATGACTGGATGCCCATTTCAATAGTACAAGATTGCAGAGACAGCAATACAAAGAGTGTCAAGGAAGAGTTAATTACCCCTGAACTACCAGGTGAATATTGATCTGGATCTTCATCATAGCATGTATGCAAATGCCCATCTGAATCTTTATGGCCGGAACCCTTAAAAATTTTGCTAAACCAACCCATAATGAATAATGTTATCTGTTCATGGTCAATGAGATTTTTACCTGCTCATAAAGCATTGATCAAGCGAAGAAGTAGCGAAATTATATTCAAGATGCAACAGAAGCTTAAGATATTTCCGAGTGTCTGTGTGGTTATATAAATCTGAAGTATTCATTGAAAACATCATGCAAAAGTACATTCCTTACTGAAAAAAAAAAAAAAAAAAATATTCCGATTCCATGCTTCTCAAATATGGAAACATTATAATCAATTATTTGTGTATGCGCGCTGAATAATTACCAGTAATTCATGAGAAGGAAAATCGCATAGATATGCACGTGATTCCCATTTTGATGATCAGCAAATATAAATTGGAAAAAGATCTTCCATGGTCCAAGCAATTCAATATATGGGCAAAGGAAAAGGTCAAATGGTTCGAAACAATCCAGAGGATAATAGAATTCTTAGAATTGCATGTTCTCTACTCCGATTATGTCTCCAAGCAAATCGATATACTGCATTTGACAATTCATGCCCGTTTTAAATTTGTATGCGCTCCTCAACGCCACCAATACGTATCCAAAATCATTGATTTCACTTCAATAAGAAACTCGGGACCCAAAAAAAGGGGAATAGAAAGAAAATAATAAAACCCACCAGGCATTTCAACTAAAAAAACAAAAAGGATTTGACAGAACGTCAAATGCTCTCGTCACCTCAAATCAATATAGCATACACTCGCAGAGAAGGGAAAGAGATAAAGATATATTCTTCCAGCTCAACATGCCCATTAAATTCATCAGATATAACTTTTAATTCCAGCCTCGGGTTAAAGCAAAAGACGTAGAGAATCTATTAGTGGGAGCGTGACTCACCCTGCAAAAACCCAAAACCTGCAGAAATGGTTGAAGCAGATGAGACCCAGATCAGCAAAGATCCGAATTCGCTCAAAAGCAGCTATATTACAATTACAGAAACGATTCTGCACACCCTCCTTCCCTTCTTTCCTTCCTTTATTCCTCTCTTTTCGGGTTAGTTCATAATCTATTGGAGAAAGACACCCTTTATCTCTCGCAGCCCGAAGCAGAATCTAGCAGAACAAAAAAGATGTTCCAGGAAGAAAAATGTCAACGAGATTTTCTCTGAACGAAATCCGCAGAAATATGTGAAGACTGAAAGAATGCTAGTACTGTTCCCAGCTTAGAAGTCAAATGTGGGAGAAAAAAATACAGTTTTTAACATAACCCAAAAGAATTTAAAAGAAGGTTCATCAAACCCAGTTGGGCATTGAATTTTTCCTGGTTTGGAATGTATCGCATGTGCCGTGCGGTTCTTTAAACCGTTCCCCAGGAACACCATCCCAAAAAGGTTTGTGAGAAACAGCGTAAAAGGAAAGCGCAATGTTCTTTTAAGTTATAATAATATTGATAATAAATGCAAAGAAGAAGAAGAAGAAGAATATTGATCATAAAAGTTTATATCTGAAAAGGATTAATAATTCCACTAATAATTCAAGGAAAGAACCCTCAAAATTCTTTATTTTTTATTTTTATTCTTTAAAAAGAAGTATCATCAACCTTTTCTTGTGGACTGCTGAGGAGCCCAAAAAAAAAAAAGCGGAAGTGCGTAAAACAGCTGAAAAAGGTTCAATTTTTCTGAACAATTAGAAGGGTGAAGGAAAAGTGGAAAACTCCATACATTACAATGTCCAAACAGAGGAAAAGTAACAGTGCAGAACCTGATAAAATGACGGCTGGATGAAGATTCCAAGCCCACCAGCTAGAAAAAAGCAAAGCAAAGTTAACGTTATAATTCCTCCATGAACTCGAACCTTTTCCTTTTTTTTTTTTCTCTCCCCTCCCCTAGACACACCTTATATTGGAGATCATAAGGATCAGCAGAGCAGAACTAAGAATTGGCTTGGGAGCTTTCAAAAAATCACAAAAAAAAAAAAAGTGCAAGAGAAATTTTTTACAATAATTAATCTTACTCTCTAAAAGAAATTATTTTATAATATGGCCCCCAAATTGAATTTCTTAGTTCCACCCCCATCATCAGTAACTAATTTAGGATGCTCTCTAGAGTTTCAGTTGCATAGTTCTTGTATTGGAATTGCATTTCAATAAGACTTGAAGTCAATGTACTACTCTTGCAATTTTGCAGATGGACTTAAGAGTCAATTCCTCACTGCATTTGTTTTATTTTACAGATGGACTTAAGAGTCAATGTACTATATCTCTCACTATCATTTTTTTAACAAGATAGTATACATTTTCATTTTAACAAAAAAATTGCTACGGACACAAAATTTTTTTTATAAAAATAAACTCATAAATTGACATATTTTTATATGATACGTTAGATCTACATTATAATAAAAGTGATTTTATAATTTAACGTATCATATTAAATTACATCAATTTATAAATTTATTTTTATATTATCTTATTAAAATATTTTTCTTTTAATAAATTTAAATTAGCACAAAAAGGTAACTAACGTAATAATTTAGAATGGAGTCTAAAATAATAATAATAATAATTAGTGGATAACATCCTCAGCATTCACCAGAGACCACCACCTGTTTCGAACCGAAAGCAGGAAAGAAAGTAAGAAAAAACAAAGGAAATGTCAACAAAGGTGGGTTTAGGTGAAGCGTGGAACCTTAAAAACCGCGGTTAGGGTCCAACTAAGAAAAAGAAAGGTCTCTGTTTTCCACTCAAATTAGCATATCCGGTGAAACGATGTTTATTATGCGTGTAAGATCCGTCTTCCAAAGTTTTATGTAGGCTTGATGGCTACTTACGTGGGCAGTGTCGGGGGTTCACAATTCTGTAGATGTGAGGGATCATCACACAACGGTATAATTGGCATCTCTTCCTTAGGGCCGTGCACATGCAATATCAAAGGTAGGACTTTGTCTGAGGTTAAATCCAAATTCGGACTCCGATTTCGATTCGCATAGTTTTCAATCCGGCTCCAATTCTAATTTGTTGGAGCGGATTTGGATTTGGACATTTTTTCTTAATCCGTTTGAAATTTTAATTTGACAATTTTAAGCTCTCACTTATCGAATTGGGTTTCTAGATTCAATTTTTTTAAAATATTTTTTCAAATTTCAATTTTATTAAAACATAACTAAAATTTTAAAAAATAAATCATTGTACAAATTAATATTATTATACATTTGTATTATATGTTATTATAAATTTATATATTTGTGTTTATACATAATACATTACTATTAAATATTATTATTCAATAGTTATTATATAATTAGTATTACGTTATTATATATTAGTGTTTATACATTAATTGTTGTTATAAATTAGTGTTACATAGTAGTAATAGTACGTTAATAGTATGAAGTTTACATATACTAAACTATTAATAGTCAACTTATATTATCATATAATAATTTGCTCATACTAGTAGATTATTGAATTTAACTAACTATATAAGTCATATTTATATAATATATATGATTAATATATAAAAAATACATATATTTTTATAAAATATATACAATATCAGAGTTGGAGTCGGTATATCACTACTTTCGACTTCGACTCTGACTCTAACTATTTTGATGAAAAAACTCCAAGTCAGAATCAGAATCGGAGTCAGATTTTTGAATTTTTGCAGCATTCAAGGGTAGGGTTGTGAAAAAAATCAAAAAACTGATGAACAAGATTGAACCAGTGAGTTCAAACTAGTATCGGTTTCTATTTAGTAAAACCGGTTGAAAATTGATTTGGTTTTGGTACATATATTTTTTTTTAATTTTTTATATTATGCACAAAATATTTTTATATGATTTTGTATATTATATAATATATTATATGTTAAATTGCTAATTAATATAACATAAAATTTTAAAATCTTATTATTCATATATATTAATCTTATAACTTAAAATTAATATAACATTTGATAGGACATAAAATTAATCTTATAAATCTTAATATAACATTTGATTATGATATACCATAAATTAATCTTATAATTTTTAATATAAGATTTGAATTTTGGTATCGCATATAAATTTTAATTTTATAACATAAAATTAATGTAATATAAAATGAGGGATATGGGTCAATCACTTACAAAATTTTTTGTTAGAGTATGATTTTATTTATCCGTAAAACTGAATTGAAATTGGGAAAACCATTTTTGGCAGTGTATCGGTCAGGTATTAGTTTTTAAATTTTCAAAACAAGTGTATAGCTATTTAGTTCTAAAAAAAGTCAAAAATCAGACCGAACCGGACTGATTACACTCCTATTCAAATGGTTAATATAGAGCTTCCACTATCCATCGCATCGCCTCCTCCCAAATTCGATAGACCAAAAAAGTATAAATAAGGTATGAGGTTTAGCAATATCCACCAGTTTGGGAAGAATTTAGACGCCAATTGAACTTAGAAAGACACTTATCAACGGAATTACACCCATATGTGGTGGAATTTGATATCTTAACTTGGTGGAAGGTAAATGTTGTCAAGTATCTCATCCTTTGAGAGATAACCCACAATATTTTGACCAATCTTATTTCTACTATAACCTTAGAGTCTGCATTTGGCACCAAGGGGTGCATATTGGGTCCATTTCAGATTTTATTATCTTCTAAAACTATGGAGACTTTGATTTATACATAGAATTGGATCAAATGAAAGCCAATTCTAATTCAAAAGGTGGTAAACTTTACAAAGAGCTACGATGAGGAGGATGTTGTTACCCTAGAAGTGGTAATCATGCACTCGTAATTCATTACTTTGCTTTTATTTATAATAGATTGTGTCTAATTTATTTGATAAACTTAATTTCAAACTTAATTGTTCTAGGGACAATTTTGGAAAAATTGACTCTCAATTTACATCGACCTCAATTTGAATTTAATGCACTACTATTGATTTGTTAACTTTGTTAATTTATCCTTTGTAGTTTGTAGATATGGTAATAATACTATTAATTTTTTCTAATTGTTGTTCTTTTCTTTTTGAGAAATCATATTATTCATATTCTCATTTTTTTTTCTAGGTTTTATTATGTCACTTGGAGTTAACAATGCTTACTACATGTTGTTATCTTTAATATAATTTTTTTTAAATGTATTTCAATTGTTATAATATTGGTATTCATTTAAGCTATTTGACAATTTTTAATATTTTTAGATTAATTTTTAATAGTTTTATATTAATGTGTAATAGTTTACTACATGTAATATGATAGAATTATTAGTTAACAACTTTATTAGGTTTATTCATATTTAGAGATAAAATTTAGTTTTATATTTTATACATTTAATTTCAGAGTTATTCATTTCTCAAGCCTCTATATCACACATTGCTTATATGACATAATTTAATTTAAAAGATAAATTTTGAATTTTGAATTCTACAAATCAAATCTTATCGTTTAAATTTCAAATTATGTCATGTAGTAGTATGTAAGGTAGAGTCTTTAGAATAGTAATACTCTTAAATTCAATTGAAATGAAAAGTTGAAATAGGTTTTGGGCCAAAATTGATGTGAAAATTGGTTTTGGGCCCAATTGGGCCTCAATGGACCAATCTGTCTCTCAGGATCTCGATGGGGGCACCCGTCCACATGTGCCGGTGCCTGGGGAATCTAGCTAGAAGCAAAGGCTCGAAACATAAGTTCAAACATAAGTCTTCTTCCTTAACGATAGGGGTGCTGAGTATCCTCTAGATCATGGTTCACCTGGCCTGTCGACTTGACCCGCATCCTTTTGGGCTAAGGTACCCGCAATTATGTGGCCTGGAGCCGGATGGGCTTAGATTTGACCTTGGGCCGAGTGCCATGCCCACCTGGGTTGGGCTGAACTTTTGGGGGAAACTTTTCCCCCTAACACTGTCAACAAGTCTGTCAAGTTAAAGAATAATTGAATGAAATATGCCGAAGTGTTGATCCTATTTTATGGATTATGCCAGTGAGAATGAGGCTCAACTATGAGAAATATTGAGGAGAATTGAGTATGATCAACATTTTGCTATAAATGGATATTGTTCATGACACTTGGTACAAAACGATGGAATTGTGTATGGCTTGGAAAGCACTAGCAGGAAAGAATGGGCAGATCAACTTGTAGTGGGGTTTAAGGACACCCTCAATAAGTTATATGATGAACTTGCCGCATTCAAGGGTAGGGCTATGAAAAAAAACCAAAAAACTGATGAACGGGATTGAACCGATACATATTTATTATTTTTAATTTTTTATATTATATATAAATATTTTTTATATTATATTATATATATTATATGTTGAATTGCTAATTAATATAACATGAAATTTTAAAATCTTATTATTCATGTCTATTAATCTTATAACATAAAATTAATTTAATATTTGATATAACATAAAATTATCTTATAAATCTTAATATAACATTTGATTATGATATAACATAAATTAATCTTATTATTTTTAATATAATATTTGAAATTTGATATAACATATAAATTTTAATTTTATAACATAAAATTAATGTAACATAAAATGAGGGATATGGGTCAATCACTTGCTAAAATTTTGTTAGAGTATAATTTTGTTTATTCGTAAAACTGGACTGGACTGAACAAAACCAGTTTCAGTGGTGAATCAGTCTGGTATCAGTTCTTAAATTTTCAAATCCTGTGTATACTGGTTTGGTTCTAAAAAATGTCCAAGATCAGATCGAATCAAACCGATTACACTCCTATTCAGGATGGTTAAATAGAGGTTTCACTATCTACCGCATCGCCTCCTCCTAAAGCTGATAGACTAAAAAAGCATAAGTGAGGTATGAGGTTTAGCAATATCCACTAGTTTGAGAAGAATTTAGATGGCCAATTGAACTTAGAAAGATATTTATTAGCAAAATTACACTGATATATATGGAGGAATTTGATATTTTAGCTTAGTGGAAAGTAAATGATGTCAAGTATCCCATCCTTTGAGAGATAATCCACAATATTTTGACATTCTTATTTTTGCCATAGTCTTAAAGTCTGCATTTGGCATTGGGGGCGCATATTGTGTCCATTTCAGACTTCATTGTCTCATAAAACTATGAAGGCTTTGATTTATACTCAGAATTGGGTCAAAGGGAAGCCAATTTTGGTTCCAGAGGTGGTAGACTTTGCAGAGAGCTACGAGGAGGAGGATGTTGATAACCTAGAAGCAGTAGTCACTTGTAATTCATTACTTTACTTTTATTTATAATAGATTTTGTTTAATTTATTTGACAAACTTAATTTCAAATTTAATTGTTCTAGGGATAACTTTGAGAAAAGAGACTCATTTCAATTTACATCGGCCTCAATTTGAATTTGATACACCACTATTGATTTGTTAACTATGTTAATTTATCCTTTGTAGTTTGTACATATGTTAATAATGCTATTAATTTTTTCTAATTGATGTTCTTTCCTTTTTAAGACATCATATCATTCATATTCTCAATTTTTTTTTTCAGGTTTTATGATGTCAATTGGAGTTAACAAATGCTTACTACATGTTGTTACCTTTATTTTATTTTATTTTATTTTATTTAAATGTATTTCAATTGTTACAACATTGTTATTCATTTAAGTTATTTGACAATTTGTAAAGTTTTTAGATTAATATGTAATAGTTTTATATTAATGTGTAATAGTTTACTTCTTGTAATATGTTAGAATTATTAGTTAGCAACTTTATTAGGTTTATTTATATTTAGAAATAAAATTTAGTTTTATATTTTATGCGTTTAATTTCAGAGTTATTCATTTATCAAGCATCTACATCATATATTACTTACATGACATAATTTAATTTAAAAGATAAATTTTGAATTTTGAATTCTACAAATCAAATTTTATCATTTAGAATAACAGTACTCTTAGGACCTATTTGGGATTGTGGTGGGAGGTCTAAAAAGTGTGGTAGAACAGTCTAAGGTGCTTAAATGATAAAATTTGTCTATTTGGTAGTTTTATATCAAAATACTTCTAAACTAAGAAAAAGTAGAAAATTGCGTTTCAACAAAAGTATCAAAATTGTGCTTTTTATCAAAAACACTTCAGAAAAGTAGTCCATATTTTATCGTGCTATGTACATTACTAAATGGCCCTTATCATTCTAACACAATAACAACTTTGCTCATCTATATTTTTTATTATTCTCGTATAATCTACTCAAGACTTTACCCATCAATATTTTTCATTCTTCTCCTATTACTTATGCATTTTTGAAGAGATTTTCTTTTTCATTATAATTACTAAAAAATCTATTAGACTATTTTTGTTATTATTTTATTATAATATTTGATTTTTATCAAGTATATGCCCTTTTATCTAATTTCTATCTCAAAAATTGATTTTTTAATTTATTTCTAAACAAATTTAATATGTTTGAAATTGCTTTAAATATACAGATTCTATATAATAAATAATTTTTTAATAGTAGAACTTATTACGTTAAGCTCTAAATTATAAGCCTTAAGTTAAAAATAATATTTTTCACCTCAACTCCAAACATACACTTAATTTCAATTGAAGCGAAAAATTAAAATAGGTTTTGAGTCAAAATTGATGTGAAAATTGGTTTTGGGCCAAAATTAGTTAAAATAGGTTTTGGGCCCAATCTGAACCTCATTGGGTCAATTCGTCTCTCAACATCCTGATGGGGGCACCCATCCACATGTGTCGAGGACTGGGGAATCTAGCTAGAAGCAAAGGCACGAAACATAAGTTCAAACTCTACTTTATTGAACAATGTCACTTTATCATAGTTAAATAATAGCAGAACACAGTATAATTTTATAAGAGCTCATAAATAATGTTTGTAGTGTTACATAATTGATAACCTACATTTTGATCTATTGACCCTCTAGGCCTTACAACTTCCCCACGCCCACCTTTTAGGGATCTACGCATGGCAAGCTCATAATGAATATTCGGCTAAATGATGAATAGGTGGCTACCAATATCGAAGTCCTCTAATTGATAGCATTGGAGCCTAAAAGAAACCCTGAATGCAGACACATACCTTTTACAAGTGCATATTAAACTTGTTGGGATAACCATAGTTAGTGGAGTTTGCTCAAAATGTTCTACTACATGGTCATAACCATATAAAGCCATGGCCATGAACTTCATTTTTCGAGAATAATCACTTGCTTCCAACTATTTAATAGATTCAAAGTTGACAAATGATAACTATTTATTAGCTTTAAAATTTTTACAAACAGTCATTTTGTAATATGAAAATGACTAACTTAAGTATCGGAGTATCTCTGATCTTTTGAGATTTAGCAGAGTCCAATAATGATTTTCTTATTATATAGGAGTTTAAACAACAAGCGAGAAAGAAAGAGAGTCATCCGACTATACTGTCGGCATTCTTATTTACGGAAACATCCACTAACAAATTAATCCATTGTAACAAATTAAATTATATTAAAAACTCATTAAACATGCTAACAACAAAACTAGTTATAGAAATGAAAGATAAATAGCAATCTTTTATTTTTGTTCGTTCGTAACTCTAGAGGAATGCGGTGGCAGGACGCAGGAGTCGTACCAGTCAATGGGACTTCTCTCTCTCTTCCAGCTTTTCTTCTTTGAAGCTTAAATTTGAATCTATTTCCTCACTTTTCCAGGTACGAGTAAGAAAAGGGTATATATTTTTTTCGGCTATGTTTCTGTAGTTGAACAAAAGCGCAAGAATTTCACGGTCAATTATATGAAAAGATAGCCTTTTCTTTCCCCATGGACGGTTTGACATTGCAAGTTTTCCATTTGTACTGGAACTCTTGGGAGGCTTTGAAAAGCAAAGTGCGTGTTTTGATTCAACATAGCTATCATCTCTCCTTTTGTTCTTTCATTTTTGGACTTTGGGTAGTAATGGAACCTGCCCATTTGGACAATCGTTGTGGGTCTGTATCTAATTATTGAATGGTGTGGTCTGCTTGCATGGTGAGCAAACAACCACAACTTTTGGTTGCTTCCCGGCCTCCTGTCATCTTGAAGAGTAGTTGGGGTGAAATCATAATAGTGTAGAAATGAGATTCCTCCATTCCTTTTTTTATTGATATTGATGTTTATTCATATCATGAAAAACACCTCATCCACACACAACGATACAAGACAGATACTAAAATAAATGCAAAAACAGAAGAATCAAGCACACACACGACACACAATATTTAACGTGGTTTGACAATATTCTTATGTCCACAGAGCTATAGAGGATTTTATTCCCAATGAGATTATAATACACAGTGAGTTACAAGAACTTCTCTTCATTCACACAAATCCCAACTCTCTCTAGGGCTTTTTCTCTCACACAATATGCTCTAAACCATTTCTTATCTCCTTTATTTAATATGATATGTTGTGAATATAAAACATATCACATATATGGCAAACGGCGCTAGAAATCCTAATTTGGCAAAATAGGGTTTTTCACTTAAGCAAGTGTCAAGCACACCGCAAGCTCGAGTGCCGGGTCGAGTGACAGTCGAGCGAACAATCTATGTATACCTTGTCCTGCTTACAAAACCAATTAGACTCCATAACCCAATATTCTTTACATGCCAACCACTATCTCTAGCATCAGCCCTGTCCTATTACTTTTGCAGCTCACCTCTCCAGTCTTCATGTTAGAAGATGCATTGAAGTCGAGCCCGACTTCAATTTCTCAAGTACATTGCCCTCAATCGGCAAATCTACTAGATGACTCACAATTTCCACTGCATTAGGAATATTCTATCTCAAATCGATTGACCCTGACAAATATCAAAGAACTTGTTGTTGATGTCCCCTTCTCTTGGGTGACTGATCCCATCTCCTATTGCTAGCATTTTCTGTCTTCTTGATTTGACTCTTTCAGGATATAATAACATCTTTTATCTTGGAGATAATTTTGGAAGAATATTTCTCTTATTATAACATTATCATCTTATATTATAACTATATATATAAAAATAATATATAATATTTTAAAAATTAATTTAAATATATATTAGGGTAAACCAGACTGATTTCGGTCAGTTTTTACATTTTAAAAATCAGTTCCACCGACAGATCCGGTCCCATTTTCTAATTTACTAGTTAAAATTACACTCCCAATCATATTGGTGATTTAAACTGTAAAAGGGTAGCCACCAATTGGTCAATGGTCAACTCACCAACTTTTCCCTTTTGACAAAGAAGAAAAATATCTATTACATTTGTGGCATTAGTTAGTGCCACGTCATAATAAGATGAGATTTGCTTTTTCATTATAGAGAAAGAGAGACAGGGATATTAAGAAGCACATGGAAGCGACAGTTAATGATATGAAAATAATAAGTACTATATATAGAATTAAAATAATGGTATGAAAGTGGTACGTGGAGAAGTGTGATGGATTCAAAGACGAACTTAATTCTAAGATTTTGGATGCATGTGAAAGTGTTTCACATTAATTCTTCTTTGCTTTTCTTTATTAAAAGACAAGGCAAGAATGGGAAAGTTTTAAGATAAGGTAAGGTTTGATGTTTCACAGATTTGAATCATATTGGATAAAATAAAGGAAAAAGTATAATAATGCTATTTAATTATCTGAAATTTACCATTTAAATATCCTTTTTTCCGTTGCACCACCATGTGATGTTATATGGTTTATTAAAAAAAATAAAAATACAAACACAAAAGGGTAGAGCGAATATAGAGTATTAATCTTCATTTTTTTTTTAATATCTTTTCTATTCGAATACTATTTTTTTTGTAATTTTTAAAATAAATCATTTAGCACGTCAAGAGATCAGCCATCTGAGCGATAAATTTCAGATGACCTAATAATGATATATAGCCTTTTAAATAGATTGATAGGACAAGCTCTTTGATTGAACACTATATCAGTTTAATATTATTTTTTTATATCAGTAGGAACCCACCTTTCATGTCAAACCCAAGCTAAAACTTTGCTTAGCCATTCTTTACCTATTACAAGAGCACTTACAATAATTTATTTATTCTATCTTTTAAAATATATCATTAAAATCTATTTTTTTTATTTTATATATTGACTTTTATAATCGAATGACCATCCTCAATTCAACATATCTCTTCTTCATTCTATATTGCTAATTAACTGATGGCCACTACATTTCCTTCCCTATGTACAAAAGCAATTGACCACTATTCTCCATCTTATGATCTTCTTTATGTCTTCTATAATTTGTCCTCTCCATGACTCATCTTCTTCAAAATTTAATGCACATCAAGAATAGCTTTTGTTTCTCTCGAGTGCGAGTAGGGTTAGTGCCGTTGTTTTTCGACAATCGGCTTCGTCTCATTGGTTGAGAACGTGCATCTATTTCAGTAAAAAAGTGATAATGGATGAAGACGACCTAACAAAACAATGGAAAAAACTCCGTTTATCAACGGAAGAAACAACCGTTCTCCAGGTCAAGACTGAGGGTCTTCATGACACATTTCTTCGAGGAAAACTCTGCATCATTTGCAGAGTACTATCTGAAAGAGGAGTCAACAATGAAGCGTTTAGAACCACAATGTCGCAAATATGGCGTTTGGAAGGCTGGGTCCGATTCAAGGATCTGAACGAACAATGTTTCCTTATAGAATTCCAGAGTAAAAAAGATAAAGAAAAGATACTCAGTGGTAGGCCTTGGTGCTTTGACAGGAACTTATTAACCATCCAAGAGGTGGATGAATCGATGTCTATCAACGTTGTTAACTTCCACTATGAACCATTCTGGGTCCAGTGCTATAATGTTCCCTTGGCTGCTATGAATGAGAGGATAGGGAAAAAGATTGGGGAGTGTCTTGGACACATTATAAGAGTAGATGCTGACTCTGATGGATTTGCGTGGGGTCGTTGCCTTCGCATCAAGGTGGCTGTGGACCTTCACAAGCCTCTCCTCCGAGGTAAATGGTTAGGTTTTGAAAATAAGAAGATTTGGATTTCTTTTAAATATGAACGTCTACAAAACTTTTATTTTCATTGTGGGCTCCTGTTTCACAAAGGAAAAGACTGTGTAAGGCCATATTTTGAAACTCAAAGTGAAGAAAAAATACAAATGCAGTTTGGCTCGTGGCTCAGGGCACAACCAATGAATACCTCGATATTTGACAGACGTAAATATGGGGGTAAAGGGGATAATGAGGAATAGAACTTCCATAAACCTACATGGGAAAAAGATGTTAGGGGTGAAAAACCTACTCAGCAGGAGGAACACAAGAAGGAAAACATCACTGAGTGTGTAGAGAATGAAGAGAGGGAGATGGAACATAATGGCCTCAAAAGGGTAGTAAGCTTAACGGCCAGTACACAGGATCCTGTGAGACAAAGCTTTAATGCCCATGAACCCATGATACAACCTTATGACCAACATAACATAAAGAGGGAACAAAAAATACATGGTGGTAAGGAAGGGACCAAGAAGGAAGTATACACACCCAAACAGGAAAGAGCATTACATGAACCTATAGGATTTAGTTGTATGATGGACTTTGACCTAGAGATGGATCGAAGTAACAACCATGCCATCAATGCTAGGGATCTGTCACTTGGTACAACCCAAGCCACCAATCAAAAGGTGAAGTGTCCACAACCAGAAGTCAATCCTAGCAATACTGAAGACCAAACTCTTGCACTGTCACAGAGGCCCAATGTAATTGATAGGACCCCTACACTTACAAGCAGTCCTAGCAAGACAAGAGCAAGAGTGGTAGATGGAAAAGAAAGGCCAAAGACAAGGTACACTAATAGTACTTTGAGTGAGATCACCAACATACAACTAGATTTTGGCCAAAAGAAGAGAAGCATGCCAGGTGGAAAGGAGGTGTTTCATCCCATCAAAAAGACAAGGTCCACTAGACGTGGAAATGAAAACCAAAATGACAAGGCAGTGCCTGGATCCCAGCACTGCCACCTCAAATGAGTCTCCTATCATGGAATTGTCGAGGGCTTGGAAACCCTCGAACAATTCGAATCCTTAGGAAACTCACTAAGGAAAGGTGCCCCAATTTAGTTTTCCTTATGGAAACTAAATCCAATAAGACTAGAATGGAAACAGTAACACAAGCTCTAAAGTTCGATGGGTGCTTTGTAGTTGAAAGTGTGGGCCTAAGTGGAGGAATAGCAATACTATGGAAGGAGAGGTGGCAAGTCAGAATCATTAATTATACTAGGTGGCACATCAGTGCCATGATCATGGATAAAACTAACTGTATGCCTTGGCAATTCACTGGATTTTATGGGCATCCCGAAACAGGCAAAAGGAGTGGGAGTTGGGAACTACTACAGATGCTGAAACCTGAACCAAAGATACCTTGGGTGTGTGCAGGTGACTTTAATGAAATACTACACCAGAGAGAGAAAATAGGAGGTCAGGGCAGGCCCTATAAACAGATTGAGAAATTCAGACAAGCTTTAGAACAATGTGGTATTCGAGACCTCACTTACTCTGGCCAAAAGTATACTTTGTCCAATAATAGAAGGGGGAAGGGATTTACAAAGGAAATGATTGATAGAGCAATAGCTAACAAAGAATGGTTGGAACTATTTCTATCTGCCCTCTGTAATGTGATGACAATAGTAAAGTCAGACCACTCAACCCTAAACATCTCCATCCTTCATAATGGTGGGAGGGGAAGCAGAAAACAAAAAATTTTCAAGTATGAGGCAGCCTAGGACCTCGGAGAAGGTAGTGTACCTGTGCTAGAACAAGCCTGGAAAAGAAATGGAATGGGAGGTGATCTAGCTAAATCCTTGAGAATGAAGTTGGAATCCTGTCAAAAGGGATTAACCAACTAGGAAAAAAGTCACAACCAGGATGAACAGAAAAAATCCACTCGAATATGGGCCAAAATCAGTCAACTACAAGACAGAGGTGATGGGGAACATATTACTTTAATGGAGCAATTGCAAAAGGATGTTGAACTGTCCCTGGCAGAAGCTGACATGAAGTGGAGGCAGTGTGCAAAACAGCACTGGCTCAGAAATGGAGATAGAAATACAACCTACTTCCATATGCAAGCAAATCAAAGAAAGAAGACAAATGCCATCACATCCATAGATGATGGAAATGGTAGAACTGCCTCTGAACAAAGGGAGATAGGTGACATTTTCACAGGTTCATCTTCTCTTTTCAATTCTTCAATGCCTATTAACATTGATACTTGCCTCAATGTCCTTAAGCCAAAAATCACTCAAGCAATGGTGGAAGGGTTAGTCCAACCTTTCACTGTGGATGAAGTCAAAAAGGCTATTTCCAAATGAATCCATTAGGATCCCCTGGTCCTGATGGATTCCCAGCTCAGTTCTACCAAAAACATTAGGAATTGGTGGGTAGAGGTGTGTGATTTTGCTCTGGGAGTTCTGAACCAAGGAGGCTCTCTGAAAAAGGTCAATGATACTTATATTTCCCTGATTCCAAAGGTTAAAAACCCAAAGAGAGTAACAGATTTCAGACCCATTAGTTTGTGTAATGTCCTATACAAAGTGGTCTAAAAAACCTTGGTAAATAGGATGAAACTCATTCTGCCTCAAATCATTTCAGTAAACCAGAGTGCATTTGTACCAGGGAGGCTTATTTCTAATAACACCTAGTAGTTTATGAAGCTCTCCACTCAATGACAACAAGAATGAAAGGAAAGAAAGGTTTTATGGCCCTCAAGTTGGATATAAGTAAAGTATACGATAAGGTGGAGTGCGTATTTGTGGAAGCTGTGATCACAAAGATTGGTTCCCCCTCCCCCCCCCCCCCCCCCCCCCAAATGGGTGAATCTAGTTCAGAGATGTATCAACTCAGTGTCCTACTCAATTCTAGTGAATGGGGAACCTCAACAGAATTTCACCCCTACAAGAGGCATTCGTCAGGGAGATCCCATATCACCTTACATTTTTATCCTATGTGTAGAAGCCCTATCAACCCTCTTGCATAAGGTTGAAGAGATGGGGGAAATTACTAGTGCCCCCATAGGAATAGGCCCAATCAAAGTGAGCCATCTGTTCTTTGCATATGACAGCCTGTTATTTTGTCAAGTCTCACCAAAAGAACTTACAAAAGTGATTGGGATTTTGGACCTTTATGAACAAGCATCGGGTCAGGTCCTCAATAAGGACAAATCATCAATTTTCTTCAGTAAGAACACTCTGAAAGAGGGACAGGACTTGATCTCACAGCTAGCAGGCATAAAATCCAATGGATCCTTTGAAAAATATCTAGGCCTTCCTGCAGTATTAGGAAGAGCTAAAATAGCAGCCTTCCATTCACTCATAGATAGAACCTGGTCTTGAGTAGTGAACTGGAAAACCAACCATCTCTCTTTAGCAGGAAAAGAGATCCTGCTAAAGGCAATGCTCCAATCCATGCCTACTTACTCAATGGGGATGTTCCTACTGCCACATTCCATCACTCAAAAGCTTAACCAACTCATGAGGAAATTCTGGTGGGGATTTAATGAAGACCAATGTTTTGAATACCCTACCGGATGTTGTACCGATCATGGCACTAGAACAAAATATTTCGGTACTGGTACCGTTTCGTGTACCATTTCGGGATAGTTGATATATAAATATATATATATAAATTATATTTCAAAATAATAGTTTATATATGAATAAATTATACATGAATACATATGTATATATAAATTATAAATAGTCTGGTATAAATTGAGAGTCAAAAAATGAGATTATAGCTTGAAAAAATGGAAAAAAAAAAAAGAAAAAAAATATGAAGGCCGAAATACCAGCCGGTACAGGACAGTACGTAGGTCGATACAGGCCGAAATATAGGTCGGTACGGTCGGTATTTCAGCCGATACGAAACAGATACCCTCCCTGTACCGGCCCAGTGATCGGTACGGTATGGTACCAAAAACAATGATGAAGACTCCTCAAAAATTCATTGGGTCTCGTGGGATCAACTAAGCTCAGCTAAGGACACAGATGGTCTTGGATTCAGGGACTTCAGAATGTTCAACCTAGCAATACTAGCAAAGCAAAGTTGGAGGATGTTACAAGACCCCACCTCCCTTGCCTCTTGTGTTATTAAATAGAAACACTTTCCCTCAGGAGATCTACTAAAGGCAAAATTAGGTTGGGCCCTTCCTATGTATGGAGAAGTATACTGGCTGGCCTATCAATCCTCAAATCTGGGCTTAGATGGAGAGTGGGAAATGGCAACAGCATCAACTTATGGTCTGACAAATGGATTCCCTCTCTTCCTTCCTTTACAGTTACATCTCCAAGAGTTATGTTAGTGTGAAAGAGTGAGTGACCTAATTGATTCTAGACAGAGAAGCTGGAAAAAAGAGTCCTTAGTGGAAATATTTTCAGAACAAAAAATCGAAGCCATATCCTCGATCCCAATCAACTTACGAGGGAGGGAGGATAAATTGTTTTGGCAATTTACATCAAATGGCTTGTACACTATCAAGAGTGGATACCATCACCAAAGACAAATAGAAGCAAAAGTGGAAGGGGAACAATCGAGTAGGCAACTGGACTCAATAGTGTGGAAGAAAATCTGGCAGCTGAAAGTGACTCCTGCAGTGAAACATTTCATTTGGAAAGCTTGTAGTGAAGCCATCCCCACCTTTGCAAACCTTAAAAAAAGGAGAACAGTGGAAGATAATATATGCATGATATGCAAGTCTGAACCTGAGACCACCAACCATGTCCTATGGGGTTGTGCAGCTGCTAGAGATGTTTGGAACCAGGGGTACATAAAGATCCAGAAAATGAATTATCATAATGAACAGCTCTTCAGAATCTGGGTCATGCTGGCCCAAAAGCTTGAGAAAAATGAACTTGAGGAAGCAGCAGTTACTATGAGGGGCATATGGACTCGAAGAAATGAGCTAGTACATGGGAAAGAGTTCAAACACCCAACCATTCTATCTAAGGGAGCTAAACTAGAGGTCCTAGCATTCACAGAAGCAAACCTGTCCAAGGAGATCCCTCAACAGAGAGCAGAAAGGAGAGTAAAGGTATGGTCCAAGCCTATTATAGGAACCTTTAAAGTTAACTGGGATGCTGCAGTAAAAGTAGACACAGGTAGAATTGGCTTGGGTGTCCTGGTCCGAGACCATCAAGGTTATGTCATTGGAGCTACCACTTAACGGGAGAGCTTATGAAGCAGAAGCACATGGTCTGCTACTGGCAGCAATCTTTTGCAAGGAACTAGTACTCAATCAGATCTTATTGGAGGGGGACTCGAAACAGGTAATCAACCAACTACTTGGACAAGAAACTGATTGGAGCATGGGAGGATGGTTAATTGAAGACACAAAGCAAGTCTTGGCAAGCATGGATGAATGGAAAGCCGGTCATGTCCAGAGAGAAGCTAATTATGCAGCTCATAACTTAGCAAAATATGCTATATTATTAACAGAGGATTTATACAACATTGAAGAATGTCCTACGTGCATTTATTCTATTGTATCCTCTGAAATGTTATCAATTTGATTAATGAGATCAGATTTACTTCAAAAAAAAAAAGGACAGCTTTTGCATCACCTTCCGATATGACATCTCTAAATCTCAGCTCATTGCATATATCCATTGTCTTCCATAGGGCATTGCTTTATGCTATAAAAGGAGATACAGCATAATATTTTGGAGCAGGCATTGAGGCCAGAACATCACCATTGTTATCTCTGATTACAATATCATGTTCTAAATTCATCACTTTAATTAAAATTATATCCATAAGTTTTACTGGCTCATGATAATTAAAATTCTCTATTTCGTCTAAAAATACTCTTAAAATTATCTACACACTTTTTCTCATCTTCTCTCTATCTCATTAGAAAAGGACACACCAGCTAGAATGAATACTCGAAGTGAACAACCGCACTAGGGAATGAAAATAATTAAAGTAGCTGACTTCCTCTTGGAAAACCACTTGGAGCTTATTTCTACCCTTGCATTCGATCACTTCTCGTACAACCTTTTTTAAAACCTAAACTTTGGAATTTTTATCAATAATGACTCTTGATTCCAAGCTATTAATGCTGTTAACGTAAACTTATAAAAAAAATCATATTTACAGTTGTTGGAGTGTTGCATCTCACATCGAAAATATGGAATTAAAGAGGAAAGAAGAGAAGTTAAAAATAGAGGAGTTAAAGTCCTTGAAATGAAATAATCCGTTATTTCTGTTATATTGTTATTTTACTTGTAAATGTAATATAAATAGGACTATGTCAATGTAAATGTACAGTAATTTATTCTCTAATACAATCACTTTATCAGAGCTTTATTCTGCAATAACTCTATTTTCACTTTCTCTTTCTCTCATCGAGCTTCATCACCAAAGCACTCATCTGATTATCAACATGGTATCAGATTGAAAATTTTTTCACACTTCCGCAACTGCAACATTCTTTTCTTTTCTACTTCTTAATCTTCTATTTCTTTTCTTAATCTTCTACTTCTTTCCTTGCGAAATTCTGCTCTGGAATTTCTTCCTGATTCTATAACCCTACTCTTGAAATCTTACATTTCTCAAGAATGAATTCTTGAAAATGAGTTCTGAAGATTCTCCAATAATTTCTCCAGAAAATCGATCTCCTCTTATCAATCCCTCCGATGACTCTTTGAGTCCGTATTATCTACACCCTAGCAACAATCCGGGTGCTCTGCTAGTATTAGAAGTCTTTAATTGCAAGAACTACTTTGCATGGAGTCGCTCAATTGTTATCGCGTTGACAGTGAAAAACAAAGTACAGTTCATTGATGAAGAAAGTCAGAGACAACTCACCAATTCTGTCACGTGTAATGAGACACATGCTTTGATGGTTAAGCAGAATTATCAGTCAAAATCTTTCAAAGATAAGTCCAAGAAGTCTTTTTTGCATTGTACACATTGTGGTTATAATGGCCACACAGTTGATAAATGTTTTTAACTGCATGGCTATCCTCCCGGTTAGACTGGACCAAAGGGGAAGAGGAATGCAGCTGCTGCACATGCTGCCATTAAAACTGGAGAAGTCTACAATAAAGAGAGTAACGAGCAACAATCTAGAACTCAGAATATCCAGCAAAATCCACCAGCTGCTAACCTTGCTACTACCTCCCATTCAAGCAACAAATTCAATTTTTCTGGTATAATGTGACCTAATCCCTATTCTGCTTCATGTAATTCAGTTCTTTCCAACTTAGATTCCAATTTTCATTGGATACTTGATACGGGGCAACAGATCATATGATCTGTTCACCACTCTACACCTAAACCTATTAGTGCATCTATAAATCTTCCTAATGGAATTACAGTTCCAGCTACACACATTGGTACTGCATGTCTTTCCAATTCCATTTTTCTACATAATGTTTTGTGTGTTCCCACCTTTTCATTCAACTTACTATTCGTGTCTAAGCTCACTAGACAATCTAATCTTTATCTTGCTTTCACTGCTTCTCATTGCCTTTTACATAACCGATCAATGGAGAAGATGATTGGGATTGCCCATGAGAAAGAGGGACTTTACCACCTAATTCAAGCTTCATCAAAAGCACAAACCTGCAATACTTCTCAGTTTGATTCTACATCCATTACTGATTCTACATCTTTTACTTCAGCTGTCACTCATAAACAGTTAGATATATGGCACTATAGGCTAGGACATGTATCTAGTTCTCGATTACCTTCTCTTAGACAGATTGAATCTTCAATAACTCTTGATTGTACAAATGTCTGTGACATTTGCCCTCTAGCAAAGCAAGGAAATCTTCATTTTCTTGTATCATAGAATTTTTCTAATAAAAGGTTTGATTTGATACATTGTGACATTTGGGGTCCTTTTGGTACCATTTTATATTCTGGTTTTAGATATTTTTTAACTATAATTGATGATTTAACAAGATGCACTTGGGTCTATATGCTTAAAACAAAATCTGAAGTTTCTTTCTTACTTAAAAACTTTTGTAGAATAGTAACAAATCAATTTTCTGATTCTGTTAAAATCATTAGATCTGACAATGGACCATAATTCTTTCTTACCAAATTCTACAATAAAAATGGCATAATACATCAAAAAAATTGTGTTGAAACTCCACAACAAAATGGTGTTGTGGAGAGAAAACATCAACATTTATTAAGCACGGCTAGAGCTTTGATGTTTCAAACAAATTTACCTTTGAGTTTTTGTAGTGACTGTGTGCTTACTGCAGCACACATAATCAATAGAATCTCTACCCCTCTTCTTCAAAACAAAACCCCATTTGAAATGCTTTTTAACAAGAAACCTAACATTTCTCATCTCAAAGTTTTTGGCCGCCTTTGCTTTGCATCTACTCTCACAAATCACAGACAGAAGTTTGATTCAACAGCTACCAAATGTTTATTCTTAGGATACCCTGTTGACATTAAGGGATATAAACTCATGGACTTAAACACTAACAAAATAATTGTTTCTCGAAATGTAATATTTCATGAAACAATTTTTCGTTTCAAGATTCTTCCCTCAAATTCTGAAACACATTCCTTTCTATTTCCTATTTTAGAAAGTTTCCAAGACACATCCCATAATGGTTCACATTTAAGTCAAAATCTCCCTTATGAACCAGAATTACATATACAATCAGATTCACTCATTTCCTCTTATTCACTAAATGATGATGAGATTTCAGGTTGTGAACCAACTTCTTCTCAATCAGATACTAATCAAAATATCTTACAGCTCAGAAAATCATCTCGAATCAAACAAAAACCAACTTATCTGCAGGATTATTATTGTGGTACTGTCTCTTCATCTCAGAATGCATCTCAACCATTTACTTCAGATGATTGTAGTTCAAATAAAGGTAATCTCTATCCTATTCACTCTTTTCTTTCTATCACTAGATTGTCTGCCTCACATAAAGTTTTTTTAGCTTCCATCTCAAATACCTTAGAACCTAGAACATACAAACAAGCCTCTCAAATACCTGAATGGCAAGCTGCCATGAAAAATGAAATTAATGCTCTGGAGTTAAATAAAACTTGGGAGCTTGTTACTCTTCCTACAAACAAAAAGACTATCAGTTGTAAATCAGTATTCAAAGTTAAGTACAAGGCTGATGGAACCATAGAAAGACATAAAGTTAGGTTGGTGGCAAAAGGATATACTCAGCAAGAAGGATTGGATTTTTTTTAACACTTTCTCTCCTGTAGCCAAAATTACATCTATTCCGTTATTGCTATCTGTTGCTGTAATTAGAAATTGGCATCTTCATCAACTAGATGTAAATAATGTATTTTTGCATGGAGATTTGCATGAGGAAGTGTTCATAGACTTTCCTCCTGGTATGAATGTCAAAGGAGAAAAGAAAGTATGCCGCCTTCTAAAAAGCCTCTATGGCTTAAAACAGGCTTCTAGGCAATGGTTTGCCAAGTTGTCTAGTGCTCTTCTTGCCTATGGATTTGTTCAAGGTAACTCTGATTGTTCCTTATTCACTAAGAATTCTGAGAATTCATTTATAGTATTGCTAGTATATGTGGATGATGTATTACTAGCAAGTGATAATATTCTGGAAATTCAGAAACTAAAGGACTTCTTACATGATAACTTCACTATTAAAGACCTTGGACAACTCAAATACTTCCTTGGATTGGAAGTTGCAAGGTCTAAAACTGGTATTTCTATCTGCCAGCGAAAATATGCACTTGATATCCCTGAAGATACTGGTTTAATTGGCTCAAAACCTGCTACTTTTCCTATGGAGTCTAATCTGAAGTTGTCTGCAATGGATACAGATTTATATGATGATCCCTCAGACTATAGAAGACTTGTTGGTAGACTATTGTATCTAACAATCACAAGACCTGATTTGGCATATTCAGTCCAGGTACTTAGTCAGTTTTTGGCAAAACCTGTTGTTGCTCATTATCAAGCAGCAATCCGAGTCTTAAGATATCTTAAGGCAACTCCAGGTCAAGGTCTGCTATTTTCCTCCTCATCTGATTTACAATTAAAAGCCTTCTTGGATAGTGATTGGGCAAGCTGTGTAGATACTAGGAGGAGTGTCACTAGATTTGCAATATTCCTTAGCAATTCATTAGTTTATTGGAAGTCAAAGAAACAAGTTACCATCAGTAGATCTTCTGCAGAGGTAGAATATAGAGCAATTACAGCAACCACATGTGAAATTCAATGGCTTCTATATGCTTTACAAGATCTTGGTGTCAACCATACTCAATCAACTTTATTATACACATATAGCAAATTTGTCCTCTCTATTGCCACAAATCCAGTTCAACATGAGAGGACCAAGCACATTCAAATTGATTGTCATCTCATTCAGGAAAAATTGCAGCAGAAGGTTATTAAAATTTTCCACATTCCATCAAGACTTCAGCTGGCATATATGTTCACAAAGCCACTTGGATCCTTACCATTTCATCATAACCTCCGCAAGATGAACATTATTAATATACATGTTCATCTTGAGGGGGGTGTTGGAGTATTGCATCTCACATCGAAAATATAGAATTAAAGAGGAAAGAAGAGAAGTTAAAAATAGAGGAGTTAAAGTCCTTGAAATGAAATAATCTGTTATTTCTGTTATATTGTTATTTTACTTGTAAATATAATATAAATAGGACTATGTCAATGTAAATGTACAGTAATTCATTCTCTAATATAGTCACTTTAGCATAACTTTATTCTGCAATAACTCTGTTTTCACTTTCACTTTCTCTCATCGAGCTTCATCACTAGAGTACTCATCTGATTATCAACAACAATCGTTGAGTGTGTAAGCGTCTCACATGAAAATAAAATTAAATTTTTAATAATAAACCTCATTCTATATATTTCAAAACGATTACGCAATACTTATTAAAAAACTTATTAAAACGGTAGTAAAGAAAAGAAAACTGTTGGATGAACCTAATAACCTTAGCCTAAGGTTAGGTAGCAATATTATATACTGTAATAAAGAAAAGAAAACCGTTGGGCTGGGCGTTAACCTAGCTATAATAAATTTTACACATAGCAGCCATGCACAACCGTCAATTACCTAACCTTAGCTTCTTCTATTGATACTTCTCGCATTTCTTCTGCTAAAGTATAAACTGATAATACATTACCATCTTTTATCTTAGAGGTAATTTTGGAAGAATACTTCTCCTACTTATCGTTATTTTTACGTATTTTTTATATATTTTACTAATATAATTGATTAAAATAGTTATTTTATATTTTAAAAAAAGTAACACAGCCAATTACATTAGTAGAGTGTGTAAAAAATACATAAAACTAACTACACATAAAATTTTTTATTTTAAAAATTTCCCCACAATTTTAATACCATAGAACTTAATTTATCGTCCATGCCAGTGGAAGTCATGATCATTTATTTGGGCACTTAACTCATCTCTTACAAGTTGAGTTTTTGTACGAGTACGAGTCAAGATTTTCAAAGTCCGCCTACAACTCGGTCTATAAAGAAAACCTATGGTCACTCAGATGTAGGGGTGTAACGGTCCAATCCGATTTAGTTTTGGATAAAATTTAAGATTAAATCGATATGCACTGATTTTATATTTTTCAAAATCGATTACGCACCGGTTATCATGTTAAACCGGTACCTCCGATTTTACCCGTTTCTAATCTGATTCAGTCTGATTTTTCGATTTTAATAAAATACGAATTCCTCATAAAAAAATATATTTATTAAAAAAAACTTCTTTAAAAAAATCTGTTTTATTAAAAATTTGTTACTATTTATAAAAGTCTGCTTTATAAAAAAAATTATTCTAAAAAACCTACATATGATCAAGTAAGTTTTCATGTTTAAAATTAAAATTTTATGTTATAAAATACAATAATATTATCTTATATATAGTTATAATTTATATTATTATATATAAAAATATTATATATAATATTTAAAAAATTAATTTAAATATATATTTTAATGAACTGGTCAAATCTAGTCTTAAAAATATAAAATTAGAACCGAACCGATTCTGACCAATTTTAACATTTTAGAAACTGGTTCTACCTATTTGATCCGGTCCCATTGTCTAATTTACTGGTTAAAATTTATACTCCTATTCAAATTGCTGGTTTAAACAGTAAATTAGTAGCAATTTTCCCCCTTTTGCAAAGAAGAGAAATATCTATTACATTTGTGGCATTAGTTAGCGCTACGTCATGATGGTGAGATTTGCTCTTTTAGTAATTATTTAGATTATTATTATAAGAGAAATGTTTTAACGATAAAGATTTTTATAAAAATAAATTGATTTATGTTAATATAGTTCTTTAAATTATAAAATTATATTAATTTATAAATTTAGTTTTATAAAAAAATTTTATATTCACTTTTGTATAAAATTCATCAGAGAGTGACAGAGACATTATATTAAGAAGCACATGGAAGCGACAATTAATGGTATGAAAATAATAAGTACCATAGAATTCCTTAAAATAATGGTATAAAAGTGGTACGTGGAGAAGTGTGATGGATTCAAAGTATCGTAAAATTTGACTTTTAAGCTAAGTGATAAATGTTTTAGGAGTATTTATGAAAAAAAAAAAATAAAAAAAAGGAAAATAAAAATATAGATATATAAATGTAGATTTTTTTATATTGTTGAAGTAAGTACCGTCACAATTTCCAATGCACTAGGAATATCTTATCTTAAATCGATCCACCCTGGCAAATATCAGAGGACTTGTTGTTGATGTCCCTTCTTTTTGGGTGACTGATCCCATCTTCTTCTGCTAGCATTTTCTGTCTTTTTTACTTGGTTTGACTTTTTCGAGATACAACAATTAGTTCAACTAATCGTCGTATAGTTCAAATCAACTCTTTAGAAATGAATAAGTTCAAAACTCCACTCAAAGAACACCTCTATTTTGTCTAAAAATGCTCTAAAAATTAACTATACACTTTTTCTCATCTTCTCTATATCTCATACGAAAAAAGACACACCGACTAGAATGAATACTCAAAGTAAACGGCAGTAGTAGAGAATGAAAATAATTGAAGTAGCCAACTTCCTCCTGAAAACCACTTGGAGCTTATTTATACTTGTGCATTCAATCACTTCTCGTACAGCCTTTTTCAAAAAACTAAACTTTGGAATTTTATCAATAATGACTCGATTCCAAGCTATTAATGTTGTTAATGTAAACTTATAAAAAAAATAATATTTATAGTCGTTGAGTGTGTAAGCAATTGACATGAAAATAAAACTAAATTTTTAATAATAAATCTTATTTTATTTCAAAATAATTACGCAATACTTATACATTGTTCATATAATGTATGTACTAGGTTAGGTAAGCAATATTATATACGGTAATAAAGAAAAAAAAAAAACCGTTGGGTCGGGCGTTAACCTAGATAATAAATTTTACACATAGCAGGCATGCACAACCGTTCAACTACCTAACCCTAGCTTTCTCTATTGATGCTTCTTGCATTTCTTCTGCTAAAGTATAAACTGATAATATATTACCATCGTTTATTTTGGAGATAATTTTGTAAGACTACTTCTCCTACTTAGTGTTATTTTTACGTATTTTTTGTATATTTTATTAATATAATTAATTAAAATAATTATTTTATATTAAAAAAATAACACAACTAATCATATTAATAAAATATACAAAAAAAACATAAAACTAACTATACATAAAATTTTTATTTTAAAAATTTCCCCACGATTTTAATACCATAGAACTTAATTTGTCAAGCCTCCATGCAAGTGGAAGTCATGATCATTTTACTTGGGCACGTAACACGTAACTCATCTCTCACAAGTTGAGTTTTTGTACGAGTACGAGTCAAGATTTTCAAAGCCCGCCTACAACTCAGTTTATAAGGAAAATCTATGGGCATTTAGCACTCATATTTAGGGGTATAACAGATCCAGTCTCATCTAATTTTAGATTAAATTTAAGATTAAATTAATATATACTGGTTTTATATTTTTTAAAATCGATTACGTACCCGTTATTTTTTTAAATCAGTATTTCCAATTTTATCAATTTTCGATTCGATTCGACCTAATTTTTCAATTTTAATAAAATATAAATTCTTCATAAAAAATATGTTTATTAAAAATAACTGCTTTAAAAATCTGTTTTATAAAAAATCTGTTACTATTTAGAAAAATCTGTTTTATTAAAAAAAGAAAAATTCTGCTATAAAAAACCTACAGATGATCAAGTTTTCATGTTTGAAATTAAAGTTGTATGTTATAAAATATAATAACATTATCATCTTATATTATAACTATACATATTTAAATAATATATAATATTTTAAAAATTGTTGTGAAATCATAGAAAAGAGAGAGCCATAACGTATTATAAAACTTTTAAAATGAGAGAGAAAGAGATAGAGCTTAGAAAGGTTATAAAACTTATGAATTTCTTAAAAAATTCAACGATATATATAGGCGTACAAAGGGGACTATGCTAGCTTACTATGCTAGCACTATGCACTATGCATATGTCGGCCAACTCACTATGCTAGTACTATGCACTATGCACTATGCACTATGCATATGTCGACCAACTCACTATGCTAGTACTATGCTAACACTATGCACTATGTATTTGACGACTAGATAAATGTGGTCATACAATTCAAGATAGTTTATAACACTTCCCCTTTGGATGACCATATTTAAAGAATATGCCTCGTTAAAACCTTGCCAAGGAAAAATCCTGTGGGAAAAAATCAATGGCAAAGGAAAAAGAGTACAGTATTCATGTGTATCGCCGAGTGCTTTAGGATTGCCTCATTAAAACCTTACAAAGGAAAACCCAATAGGATAAAACCTTAGCGAAGGAAAAAGAGTACAATCAGCACAAGTCTTCAAGACATTACTTCCCCTGAAAAGTGCATGATAACAGGTCTTCAAACCTCCGCATTCCAATGTTCTGCATAATCTTCTTAAATGTTGCAGTTGGCAGTGCATGATAACAGGTCTTCAAACCTCCGCATTCCAATGTTCTGCATAATCTTCTTAAATGTTGCAGTTAGTAATGCTTTAGTGAATAAATCTGCTAGATTTTTACTTGACCATACCTTCTTGATATCAATTTCAACTTTCTTCTCATGAATTGCAATGATCTTCTTGTGTGTATCTGAAAGATAACTCGCATCTGTACATCCAACTAACTGTGGACTTGATCCATGTTGATAAAATAATCACAACTGGATCTTTCTGTTCATCACTACTCTTTTGGAGTTGTACTCTTCTGGAGTTCTTGTAAATAACACAGTTAGTGGAGAATTCATCAACATTAAACCGCTAACCTCATTTTTTTTTAATAAAAACGGTGGCCAGCCTTTTAAGATCAGACAAGCACCGAGGATTTTCAACTCCTCTGTAGGTGTCAGACGTGCTGTCAGGCACCTCAGCTGTCAGGCGCTGCAGAGCTATGAAGCTATATTTCGTCTCTTTTCTCTTGCTTCACGAGAGATGCTGTATCATAATTTTCTCTATAAAAGAGATATTCAGCTCATCTTCATTCACATCTCATCTTCTTCAATTTTCTGTAATTATATTGCATTTTTACTCTGCAATCTCTTTCTGCATTCTTATCCTACAATGGCTTAGCGATCTTCTCATGGCCAATATATGAAGTACTCTGCACCTCGTTCATCAGCTGTACCTGCTTCTACCACAGGTGCTATTATGCAATATAATAATCTGACTCATAGGTCAGATAATGAAGCTATCTATGAGCTTGTGAGTCTCGGTACTCGATACTCATCATCCATTGTCGCATTTTCTCAACGACTGCAATCCAAAACTTGTGGAGTTGACAATTTCCACGAGAATATTGCTATACTTCAGCGACTTCTTCTGGAGTCCAACATGAAGATAGAATCAATAAAGCAAGAGAATAGGAATTTAAAATCCTTGCTTAAATCTTCTTTTCGATTGCCCACCCCTTTAGATAGGGATGCCATGCAGATTCTTGAAGAACAAGAGCGTTTAAAAAATGAGGCAAAGTGCCTCAAATTTATGTAATTCTTGCTTCAAGATAATAAAATAATATTTCACAAATATTCATATTTGTGTTTCTATCTTTTGGTAGATGTTCTGTGTGCTCCCTTTTATTTCTTCTTTAATAATGCACACTTCATATCAAACCCATAATATGAATCTGAAATACTAATTGTATTAAAAGATGGTATTTCATGACTAATAATATCATCCATCTTCCCCTTGAAGCCGCAAGGGTTTCGGATTTATATTTCAAATATGTGCAGTTTTTATGAGCTCTTCTGAAACCTCAATGACATTTAAATCATATATATAAATTGAAATAATAGCTTGTTTTCATTTGCGTTTGGATTGCTTTAGATCATATAAGGATCTTTGAAACTTGATAGAATACATATTTCCAGATGTATTCATATTAGAAGCTTCAGACATTTTCTATCCTTCAGGGATTTTCATATATATATCATGATCTAATGATCCATATAAATATGCAGTTAATCATGCATATCCAAACTCTCGGTAACTTTCAAGCTAATAAAAATCTCAATATGATTTCAACCACTTTAAAATCATATCAATATTGTTTCTTCGAGAAACTAACTTGTGATTTCTATATCACATTTTCATATTAAAAGCTTCAGGCTTTTTATATCATGTATATAAATATCCACTGATATTTAATAAAAATCACCTCTTTAGGTGTTTGGACTTCAAGTCCATATTTATCACATTTTACTTAGTGATATCAATTCTGCAGGAATTGAGAAACTGACTCGTGATTTATATATTACATTTTTATTTCCTTTCCATAAATACTCACTGACATTCAAGAAGCATCACCTCTTTAGGTGTTTGGATTATAAGTCTCAATGCATCATATTTTACTAGTGAATCAATTCTGTAGGAATTGTTTCTTTCAAATTTGGCCAATATTTTACATCGTATTCTTCGACGATTCTTGATTCACTTTCATCATTACTTCTGGTAATGTCAATTGCCATCTCATATGGAAATACATTGTCGACAACAATTTTATTTCTATCCATAATTTCTCCATTATTCATGAAATGTAACGAGATCTCGTTATTTTCAGGTACCTGTCCCTCTTCAAGGGAAGACATTTTTATGAAAAACCTCTTCAGGAGGCACTCTTCAAGAGTTTATATAGGAGAATTTTATACAGAAAATTTGGATGAACTTTATTGCTTGGTTTGTGGGTATGGCCTCTTCAGGAGCACCAAATTATTTGTGCCTTTCTCTTTTGAGATACTCTATCTTTTGTATCGATAAGTCTCACATGCCTTTATACATGTCTTTAGACTGCTGAATTTCTTAATTGTCCTACAGGGACTTCAATTCTTGCTGGGATTTTAGCAGCTAGAATATGAGACATTTTTATCTTATTGTATCCAAAATTTAATTATCATCTGAACTTCTGGTTCACATATGATAATCAAGATAACGTCGAATAATTTCATCTTATTTGTTTCAAGCAAATTTTTTCTTTTCATTTTTGGTGGTAAAACTTTATAGTAAAAGAATCTTCTGGTTCTTTTATGGATGTCCATATGAAAATCATTCGACTTATCGTAATTGATTTTGGATGATCAAGATAACTATGAAAAGATACAAATATTTTGAATCATATCACCTTTTGATGTATCATAATATTTGATTCAATAATTTATATAATATCATCTCAAAGAGAAAGCTTACAGCTTTTCCAATACGAGCTTCTGGCCCAAAAAGATATTCATTATAACGTCCAATCTCTTAGTTTCTTTGAATGAAACGCATCATTCTTTTCATTTCAGGGAATAGAATGATATAAATTCATTATCATTCACTTCACTGAATGATTTAGATCTAGTAAGACGTGAATAATGATTCTTATCAAAAACTCATTATTTTGCTCAGTCACTGATACAGATTTAGAATATATTGTGAACGTTTGCATTTCACGTTGCTACTTCAGGAGCATACTCAATATTGCTACTTCAGGAGCACATTCAAGACGTTCATTCAAATATATATTCTTTCCACAATTTCAATTATGCAACTTCAGATGCATAAATCATAATGAGTTTTTGGTATAAGTATCACTCATATGAGATACTCAATAAAATTATTGATTTAGGGCGATCTTTCAGTGATGCTCCATTTCCATTCTCAGATAAATCATATCATCAATAATTTATAACAAGTATAAAAGAATAAATAAAACTTTCATTACTACAAAACATTGCAGAATATAAAAATATTTTATAATAAGATAAAGGAAATACATTAATTAAAAAATGAACACTTTCATGATCAACTCTACCACTAGAATCCTCAAAGAAATCAGAAATATCAAGACTTGTAATATCTTCTCCATCTATATAATCTAAAGCATATGATGGTTCAGTAAAATTTGTTTCAAATTTCTTTATTTTTTCTTTTATAGAAGATTGGTATAAGTCAACCAAGTGCTTATCTGTACGACAGATACGAGCCCAATGTCCAGTCATACCACATCTATGGCATCCATCTTCATCTTTCTTTAAAAATTTGTTTTGGGGACCTTTGCCCTTCTCTGAGTTGAACCACTTCTGGTGGTACGATGTATATCTATTATTGTCCCTTTTAGTGTGGTCACTTTTAGGACCTCCACTTCCATAGTTTTTCCTACCACGTCCACGCTCTCGTTTTCTTTGAAAAGATGTACCATTCGCTTCTGGGAATGATGTAAATCTAATACCATTCATTTCAGGGAATGATATAGAACCAGTAGGACGTGACTGACGATTTCTTAACAAAAGCTTATTATTTTGCTCAACTAATAGAAGACAAGATATAAGTTTAGAATATTTTTTGAACTTTCGCTCTCGATACTGCTGCTGCAGGAGCACATTCGAGGCATGAAAAGTAGTATATGTCTTCTTTAACAAGTCATCATCAGTGACTTTTTCACCACATAATTTCAATAGCGAGCTAATTTTAAAGAGTGCAGAGTTATACTCACTAACACTCTTGAAGTCTTGCAACCTCAGGTGCATCCAATCATGACGAGCTTTTAGGAGGATTACAGTTTTCTGGTGTTCATATCTCTCCCTTATATCATTCCACAAAATAAGTGGATCTTTCACTATTAGATACTCAGTTTTTAATTCTTCATGAAGATGGTGCCGAAGGAAAATCATTGTCTTAGCACGGTTTTGCAGGGACCCTTGATTTCCTTCTTTAATTGTATCTCCTAGGTTCATCGCATCCAAATGGATCTCAGCATCAAGGATCCAAGATAAATAATTTTTTCCAGAAATGTCAAGAGTAACGAATTCCAATTTTGTAAGATTTGACATTTTTTACATATATAAATTAGGAATATAAAAATATATTGAAAAACTTACTTGAAGTAGAGGACTACTAGCTTCAAAATCGTCAGAACTTTCGTGCTGATAACGTGTTATAAAATCATAGAAAAGAGAGAGCCATAACGTATTATAAAACTTTTAAAAGGAGAGAGAAAGAGATAGAGCTCAGAAAGGTTATGAAACTTATGAATTTCTTAAAAAATTCAACGATATATATAGACGTACAAAGGGGACTATGCTAGCACTATGCACTATGCATATGTCGGCCAACTCACTATGCTAGTACTATGCTAGCACTATGCACTATGCATATGTCGGCTAACTCACTATGCTAATACTATGCTAGTACTATGCATTATGTATATGTCGACCAATTCACTATGCTAATACTATGCTAGCACTATGTACTATGCATATGTCGACTAACTCACTATGCTAGTATTCTGCTAGCATTATGCACTATATATTTAACGACTAGATAAATATGGTCATATAATTTAAAATAGTTTATAACAAAAATTAATTTAAATATATATTAGGGTAAACCAATCTGATTTCGGTCAGTTTTTACATTTTAAAAATCAGTTCCACCGACGGATCCGGTCCCATTTTCTAATTTACTAGTTAAAATATACACTCCCAATCAGATTGGTGGTTTAAATTGTAAAAGGGTAGCCACCAATTGGTCAATGGTCAACTCACCAACTTTCCCCTCTTGACAAAGAAGAAAAATATCTATTACATTTGTGGCATTAGTTAGTGCCACGTCATATTAAGATGAGATTTGCTTTTTCATCATAGAGAAAGAGAGACAGGGATATTAAGAAGCACATGGAAGCGACAGTTAATGATATGAAAATAATAAGTACTATATATAGAATTAAAATAATGGTATGAAAGTGGTACGTGGAGAAGTGTGATGGATTCAAAGACGAACTTAATTCTAAGATTTTGGATGCATGTGAAAGTGTTTCACATTAATTCTTCTTTGCTTTTCTTTATTAAAAGACAAGGCCGATCATATACCAATTATTATAGGCAAGAATGGGAAAGTTTTAAGATAAGGTAAGGTTTGATGTTTCACAGATTTGAATCATATTGGAAAAAATAAAGGAAAAAGTATAATAATACTATTTAATTATCTGAAACTTACCATTTAAATGTCCTTTTTGTGTTTGTATTTTTAATTTTTTTAATAAACCATGTGTTATTACATATTTTTTATATTTTATATTTTATATTTTTTATATTTTTAAATAAACCATATAACATTAGATAGTCGTGACACGTCAAGAGATCAACCATATGAGCAATTAATTTCAGATGACCCAATAATGATATATAGCCTTTTAAATAGATTGATTGGACAAGCTCTTTGATTGAATACAATATTAGTTTAATATTATAGTTTTACCTAATTAACTGATGGGCCACTACATTTCCTTGCCTATGTAGAAAAGTAATAGACCACTATTCTCTGTCATATGATCTTCTTTATGTCTTCTGTAATTTATCCTAATCTACATCACTCCTCCTCTTCTTCAGAATTTATTGTAGATCAATGGCAGCTTTTGCATCACCTTCCAACATGACATCTCTAAATCCCACCTCATTGCATATATCCATTGCCTTTCATCATAGGGCATTGCTTTATGCTATAAAAGGAGATACAACATAATATTTTGGAGCAGCCATTGAGACCAGAACATCACCATTGTTATCTCTTATTACAATATCATGTTCTAAATTCATCACTTTAATTAAAATTATATCCATAAGTTTTATTGGCTCATGATAATTAAAATTCTCTCCAAACTTCTGATAAAATAAATATTGATCAAACTTATGTTTCGATTTTAACTTTTGATTAATGAGAAGTCTGTTTTTAAAAATTATGTTCATTGTCAATTTAGCAGAACTATTTCTTATGTTATGAAAAGATTTTACAAATTTTTTTTAAAAAATTATTATTTATCCTCTTTTATTCTTTATTATTTTTCATGGGAAATCATTTGATTACAAATATAAAAAAATGAGGAGATGATGACTAATCTCATTTCTTATTATATAGTTAAAATCGTGATTGTATAAGCGTCGTATAATTATTTTAAAAAATAAATAAATGTAAAATTTATATTAAAAAAATTAATTATTTATAAATAAACTCTATTCTTTTTTAAAATGATTGTAGTGTAAACTCTTTTAAAAAATGTAACTAAATATAAGAATGGAAACAACCCATAAAGTTTTCTCTCTTTTTATTTTTATTTTAATCTAATGATGAAACTTAGCCTTGAACCTACCATTCAGTACGGACCAAGAAAGGATTCCTGAAACAGAACAAAATTAATATACAGAAACCAACTAACAATTTTGGCCATCTGCTTCATTTTTGGTACCCACAGTAAAGATGGTAGGCAGCTTGATGTTAACCCATGCAACTCGCGTCATGATGTTTTACGCGCATGTGGGCCGCTCGTTGATCTTCGTGTTGATGTGTACAGAACAAGAGAAAAAGTTACTTCATTCAACCGATCTCAGTTCTCACCTGCAAAGTTGCTAACCACCTTTCAAACCCGACCAATTCCATTTCCCGTACCTACCCGGCAACACCAGGAAGCGTGGATACCTATATGATCAGTTGACTATATTCATGAAAACCCCATGATATTCCTTAACTCTCTCACATATAAGTACATAGAGAATCACTACTGCGCTGTGGAAACTGCAAAGCAAAGCAGAGCCATGGACGCAGACACCCCACTTCTGACCAATAACCACAGCAGCCAGGATGAAGAACAGAAACTCAGCACCGTTAAGAGGTTCGGAAACGAGTCGAAGAGGCTTTGGAAGCTCGCCGGCCCGGCAATCTTCACCGCCATATGTCAGTACTCACTCGGTGCGCTCACTCAGACATTTGCGGGTCTTGTCGGTGAGCTCGATCTCGCCGCTGTGGCTGTCGAAAACTCGGTCATCGCCGGGCTCGCCTTTGGCGTCATGGTAATGATCGTTTCTCTGTCTGAAATTTTGAGATCTTTTGTTCTCTGTTTTCTTCTCTTCTTTTGCATGCATGGTAGAGTACCGTGTATATATTTGTTTGTGAAAATTGCTAAAAGTGAATCCGGGGCTGGTACTCTGTTGCCTTCCCAAACTAGTAGAGAACCTGAATCTGGCCTAAATTCTTGGGTTTAGATGCATGTCACCATATTCCTTTCCTATTTTCTTATCATCCCTTTTCTGCACCATTTCCTTCCCATGTGAATCTGTTTTCTGCACCATTTCGGTCCTTCCATTTACCACATGAAATCCAAATGCAGTTGATGAGACTTAAAAATATATTTTTATATTTCTTAAGGATATTTAAAAGTATTAAAAATATATATAAAAAGAAGAAAGCTTTTTTTATCGGGATCCACTCAAGTGTTATTTAGATTCCTAGGTCTCGTACTCATAGCATGGCCACTGGCAGCACCCCATCTCCGCAATTAGTTTCCCACGTCATAATAGCTCATAACTCAAAGTCATTAATGCAGCAGTAAGAGTTATTGTTGAAAAAAGCTGATGATGTTCTCTTCTCTCCCACCTTTATGTTTGTGTTTTTGATTGCAAACAGTTGGGAATGGGAAGTGCATTGGAGACTTTGTGTGGGCAAGCATACGGTGCGGGGCAGATAAGGATGCTGGGGATATACATGCAGAGATCGTGGGTCATTTTGTTGACTACTGCTTGTATTTTGGTTCCCATCTACGTTTGGTCTCCTCCCATTCTTGAGCTCATTGGGGAGACAACTGAGATATCTGAAGCCGCTGGTTAGTGTTTATTTATTGCTCTTTTCCTTTTTATGTATCTAAATATTTAACACAGCAATATTTATTACCAGAAGTCTATTAAATAATTTAAATCCCATATCCCATTGGTCTGGGCAACTACAGTTGCTGCTCTTCTTGTCTTGTCTTAATTCATAATTATTCAAGCATGGATTATGAGACGAAGTATATTAAATCCCATTGGTACCCAGATTTGGACCCCAGATCGTTACTTTTGGGGCAAGTATACATCAATTGAAACAAAATACAGCATGGATGATAATGTTTATGAATTAAGATGGTTTATCGATCTTTACACACTCATAAACTTGGATCCCATTTTAAAGTTTTGGCATCTGTTAACTGGGCTCTCTGCTGCAGGAAAATTTGCTTTGTGGATGATTCCACAATTGTTCGCATATGCAATGAATTTTCCAATCCAAAAGTTCCTACAAGCACAGAGAAAAGTCTTTGTCATGGCATGGATATCGGTTGTGGTGCTGGTGCTACATATATTCTTTAGTTGGTTGCTTATATTCAAGCTTGGGTGGGGCCTAACTGGAGCAGCAGTCACTTTGAACACATCATGGTGGCTCATAGTTATTGCTCAATTGCTCTACATTTTCATCACCAAGTCGGATGGTGCTTGGGATGGATTCTCATGGCTAGCATTTGCAGACTTGTGGGGCTTTGTGAAGCTTTCACTGGCTTCTGCTGTAATGTTATGGTATGTTTATCTCCCACATTTTTGCTTAATGATTCATGTTAACTGCGGTGATGATGATTTTGGTCCTTAAATTGAATTGCAGCTTGGAGTTTTGGTACTTGATGGTACTGGTGGTGATAACAGGCCGTTTGCCGAATCCTCTAGTACCAGTTGACGCCATATCTATCTGGTACATATGTGAATATTTAATCAAATTGGACAAAGTGTGGAATCAGGGTTTGAATTTGGACTCCTGCTTTGATATTATGTTAAATCAATATTTGTGTCAAAAGTTTAAGCTGATGGGAAGAGATAGACTTAATCACAGTAACTATATTCTAATATAAAGTTGTTTACTAACCTTATTTTCATACTTTTACAGCATGAACATAAATGGTTGGGATGCAATGATTGCGCTTGGGTTCAATGCTGCGATAAGGTGATGTTCCCTGCATGCTTTGCAGTTCATTTTCTAAATAAAATCAATCAAGAATACCTTTTAAGGTGGAAGTTTGATTGTATCCCAATTTTTCTGCTCAATTAAAGATTGTACATATGAAAGCTGGAAGACTACATGACCACAGAAAGTAAACTGTATGAACTTACTATTGGTGTTACAACAGTGTAAGGGTATCAAATGAACTTGGAGCTGGCAATGCTCGGGCTGCAAAGTTTTCGGTGCTGGTGGTTTCTATCACATCCGTTTCCATAGGGGTTGTTTGCATGGTTTTAGTATTGGCAACAAGGGACTATTTCCCTTACCTTTTCACCACCAGTGAAGCTGTTGGTAAGGAAACTACCAAACTTGCTCTCTTGCTGGGAGTCACAGTGCTTCTAAACAGCCTTCAACCAGTCTTATCTGGTAAGTACAAGCTAGCTAGGGAACATAATCTTGCAAGCAAGCAAACAACTGATCTGCATCTTACATAATCTCATAATCTCGTGTCATTTGTACAATCATAATTATTTCCATTTTACATACTGCTCCAATTGGTTTAGGTGTTGCCGTTGGAGCTGGATGGCAAGCTATTGTCGCTTACATCAACATCGGATGCTACTACATTGTGGGATTGCCGGCTGGCATAATTCTGGGATTCACATTTGGTTTTGGAGCTGAGGCGAGATACTAGAACTATTTTCCTGGACTTTCTTTGTACATTGATCATCTTATTTTGTTTAATAATTTATTTTCTTAGGAAAATATTTGGCAACTTCATGATTCATCTTTCCTTCATTGAACTTCCTGTTTTAACTTTTTTCTCGGAATCTGTGACTTCAAAGGCTGAGGAAAACTACGCAGAAAGATTTATTTCCTGTCCTATTTAACCAAGTTCTAAAGCAAGTTTCTCCTTGCCTCATATTTTACTCCTCCTGTTTGCAGGGTATTTGGTCAGGGATGATTGGCGGCATTTGTCTGCAAACCATAATCTTGATAGTAGTGACTTCAAGGACAAACTGGACCAAGGAAGTTAGTATCTTTTACTCTTCTGCATTCTTTAGATTCCTGAGATTATTCATCTTCCAGTAAATGAAACGAATAATTGTCACTCTATCAATCACACTTGCAGGCTGAACAAGCAGAGAGCCGCGTGAAGAGATGGGGAGGATCAACCGGAGATCATTGATCTCAATTCAGAAGCGTGACATCGTTGTTCCGCTAAGCAATTTTTTGTCTAGGTCTATGCAGAAGTTTGAAAAGGAGTGGCATACCCATGTCATCCAATCAAGCTAAACACTTTCATTAGGCCATATTTTTTTTTTTGGGTCATTCAATTTTATGTTTCTTAACAAAAGGAATGCACATTGCAGTGTTAGGGCTAAGTAGAGAAAAAATAAAAAATAAAGAACCTGTATAGCTCTTTGAGAGAGTTGAGCCTCCTAATGCAATAAACATTGTAATCCTGTATAACTCTCTTTATTTTATTGATAGAAACTATCATATGCAATAAAGGGCGCCCATAGTGAACACCGCTTCCCCTTCTTGTGGTCAGGGGTTATGAAGCTACTTCATGGTCCTTGATAACTGGCCTTAAGGGTTACAATTGGGTGAGTCACTTCAAGAACAAAAGTAAAAATCTCTGTGTCAAGTATAGTTATCTCTAATCCAGACATTTACACTGTGGAAAATGCAAGTGTTGTCATGGTTTTAACCCATGGCACACTCCACCATCGATGAGAATGATTTTGGACGAACAACACCCATGAAAAAAGCCTTAGAACAACCTTACCCGATCCATGATTTGCCACTCGAGTTAGCATTGCTTTTGCTATACTCCGATCTAGAAATTCTTACATTAGTATCATAAATAAAGTCGGTTGTTCCCTATTTAAATTTTGGTCCATAGTTTTTTCACCAAAATTTTTTTGAGATGCTTTGTGTATGTTGGAATTTTTTTTCCAAAGTGCATGGCACAACTCGATTATGACAATACCACCATGACAGGTTATTCATGTAACATTCGCCACCTAGTCTTTGCCGAGCATTGTTAATGCAACCAAAGGCTGATGGACAAGCAGCAACTGTGGCCATAGACTCCAAAGCTTGAAAATATGAGCATTTTCTAAGTTAAATTCCTATATATGCGCACTAATATTTCTAAAGACAAATAAAATTGCCTCTTCATATAAATGTGAATTCAAAGAAAAAGAAATTATTAAACTTTTAAGGGAATTAAAAGGAAAATATTTTTTAGAGTGGCGGAACCAAGAATTTGTTTTAGGGGGGTCAAGCAAAGCTAAAAATATAACAATATGTTTTTTATTCTATTTCTATTCGTATCGTATAGAAAAATCTAATAGTAAGATCTAAAATAAAAATAAAATACGTTTAATACAACTTCTATATTAAAAAAGTATATCATGTGTCAAGAACAATATATCATTGAAATCTCATAAAGACACTTATACAAACATCAAACAAAAGAAATATAGAATGTCTAAAATTGTAATTTATATTCTTTTAAAGAAACAAAATCATCAAGTATTAAATCTAAATTAAAATACTTAACTATTTTTCTTTCAATATAGATAACCAAATTAATTGCTAGAAATTCATCTTTAATTTCATTGAGAAATCTTGTTTTAACAATCTTCATAGTTGAAAATGCTCATTCACTGGTCGATATAAATACTAGAAGAGTTAAAACAAAATGAATCAATCTATCAATAAGATAGTATGTATTTGATTTCTGATTTCTCTGTCTTCACCAATCTTTGACATAAGATTGCAATGGATGACAAATTATAAAAATTCGGATTAGTAAGCACATGTACTTCAAAATGCTTGAATTGAAACCTTAATTTAATTTTCTCGTTCTAAAAAAAAAAATCAAGAGAATAATATTTTTCCACAAGACAATAGATATCATCAATATTAAAGAATTTATAAGCATCATTTGGATCCAAAACTGAGCTAAGTGTTAAAAGTTTTGTCACTCCTTTACTAAACCTACTGTTAACCTCTTGCATTTGAAAGTCTACGGTAGTATTAAATATTTCAAAATAATAATAATGCTCTATCGTAATTTGATCTCGTTGATGACGACCATGTGTGATATCTCCTTTTTACGTGTATTTTCACTGAAGGAGTATTTTAATTTAATTAAGATATTAGTTCTTTTATTTTAATTTATTGTATTTTAATTGGATTTATTTTAGTTTGATGTAGTGTTTAAATTATTTTAGTCGTTTTATAATTTTTAAATTTGTTTTCGTCAGATCAGTTTTTTGACTCCGGAGGTGAGGATTGGATCTCATTTCTTTTCCTCATCTTTTCTTTTTATTTACTCTTTTTCTTTTTCTCTTTTCCTTTTTTTTTTCTTTTCCTTCTTTTCTTTTTTCTTCTTTTCTTTCTTTCTTCCCCGTCTTTCCTCTCTCCCGCGCTGCACGTTTTCTCTCTCTCCTCTGTCACCTATTGCTTCTTTAGCCCAGACCACCACCGTCCAGCCACCGTGACCTACACCACTCACCCAGAAACTTTTCCCTCCAGCCGGTGAACCACCCCACCAAATTTCACCTTCATCCGAGTCGCTGTTTGCCGCCGAGAGCCACTCCAAGCCACACGATTTTTGTGCATTTCCTGCCGTCATTCCACCTCCGGCCATCATCTCTTCACCACTTCATCACCTGCCTCTTGCCGTCCTAAACCACCTATTTCTGGCCCCGATCCATTATCTAAGCAGCTCCCACAAGCTCAACTCCATTTTGCCATTTTTTCACTTCCGCCGCCATTTCCACCGCCACCCATGGCCAAAATTCACTTCTATTAGCTTCATAAACATCTCTACGCCATTCCATATCAATTTCAAGTCTTGTTTTGTCCCCGTTAGAAAGTGGGTAATTTACAACCCACGGCCACAGTGTATTTTACACTATTACATTGTTTTTTCTCTGTCGTTTGCAACATCGTGATCCTTTGAAAATTATCATATAGTGCTGTAAGTATTTTTCAAACTCTATTTTAGATTTAAATATATTATTACTTTTACAATAAATTCATTAACTGGTTGGTTAATTCCAGACTGAGTCTAAGGAGTCAGGGGTCGGATGGATTGAGGACGAAATTGTTTGTTATTGTTAATATTGTGATTGGTTGTATGATTTGTATTTTGAGGTTTGCATTGCATGATGCATTCATATGCATTTATTAAATTGAGAAAAATTGATTTTATCAGTATAAATAGATTTTCGGGTGCGTGTGTATCACGACTCCAAGCCGAGATAGGGTATTATCTCGGTGGAGCTCCTCTGGTCACTCGGGAGCGTAATAAACTGAGTGACGTCCCCTGAATTGTCGTTAGGCGACAACGGGAGCGGGCGGGATGGTAACGCTCTCGTACCGACTCCGTGGCCCTTTGCTGGCGAGGACTAGAGGATGCTTAGCTACGTACGCACGGGGTACGGAACTGGGCATCACTCGTTACGAAGTCACACGCATGGTCGTTACTCGTAGTGTGACGATGGGAGCCAGGGTGTGCGCATGACTCCTAGGGGAGGTCATGGCGCATTCGGATTAATTGGTTATTGAATTAAGTTGGTTTTGGGCTAAATGAGACTTTTGGCGTGAGTTGGAAAGTAATATATTTTTGGAGCCAAATGAAATTTTTGGCGTGCATGGGAAAAAAATGTGGTTTTATGGGATATGTGCATTTGGCTTTCTTTCATGCATATTGTTTGAGTTTAATATGTTTTTATCTTGTAGTGTTTGGATCTTACTTACCTGTGGCATTATTTTGGTACCGTAGATTTTGATGCAGAAGTCAAAGAGGAGGAGGAGGCTGAGCCCAAGAAGGTGGCTCCGCCGGAATATTGATTTGGAGTTTTATGCCTTGTAGTTTGGTTTGAAACGATATTTGAGGCTTGTAATATTTTATTATGTATGTTTTAATCGGGTTTGTATTAAACAAAAATCCTGATACTTAGTTATAAGGCTTTTATTATCCTCTGCGTGTTTTTATTTGCACACTTGTTACATGAACACACACTTGGCACTTGGCGATAGAGTGGTAACCTGTGTTGTCATCATCCCGACGTCTCGATTTCCACGTGTCCATACATGGGATTTGGGGGCGTCACAGGTAGTATCAGAGCAGTTTGGCTCTGGGTAAAACCACATGTCCCGTAAGTGTAATACCATAATGTTTTTAAAGTTGTGATTTGAAATTTATTTTAATTAAAGTTTGCTATTTGATTTGTTTTATTTGAGTTGGCTTGTTTGTATTTATTTATTTAGTTATGTTATTGCATGCTAGTATATTTTATTTTATTGTTATGTGGTTTTGGTGTTGGTTTTGGTTTTATGTTGTTTTATTCATTTTATTTAAAGGTGGTCAAAGATTATATTGTGGCAGGAAGATGGTAAGGCCAAGAAAGTCTACTCAAGAGCCTCAGGATGATAAGCCGAGGGACGATGCCATAGCCCAAGCGCTAAGATAAATGACTGAGTTCATGCAGCAAAATTTTAGGCCACAACAAGGAGAGCCTAGTAGAGTGGTGCAAGCTGGATGCACCTATGAGCGCTTTCTAGCGCATAGAACTCCATCCTTCAAGGGAGAAGAGGATCCACTTCGGGCTGAAAAGTGAATTAGAGACTTAGAAAGAATATTTGAAGTATGTGGTTGTACTGATGTGCAACAAGTACTTTATGCTAGTTATTTGTTGCAAGGCACTGCTTTTGAATGGTGGGATACAAAAAGAGTAATGTTGGAGTCAGAATTTGGATCTTTTGCAGCTATGTCCTGGTAGCGCTTTAAGAAAGAATTTAATGATCGATTCTTTCCCGCTTCTGTGAGGCGGCAAAAAGCAAGAGAGTTCACAAATTTGGTCCATGGAAGTATGACCGTGGAACAGTACGCCCGAAGATTTATAGAGCTTGGGCGATTTGCTACCCACCTCATCGCCACGAAGGAGATGCAGACTGAGCGTTTCGAGGATGGTCTGCGTCCTAATATACGTAGAATGGTAGTCTGCCATCGGATTTTCACTTTTCAGGATTTAGTTGACTTGGCCACTCTTGCAGAGTAAGAGATTAATTTGAGTATGGGCTCCCCTCCAGGACAAAGGAGGCAGAGTTTTACTGGCGAAGGAAGTAGTTCTGGTTCGCTTCAGAAGTTTGTTCAGCGGACCGGGACTCGACCACAAGCAACCTCGGCAGTGCGTATGGGAGGACGGGTACCAGTTTGTGGAAGGTGTAATAGAGCCCATAAGGGTGAGTGTCGGCTAAGTGGTGGAACCCATTGTTACCATTGTGGTCAAGAGGGACATTTCGCTTATGAGTACCTTGTTAGAGTTCAAGGAAGCTGTGGAGGTAGACGTGGTGGAAGAACTAATCAGAGGTAAACAGTGCAAGCTAGAGTATATGCTATTACACCCGGAGATGTTGATGATGAAGCACCAATGACCCATGATACTGGAGTGATTCCAGGTATGGATCTAATTTAATTTTGGATTTGATTTTTTATGTGATTTGGTTTCTTCTTTGTGTTTGGATTTCATTGGTTAATGTGATTGGTTCAGGGAGAGTTCGTTTATATGAATTTTATGCTTGCACTTTGTTTGATTCGAGTGCATCTCAGTCGTTTGTATCTTCCACTTTCGCTCAAATATATAATTTGGTTACAAGACCCTTGCCAAAATCATTAGTAGTGGCTCTACCAAATGGTGAAGTGGTGTGGTGTTCCAAGGTTGTATTGGGTTGTCCTTTGAATTTTGGTGGAAGGTTTCTGGATGCAGATTTGGTTGTATTTAATCTGTTGGGATTTGATATTATCTTTGGGATGGATTGGTTATATCAATATTCTGAGAGTATTAATTGTAGAAGTCGAGTAATTAGCTTTCAGCTCTCAGATGGTGATTATTTGGAATTTGCAGGAAGTAAGTTAAAAGAAAAGCCGGTAGTTATATCGACAATTCAAGCGAGAAGAGAGATTGCTTGTGGAGCGGATGCCTTTTTAGTCCAAATGGTGTCTACGCCGTCTGAAAAGAAGTCATTGGTAGATATCCCAATTGTGGAAGAATTTCCTGACGTGTTTGTGGATGACTTGTCTGGTCTACCCCCTGTTCGTGAATTGGAGTTTGTTATTGACTTAGAACCTGAAGCGGCTCCTGTACATAAAGCCCCATACAATATAAATATATGTTATTTTTTATTGTATTGAGACTTTAAGCAGTCAAAATAGAGAGAAAAGAGAGAACTCCTTTTGTGCGATTTTGAGAGCTCATTGAGTGTATTGTAACTTTTGGGATTGATGAGTGATTTATGATATATCTCTTGTATTCCATTTTGTGATAATGAGTTTTTGAGATTGACTCCGCATGTGGATGTAAGCTTATCCTAAGCCAAATCACATAAATCTTAGTGTTCTTTGTATAATTGTAAAAAAAAAAAAAAAAAATTGTTTGCTTCCACTATTATATTTCAAATGATCCACTGATAACTAGTTAATTCCAACAAACTAGTGTCAGAGCCAAGCTCTATGGAAGATCTTGAGAAATGAATATGGTAAAATTTGAGGTGGAGAAGTTTGATAGTCAGAATAGTTTATGTTTGTGGTGCGTCAAGATGATGGCCTTGTTACGACAACAAGGGATGGTAAAAATCTTAGAAGAGAAGGTGGCAGATAAGCCTTCCACATCAACAAAGAAAGAGGAAGATAAAGCGCATAGAGCGATTTTTTTATTTTTTTCCTTTTATGATGGAGTTTTGCGCAAAGTGGTCGACGAAGAGATCACCTCAAGTCTTTGGAGAAAATTGGAGAGTCTATATTTGAAGAAGTCACTCACTAACCGTTCTTATTTGAAGCAACAATTGTACACTCTCTGTTTGTATTCGAAACAATGGTTGTACACCATCCGCCTCGGCTTGTTTATGAAATGTTTTTCTAGTGATAGATTTGGGGAAAAAAGTTCATAAAAGAGTGGGGGTAATTTCGGTAGCAGTTCAAAACTTAACAAGAAGAATGATAAATATTACTATTGTCATATGTTTGGTTATTACAAGAACGAATATCCCAGATTGAAGAACAAGAATGAAGGTAAAAGTTCCTCCAATGTTGTTAGCATTGAAGAACAGTCTAAGAACTCTGATATTATCCTAGCAATCAACGACTCTAGCGGCCATTTTGGTGACAAGTGCATCATGGATTCAGCTTGTACGCTCCATACTTGTCCTAGGATAGATTGGTTCATTACCTACAAATCAGTTAGTGGTGATTCAATTTTGGTTGGAAATGATATGCCTTGTGATATTGCTAGAATTGGTTCAGGTAAAATTAATATGTATGATAAAACTGTTAGAGTTTTGAAGAAAATTCGGCACATTCCATCTTTGAAGAAACATCTAATATCTTTAGGCATTCTTGACTAGTCCCTTGGTTATTAGCATTCAGTTTTAAATGGAGGCATTCGAGTCTACGAGGGCTATTCGATGACAATGATAGGAAAGAAGACAAATGGTCTTTATTTTCTTCTTAGCGAGACATTGATTGATGTAGTTGCATCTTCAAACATTCTAAATTCAAGTATTACTCATTTATGGCACATGTGATTGGGCCATATCGGCGAACAAGTGTGGTTATTTGTGAGTAGGTAGCTTTTGCATTATGTGATCAAAAGATAAGGAAGCTTGATTTTTTTTTTTTTTTTTGTTGGCATTATATTCTTTTGAAATAATGCAGAATCAGGTTTACTATAATTTTTTTTTTTTCTAATTTTTAGGGTGGATCTTGTGCAAGGCGGTGCCTTATTTGTACTCATGTTATTTGATGACCATTTTAAGGAAAGACTAGATTTGTTTTTTCTAAAGCAGTGAATGATGTGTTTGATGTGTTCAAGTACTTGATAAGGCTAGTGAGTTACAGACAAGAAGTTAGAGTGTTTTTCAAACTGTACAGTTGGGTCCACTCCACATAAATGGGATAGTTGAATGCAATGAATCGAACTCTTGTGTGAGAGCCTGCAATATGCTTTTGGTATGCCAAGCTTATCTAAAAATTGGATAAAGTAGTCAACACATCTTGTTATTGGGTGAACCTTTCTCCTTCCACAGCAGAGGAGAACCGGGTTATAGCATGAAGGTAGAGTTGCTGGGAGAGCCTCATAATAGAGTGTAGGTGGTACTCTAGATCATGCTATTGGAAATGAACATGATTCTAATTTTGGCTTTGGCGCACAGTAAGGGTAAGTTTACAGTTTTGTTTGGTAGATAGAGGAGATAGTTTGGCCACCTGCAGGATATGTTCATGTAGACTTTGTGGTGTTCTTATTTTGATAGGGAATATGTATTGTTAGCCTTCGTGTGTATTCATAATTCGTTGTTTAAGTAAGTAGTTTGAACCGTAGTGCATTTCTCTTTGTGTGAATTGATTGAGATTTTTCATTAAAACCAAGCCTCTGATTTGGTCAAGTTGTCTACGGAATTAAAGACTTTTCGGTGGAAATTGAGTTCTTCAAAGATAAACATTGTGTTCTGTTTGAGATTTGCAAATGAGTTTATTTTTTGATCTTTAGTGTGCATCTTTGATGCCTTTGTTATCGAATGGTGAAATTCAATTTGGTGAAATTTATTTTTTGTTCAGGTTTGACGGAATTCAAGCTAAGGTGGAGTTTTATTGAGTGTGGCATGATTTCTATTGAAAATATCATTCTAGAGATTTGGCTTAACTATGGCTCGACCCTGGCTCTAGCAAACTTGTCTCAACACTTCGTTTGACAATTCGCTCGAGTGAACTCTAGACAGATTGTTCGCTCGACATCTGCTCGATAGTTCGGTTAAGTGAAACTCAAGCAGATTGTTTGCTTGACACACCGCTAGAGCGAATGTTCATAATTAGGATTTTCCTTGTCGTACATTGTAAATATATGTAATTTTTCATTGTATTGAGACTTTGAGCAGCCAGAACATAGAGAAAGAGAGAGAAATCCTTTTATGAGATTTTGAGAGCTCATTGGATATAGTGGAGCTTTTGAGATTGAGAAGTGATTTGTAATACATCTCTTGTATTCCATTTTCTGATAGTGAATTCCTTGAGATTAACTTTGCCAATAGACGTAGGCTTCTTCTAAGCCGAACCACATAAATCTTGGGATTTTTTATATAATTGTCAAATTTTTCTTTTGTTTGCTTCTGCTATTATATTTCAAATTAGCTGATGATAGCTAGTTAATCCCAACAACCACCACATTGATAATGAAATTCAAATTTCAAAAAAACTTATGAACAGAAACTATCTCTCTAGATGCAACAACTAATGTAACTATAATTGGTGAGTAAAACAATAAACATAGTATGCATATGGGCAATCTTTAAACAATAATGCTCGCAATCATTTCCATTCACCACACATATTACTAGCACCATCATATTTTTGCCCATGAGTATTTTGAATATCAAGACAATGATGAGAAAAAACTACAGATATCTCATTATTTGAAGTCAATGTAGATGTATCTTTACCCGTTACAAGGTTAAAAAATAATTTTTGTATAAAACCATTATCATCAAAAAAATTTTAAGATTATAGTCACTTACTCTCTCTTAGACTCATCTCATGTCACATCAACAATAATGCAAAATTTAGAATTTTCAACATCTTCACGAATTTTATTTTGCACTTTTTTTTGCAAGAACTTCCTAACTCTCTTTTTAAATTTTGGGTGAAATATTATAATTTGAAGATTTAGGAGCATTTACCAAACCAAGTTTTCCAACCTTATCATTATAAGAAGTCAAGAGTTTAAGCATCTCATAAAAATTACCTTGATTTGTTGACTTAGGGATCTCATTATAACCTCTAGAGGCATATCCTTGAAATGCAATATGCAAATTATGTAAACCAAGAAGCTTGAAAGCGACGAGGATGCTTTTCAGAACCAGAAAATTGATATTTTGATAAACGCATTTCATATAAATCCATTTTCAAATAATCTCTTCTTATTTCATCACATTGATTGATTGTGATTGAGCTGAATTATTGAATATATTATATATCTAGTACCAATATATTTTAATTAATTTATGGTATCATTATTAGTTTTAGATGAAAATATGATTAATAGGCATAAATCTGAGTTGTGATTTAAATTGGTTAATATCATGATTTATGCTTAATTTTATAATCTATGATTTAATTGAGCAATATTTCCTCACATGCACTATACATTTTTTATATTGAATTCTTCATTTTAATTTATTTCTATTTTTCTATTATTTGTGTATTCTTTTCTTTTATGCTTTTAAAATAAGAGCCAGGCGACCAACTGCTCCTTAATTTCAAATAATAGGATAAAATATTATTGAGAAAAGGCACCAAGGTGTTGGTAGATTGGTAGACCATAAGTGGCAGATGCAGATGGCCTTTCTTAAGCCATAGTTCAGTTTGACCAACACATAGGACAAAAGCACATGGGACAAAGACTAGTAGCATTTTAGTTTTGCAGTACCTTTTGATGCCGGATAGAATAGCGATTATCCTGCAAGCTAGTTCCAACAAATAATTCACAGGGAAGACTAAGAGAAAAATCACCCAAAATCAGAGAGAAAAGTCTCTAGGGTTTAACTGAATATTATCAAATCAAATAATAATCAAAATCAGTCCACAAGCCAGACTGTTATAGCCAAAAATCGTGTTTATCCGAATTTGTCAAAAATAGCAAAATCTTGAAAATCACTCCAAATTGAAATTCAAATTAAAATAAGCAATCTGCAAAAAATTCGGCCCAAATTGGGTTTAACATGACTTCCTAACTGACAAGCGAAATATTACCATAAATAGTAAAAAAATAACTAAAACTAGTGATTTTGAGGGAAAAACAGTAGAATTTGAGGTAAAAAAGAAGGTACATGGAGCTATGCTTAATGTGACCAGCGTGCACGCCAAAAAGAGCTTTCCGAATTTGGGTCTTATGCGCGATTCCGACACCCGTAGCCAAAGTTATGGTGAAAAGACTGAAACGTACTCAAAACGGCCCCAATTAGGAACATACCACAATCAATTCCCGCCTTTGCACTGATCTGCCAACTGATGGTATTTTAGCAACATCAAGGTGCAATCTGATATCTCAGCATCATCTATCTCGGATCCCCTGCATCATCTTTTAAGCACATTTTCATCTAGCTACAAGTTCAAGACACATACTTTCGGCTGGATTCAACTTTTAGGAAGCTTTTTGGCTTGGCTCTTTAATAGGACCACACGCAAAGCAGTGAGGGGGATTGATGGATTTTTGGACTCACGGGAATTTATTTCCCGTTTTGCTTTTAGTCCTTTGGACGCAAGACCCTTCTTCCGATTTTTAGATGGAAGAAAAATGGAGTGTTGTTCCTTTCATCTTTTTAGACTTATGGGTTGCAATACATGGATGCATGGGTTCTACAACAGCACACAGAACGCATGCTGGAACACATTTTTTTTCTTTAGTTTTCACTAGGACGCACAGATATAAAAAGGAACGAGAGTCTCTTTGAGAGTGGAGTTAGAGTAGGAGGAGTAGTGTAATTTAGTTTTGCTCTCAATATTGTTTTTAGATCTTGAGAGGACACACTTGGGGAGAGGGAGCTAGGTAGCATGGTTGCAAAGGTAAAGTCTAATGATTTAGACATTGTTTTGGATCAATAATAGAGTTTATATTATGAGTTTGATCGATTAAATGATTTTATTATTAGATACTTTGATTATCTATATATTTATCTTGATTCATTGTGATTTTCGAATACATTAGATGCTTGAAAAACCCCCGTGATATTTTTTGAATTTTTAACCATCAATTTTTCATACTTAATCTTTAGTAATTAGTTTTCTTGGCCTTTACTGCTAAATTTTCCAGTTAGACAGAATCATTATTCTAATTTAATTGAAGTAAATTGATTGGATACAATATTCTAAATTATTAGACAGATCCTTAAAATCTTAACCGTTTTGCATATCAATTTATTGTATCCTTTAACTTCAGCAAATTACTTTTCCTCTATCTCAGTTTTTTATTTTTACTAGCTACACTAAAAAATCCAACAATATAAATTTGATTCACAACTAATACATTTTCATTTCCATTGTACTATTTCATTCATTGTATATACCACCACTTTTATTTTCTCTTTGTAAATATCTTCCATCATTTTATATAAGTTTGATTTTAAGCACATTTTTCTTGAAGAGACAATCTAAGAATTTTCTTCCGAATTATTACTCGACACCATCTTGCACTTGGAAGAGTCTTTGTGTTCATTTTCGAGCATGTCAACTGGATAGTCCAACGTAGGAGGATGTAATCCTAGATCTCGTTATAGAAAAGATATATCAACCTCTTCAAAATCAAGTGTTGAAGATGTGAACTGAATCTCTTTAGACTTCACAATTAGAGAGTTATGAAGATTTTCTTCAGGTTCAACCCTTAAAATTTTAGAAGAATGTCCTGGAATATAAATTTCTTTTCTTTTAAAGAATTAGTCGATGGCTTTTAATTTGAATATAACTCATGAACCTAAATGTAAAGTCAAATTGCAACATATAAAATAAAGTTAGATATATACGAATTTAACTACTCATGAAACATGAATTTAAAGTTAATTTTTAAGCAAAACAATAAATAATCATTCAATAGATATAATTATATATAAGCCAAATCAAGTAGAAATCAATCTATTTAAAAAATAAAAAGAAAAATTCTAAACAAAAATACCATTGCATCAATACATGAAAGAAGGGGAAAAGTGAAAAAAATAACTTAAATATCACTGCATCAATACAATTATATATGAAAGAAGGGAAAAGTCGAAAAAATAGATAGAAAGAAAGAAGCATAAAAAAGAGAGAAAAAGACAAATTATATGGCCTTGAAAGTTTTCTTTGAGCCTATGTATATAGGGTATTACTATTAGCTTGTAGCAGACAATAGACTTTTAAAAAGTCTTTTGGCCTCTTGGCCCTTTAGGCAAGATTTTTCTTTTGGGCTTTGCTAGATGTAGTCAGCAAATGCAGTCAACATGCAAACAGTTGTACGGAATGAATAAAAAAATTATAAAAATATTTTTTTTTCATGGTTATACGGAATGAATAAAAAAAAGTTATAAAAATAATTTTTTTTTTCATATAGGTCCCATATTAATTCATTTTTTTCAAAGCGACTGCACGCCGACTGCATTTACCGACTGCAAAAATCATTTCTCTTCTCTTTTAGTGGCAGAAATTACGTACTTATAGTATTGTAGACAATAGAGAATAAGGCCTTGTTTGGTTTTCCAAAATTAAAAATCTCATTTCATCTCATCTCATTTCAACTCATTATTACAACTTTTTCAAATTTCAATACAAAATATAATAAATAATCTAATTTTTTCAAATCTCAATATAAAATTAATATTCAAAAATTATATTATAATAATATTTTATTTATTACTATTTAAAACATCTCATCTCATGTGTATAACCAAACGGGGCATAAGAAAATAGGTCTCATGTCCATACATTGTACACATAAAAATCATCCGACTTTCCTTTTTTTGTTAGTAATAAAAACGTGTCATCATCTTATTAGATAATTTCATTTTATGTGAAATATGCTTTATTTAATTTATTTTTAAATCAGATTAAATTTTTTAAAAATTGGACTTATAAGTAATTAATCCATAAAATCAAAATAATTTTGTAGAAGGGAAGCTAAGATAATTTTTTAGAGTGGCGGCCCTTCTTGGTTCCGCTACTTATTTTTTAATTGCAATGGTATGAGTTATATAAAGAGAGTAATTATATTGTAGTATTGTGACTCGCTGAAAATTGAGTTATAAGTAAATTATGGCGCAAAAAAATTGTTACATCACACTTAAGTAGATGTAATATGGTGTCATAACCTTAATTCTAACATATCATCCGTAGATCAAATTTATTCGCCATTTAGTAACACTGAGTGAATGCATAATTATTTTGTGCAAACATGAATTCAATTAAGACGAAAATATGGAAGATCTAGGGTTGACTTCTTTTGGTCGAACCAAAAAAGTTGCTAATTTATTTGGCAAGGGTGGCGTATTATGGATTTTATTAACATTTATTTTTTGAAAATAATGTTTTTTAAAATAACGTTTTATCCCATGTTACCTCAATATTAATATTTTCAAATTTTTTTAGAATATAAGATCCTCATAAATAGTGTGGTAGCAATATATTAGTATTATCTCATTGTTTGGAGACTAGAACATAATATTTGTCATATACGCTCCATTAAAGATATTGAATTCACATAATATGAATCATAACATAAAATTTTAAATTCATTTCACTTATATGGTCCAACCTAGGGTTGTTGATCTTATTAACAAAGAAAAAGTGGAGTTGATATGCGTATGAATCTATCTTTTGTCACTAATTGAGTTTTCTCTAAATAACCATTGATCGCACATTTATTAGAACTTTTCTAAAATGAGTTAAATAGTTGACTCATAGTAGAATTAGATGGTTAGGTCTTGTGATGTTTAAGGCGTGAAGTACTTAGAGCACATGGTTGTTGCTTATACTATTTTTTTGTACAAAAATATTTGAATGTTGCCGGTACTGTTTTCATATGATCTAAACCTATCATCTATTCAAAGATATCCAATTACGTGATCATTATTATTAATGACCTATTAAATAAAATAAGTTTTTTTAATACTGTTGATATCATGGTATTGATCGTCGTACACATGATATTGATATGTTCTATAATCATGTGGCATGACTGTGACTATTTATTATGCACACACATTCATCATGAATTTGGAGGTTATAGTGAAAAATATATGTCGACAGGCCTTGATCGACTCACTCACATGACCAATCACCTCTGGCACTTAGGTAGCTAGCTAAGATGAGACATTGTGTCTCTCGATGCTTATGTAGCATATGGAGATGGTTGACACAAATATATATATATATATATGTTAACTTAGCAAGGCTAGGATGTGGTCTTTATTATTTGTAAAAGTCACACATGGATAGCCCACAATCAGTATAGCCTATGATTTTGCCAGATGTGAGATCATCTTTTGCTCTTTGGATAGTGAGCAAATAGAGGAACTTGGCTTAGGTGCTGAGATAGCGACTAAGCTAAGATATGTACTATGTATTGAGATTAAACATATATTATTTTTTTGAAAGAAAACTCCACCATAGCATTATTTCATAGTACATATGTTGTTATAGCCTATAGTAGAGTTCCTCACCGTGTGAGTCCTATAGGTAATAATTGCTGACATATATTATTTATGCCTTTAGGAGACATTTGACTATGTTACGAGGTTAAGGTTTAGTTTCTGCCTCTTTGACATGTTATCTATGACCATGAATGATGTGGTCTAAAGAAACATCATTGGAAAAGCAGATGGACTAAAACTGAAAAGCATAAGGGTGAAGGGAAAACTATTTGATAACACATCAGTACTGTGTTTGTATTCATTGCCAATAAGTTATGTTACTTATTGAAAGTTGCAAAATAGTTGTGGATACATAATGTTTATGGAGATTGGATATTGCCACGAGTCATTGGACTTGAGAGGGATTAAGAATGATCAATCTGATATGACCAAAAGAGTTGAAACATAATGAGACACTTTTAAAGGTATTGCTACGCTGGTATGATCTCATAGAGATTTGGTATAGTGTTCCCATTTTTATTTTACATATGTACTTAATAGTCGAACAACCTATTTTCCAGTATGAATAAGATTGAAAACATATTGAAAAATGAAGACCTATGGTCTTTCCCACTATGTGTGAGTGGAAGATGCAATAAAGGGGTGCAATGGCTATTAAGCTACTTAATGGACCTTGATGATTGACCTTTAGGGCCAGGTGTGAGTTATAATTGGAGAAGCTTATCTGGGTGAGTTACTTCAAGAACGAAAGCAAAAATCTCTCTTAGGCAAAGTTCTCTCTAATCTTGGTATTTAGGCTATGGAAAAGTCAACGTTATCTTAATTTTAACATGTAATAGACTCCACCATCAACGAGGATGATTTTGGAATAACAACACCCTTAGAGAAAGCCGTGGAGCAACCATATCCAATCCATGATTTTCCACTCGAGGTAACATTGATTCTATCATACTCTGATATAAAATTTCTTACATAATACTTATTGTTTAAGCAAAGCAATTTAAAATTAAATTCTCCACGTTGGCAATTCTGAAATTGGATGTAATGTTTTGTTTTTTCTTGAAATTAATTTAAGGTTTTTATTAATAAAGGAAAACATTGTGCTTAACTTACAATGGTGAATACAAGAAGTAAATGTTTCAATATCAGGTAAATCTTAACTCAATCTAAGGGCTTCTTTAGCTAGAATATGTGCAGCATCATTTGTATCCCGCTTCACATGATTTACTCATGTCCAAACAAGCAAGGGATTTAGTATCAGTTTTGCATCCTAAGCTAAATACCTGAAGTGACTATAGCAGACTGTATCAAATTATCACTCTCTAGGATCAAACCTTATAATCTTGATATTAAATATCTGAAGTGACTCTAGCATGGAGTCCAGGTAACTATTATATTCATACTTCTAGAGTTTTCTAATGATATGAAAATGAAAATGATTTTTATGAAAATTTTTCTTTTTACGCAAAAAAGGAAAACGAAATCATAGTTTATGAAAGTGCGATAAATTATTAATGTGTTAAAGTATATGTATTTAACAAATTTCTTTGCCAACTCCTTTTTAGACACCTCAAGAATAGTTGTATGCATGTGAAATTGATGTTATATATAGTACTATAATCTATTGTATTTATTAGGGGGATCTTGAGAAAAGAAAAAGATTATTATTTGTGATTTTGATTCTTGAGTCCTTATATAAATTTGTTATTGTAGAGTTTTGGATCAGAGACATCCTCTATAGTAAAAAAGCTGATCAGTTCATTAGAATATTGAAGATCGAATAAGATTGAAATCTGTGTCATTACAACAACAGTGGTCAATCTTCAAATGCAAGCGGGAGCTCCACAAGACCAACAAACTTGACTTCTTCCTTAAATGATGCACATGCTTTGAGTTCAATGGTTTTGATGCGAATGTATCATCAAATCCGGGTATCAAGGAATATGATATGATGTAAATATGTGATTGAGTGGTATTTTATGGAGAATATCTACCTAATGATACATTTAATATCTTAACTTGGTGGAATGTTCATTCCACCAAATTTTTAGTCATTTTTCAAGTATCCCAGGATGTGTTGGTTATTCATATTACTATAGTAGCCTAAGAGTCTATTTTTAGCACCGGAAGTCATGTGTTGGATGTTTATTGGAGTTCATTAGCTCCAAGAACTGTGGATGCCCTTATCTGTAGACAAAATTAGTTAAGATCAACTCCTATTAGACTAGATAGTATTGATGATGTCGAGAGCTATAGGCTTGAGTTGGGTAACTTTAGGCTTTTAGACTTAATTTTTAAATGAATAATTAGATATTTTTATTTTTTAATTATTTAACTTATAATTTTTATTATTTTGTAAACATATCTGTGAACCACACAAGACTTGCAAAGGATCGAGACAGTCGCATTACAGGAGAGTCCAATTGATGAATCATCAAAGATGTCATTAGCTTTCATGTTAACTTTACTATTCGTGTTATCCCTTAGTTAAATAATGTAATGTTTAATTTTGTTTAATTTTTAAAACAATGTAGGATACTTGAACTTGGAGTTGTTACTTGGTGTGTAGTGGAAACTATACTTTTGGATGCTTTTGGCCTTGGAGTTGGTTTTTTGATTAATTTAATTACAATCTCTATAACATTTGAATAGTTGTGGTTTCGGTGGTTTGTAATTTAAAATTTTAGTTGCATTAAGATTTTGTGTTGTATGATGTGTTTTAATGTTTATGATTCTATTATCTATATTTGATTATTTACTTTTTTTAGTATAGATGGATTATAATAATATAGTTTATAATTTTATTGTTAATGATGATGTTTTTTAATTTATATTATGGATTTAGATGCTATGTCTCCTTGTTGAGGTGCTATTTTTCCTTATTTGTTTGTTGGTTCTAATAATAATCATTTATTATTAATTTATTATTGTTTGTTGGTTCCATTAATCATCTCAAATAATTATCCAATTTTTTCTCTTTTGTGGAGTTTATTGGTTTAAATTACCATAATACGTAGTAAATTAGTAATAGAAAGTAATAAAAGTCTAGAAGAACGTATCATTTTATAAAGTTATTATTTTGTTGCCTAGCTCGTAACAGTAGCCCATTGGACTGGCCCAACTCCGATACGGGCTTCGACTTCCACCTCCGAAGCTCCCATCAGAGTTGAAGTCTACATTGATCAGAGTTAGAATCAGAGCTCAACTTGGCCTTCAATCAGAGTTTGAGATCGAATTTGACCATTCCAACTCCATCAAAGTCAGAGCCCATCCCTGCTTTTGGTAACATGATATTGGTTCTTCCAAATATTGTATTGACGTTGGCTATATTTAATGTTAAATATTAAAAATATTTCTCATTATTAAAAATTGTGTTGTACAATTGTCTGTCATACACAAATCTTCATTAATTATATTGAAATTGGTCAATGCAATAATAGAACCCATATATCTTTATAAACAAAAATATGTATAACATTTTATTAATGCAAAAGAAAGTTTAACAAGATATATTAAAAGATAATCATTCAAACATAATGCGATTAACTAATAAAGAGAGAAAATTAAATTTATCGTCATATGCATCATTGATAAAAAAAAAAATCATTATCTTTGTTACAATCCACAAAGAAATCAGAAATATCAAGATGAGTTACGTCCATCCTATTTGGATTATCAAGATAATTTAGATGGTCTTCTAAATTCTTATGGCTAGTAAAATTTATTTCTACTATTTTTTTTCTTCATAGACGCTTGTTATAGGTCCTTCAAATGTTTGGATGAACGACATATACATGATCAATGTCCTTTTATACCACACTTGTGACATTTATTTTTATATTTCTTTACAAGCTCATTGCGTAAGCTTTTATTTTGATATTGCTTTGCCACAGTGTGATTCCCCTTTTAGTGGTATGTAACACTTTTCTTTGAAAACTTTAAGTAAGTTTCTCTCGATTTTAATAGTTTTTTCTACCACGTTCACGTTCATGACCATAATTTTTCATTATTATGATGTGTTGAACCCAAGGTTTCAAGTTTCATGTGATTATAAATCTATACATAGATTTTGATGATAACAAATGAATTCAAAGAATAAAGGAGTTTTAAACTCAAGTTGTCCACACAATAGAATCAAGCACATCAAAGAACCAAGCATGAGTAAGAATGAAACAAGTTCACATTAAAGTCATAGAGTAATGTTGTAAATCTTTTAAAATTCAAAATTAAGATTAATGCTCAAAATTAATATTTTAACATAAAGCATTAAAATACATTTTTCACATGTGTATGAATATTTTTGAAAATTAAATTTAAAAATTTTGAAAGATAATTGATTGTCATCTTTTACATGTACATGTCTTAATTAAAGGGTTGACCTTTGAAAATATTAAAGATGATTGATTGTCATCTTTTACATGTGCATGCCTTGATTAAAAGGTTGAACTTTGAAAATATTAAAGATGATTGATTGTCATCTTTCACATGTGCATGTTTTATTTGAATATTTTCAAAAGTGATTGATACTTTTTTAAACTTATACAAAAGGTAGATGATTTTGTTTGAAAAATTTGAAAAATAAAGTGTGCTCCTTTTGTCATATACAAAAAGAAAAAGATTAGGGTTGAATTTTTTAAAAAGGAAAGTGTGCTCTTTTTGTCATACACAAAAAGTAAAAGATTAGGTTTGAATTTTTTGAAAAGGAAAGTGTGCTCTTTTTGTCATATGCCAAAAGTAAAATATTAGGTTTGATTTTTTTGAAAAAGTGAATGATGTTGTCTTTGACAATTGAAAAGAAGAACCTTTTATTTGAATTTTTTAAAAAAGTGAATGATGTTGTTTTTGACATGTGAATCTTTTTTAATTTGAATATGAAGTCTGTTGCCCAGATGACTAACACAAGAGGGGGTGAATTGAGTTGTATTAAAAAAATAACAATTATAAATCAAATATATAATATAAAATATAAACAAAATATGAAATAACAATAAATATAAAGAATAAGGATAAGAGAGAGGCAAACTCAGTATGTTAACGAGGTTCGGTCCCACTGCCTACGTCCTCGCCTCAAGCTACCCCTTGAGGATTCCCAAATTCACTATTCAACCTGTTTCAGGTGAAGATAGAAACCTATTACACCTTTGAACAACACCGCTACAAAGGATCCGTGTAGAACACCCTTTACACTTGTAATCACCTTACACGTGGTGATTCAACTATTCCCCGTGTAGAATACTTTCTACACGCACAAGGGTTATACACACCCTTTTTCTTATAAAAAAGCTTATAGGGGTAGGTTATCAGAAAACACTCCTCAATGAGTGAAATAAGAATAATACAGCGCAAACTATATCTCTCAAAATGAACAAGAATTAAGGCTCAATACCTAGAGAAGAGAGAATGAAAGCTTTGAATGAATGTTGTATGCTCTTGGTGTTGTGAATGTGAAGCTCTCAAATGATCTATTTATAGGCATATGAGACTTCATATTCAAATTTAAAAAGATTCACATGTCAAAGACAATATCATTCACTTTTTCAAAAAATTCAAATAAAAGGTTCTTCTTTTTCAATTGTCAAAGACAACATCATTCATTTTTTTCAAAAAAATCAAACCTAATATTTTACTTTTGGCATATGAAAAAAATGAGCACACTTTTCTTTTCAAAAAATTCAAACCTAATCTTTTACTTTTTGCATATGACAAAAAGAGCACACTTTCCTTGTCAAAAAATTCAAACCTAATCTTTTACTTTTTGTATATGACAAAATGAGTACACTTTACTTTTCAAATTTTTCAAACAAAATCATCTACTTTTTGTATAAGTCTAAAAAAGCATCAATTACTTTTGAAAATATTCAAATAAAACATGCACATGTGAAATATGACAATCAATCATCTTTAATACTTTCAAAGTTCAACCCTTTAGTCAAGGCATGCACATGTAAAAGATGACAATCAATCGTCTTTCAAAATTTTCAAATTTAATTTTCAAAAATATTCATGCACATGTGGAAAATATATTTTAATGCTTTATGATAAAATATTAATTTTGAGCATTAATCCTAATTTTGAATTTTAAGAGATTTACAACATTATTCTATGACTTTAATGTGAACTTATTTTCTTCTTGCTCATGCTTGGTTTTTTGATGTGCTTGACTCCATTGTGTGGACAACTTAAGCTTGAAACTCCTTTATTGTTTGAATTCATTTGTTATCATCAAAATCCATGTGTAGATTTATAATCACATGAAACTTGAAACCTTGGATTCAACAAAATCTCATATGCCTATAAATAGATCATTTGAGAGCTTCACATTCACAACACCAAGAGCATACAATATTCATTCAAAACTTTCATTCTCTCTTCTCTAAGCATTGAGCCTTAATCCTTGTTCATTTTGAAAGATATAGTTTGCGCTGTATTATTCTTATTTCACTCATTGATGAGTGTTTTCTGATAACCTACCCACTATCAGCTCTTGTATCAAAAAAATGGTCTGTATAACCCTTGTGCATGTAGAAAGTATTGTACACGGAGAATAGTTGAATCACCACGTGTAAGGTGATTGCAAGTGTAGAGGGTGTTCTACACGGATCCTTTGTAGCGGTGTTGTTCAAATGTGTAATAGGTTTCTATCTCCACCTGAAAGAGGTTGAATAGTAAATTTGGGAATCCTCAAGGGGTAGCTTGAGGCGAGGACGTAGGCAGTGGGGCTGAACCTCGTTAACATACTGAGTTTGCTTCTCTCTTACCCTTACTTTTTATATTTATTGTTATTTCATATTTTGTTTATATTTTATATTATATATTTAATTTATAATTGTTATTTTTTTAATACAATTCAATTCACCCCCCTCTTGTGTTAGTCATCTGGGCAACAATTGGTATCAGAGTTAAGAGCTCTATTATAAGATTAACTATCTTTTAAGTTAAGATCTTATGGCTAACATTTTAGCTTCATTTGGTGAGTCGGCCTCCACTCTTTTGTGGAGATAATTACTTATTCTGGAAAGTTAGAATGAGAATATTCCTTCAGGCTCAAGGTCGAGAAATCTGGAAATGTATTGTAAATGGACCTTATATTCCAACAAAAGTGGTTGATGGAGTAAAGGTCAAAAAGGAAGAAGAAGAGTTTGATCGTGAAGACTATAGACTTTATACTTTGAATTTAACTGCTATGAATTTATTATTTAATGCACTCAATGGAAATGAGTTTAATAGAATAATGACTTGTGCTACGGCAAAAGAAATTTGGGATAATTTGGAAGTTACTTATGAAGGAACTTCGCAAGTCAATGAATCAAAAATTTATATTCTTACTCATGAATATGAAATGTTTAAGATGAATGATGATGAATCTATTTCTAGTATGCACACTCGTTTTACTAACATCATAAACAGCTTGACAGTTCTTGGTAAAATTTATTCCAAGGTAGAGATAATAAGAAAAATTCTCAACTCTCTACCAAAACGCTGGGAATCAAAAGTGACAGCGATTTTTGAAGCTAGAGACCTCAAGAAGCTCGAAGTGAATGAACTCATTGGGTCACTTATCATCCATGAGTACACATTGAAAAGAGGAGAAGAATAAGGAAAGCCAAAGAAGAGCTTGGCACTTAAAATTGTTCCTCATGAAAGTGAAAGTGATGAAGATGAGGAAAATGAAGACAAAGATGAAGAAGTTGCGATGATAACAAGAAGAATTCAGAGGTTCTTAAAGAAAAATAAAATTCCTCCGAGGAAATCTTTCAAAAAGTTTTCCAAGAAAGATTCAGGTAAAAATGACACTTTAATTTGTTATAAATGTAATCAGCCTGGTCAAATCAAGTCAGATTGTCCTCTGCTAAAGAAAGATCGAAACAAGGGCAAGAAAGCAATTAAAGCTACATGAGATGATGATTCAAGTAGCTCAGATAGTGAAGCAAGCAATGGAGAATCAGCAAATCTTTGTCTTATGACTAAAGATGACATTGAGGTAACAAATCTTGATAATATTGAAGATCCTTCATATGAAGAATTGCAAAATGTTTTAGAAGAGGTTTATGAGGAATTTGAAAAATTGGGTATCAAATATATTGCTTTGAAAAAGAAAAATTTTTTTTTAACAAATGAAATTGATATTTTAAGAAAAAAAAATATCATTTTGAAAGATGAAAATCTTGAATTGAATAAGAAGAAAACCGATTTAGAAAATATTATTGAAAAATTTACGAATGGAAAAAGAAATTTTGAAAAACTTCTTGAAAGTCAAATCTGTGTTTTTGACAAGGCAGGCTTGGGATATATGCCAAAATAAAAAGACAAACCTTATAAAAATTTCTTTGATAATCCTTCTATATCAAAGACCAATAATCAAAATTCTTTTCATAAAAATAATTTTGTCAAAAAAAGATATTATTATAATCATTCAAATTCTTTATATATGTCACATGCTATTTGCAATTTCTGTAATAGAAATGGTCATAATTATCATACTTGTCCTATTAGAAGAAATCATACAATGACTGTTAGGGCTATATGGATACCTAAAAATCTTATTTCTTCTAATACTAATAAATAAAGGATCCAAAGAACTTGGGTATCAAGAAAAATCATTTTAATTGTTTTTATAGGTATGCATGAAGTCATCCACAAGCAAAAACAAGTGATTTTTAGATAGTGGATGTTCAAGACACATGAAGGGAGATAAAACCCAGTTCTTTGATCTTAGATCTAAAGAAGAAGGACACGTGACATTTGGAAACAACTCGAAAGGGAAAATTGTGGGAATAGGTAAAATTGGAAATGAATCTTCTCTTATAATTGAAAATGTTCTACTTGTTGAAGGTCTAAAATATAATTTTTTGAGCATAAGCCAATTATGTGATAAATGATTTACAGTTACTTTCAAAATGGATAGGTGCATTATTTTGAATGATCATGATTGTAATATTTGTTTTATTACTATTAGAAACAATAATATTTATACAATCGATTTTGAAGAAATTACCTCACAAGATGCTATTTGCTTTTCAGTTCAAAATGAAACTAGTTGGTTATGGCATAGAAGATTAGGTCATGCCAACATGGAACTTATTTCCAAACTTTCAAAAAATGATCTTGTGAGAGGTTTACCAAAAATAAATTTTCTTAAAGACAAAATTTGTGATGCATGTCAATTTGGTAAACAAACAAAAACTTCTTTTAAAACTAATAAACATGTTTCCACTACTAGAACATTGCAACTGATACACATGGATCTTTTTGGACCAAATAGAGTTGCAAGTTTAGGAGGAAAATATTATGCATTTGTTATTGTTGATAATTTCTCTAGATATACTTGGGTCATCTTTCTTGCTCATAAAGATGAGGTACATAATGTCTTTACCAAGTTATGCAAGAGAATTCAAAATGAAAAGGGTTATACTATTTCAAGTATCCGAAGTGATAGGGGAAAAGAGTTTGTTAATAAAAATATTGAAACATTTTGTGATGAAAATGGTTTTGTGCATAATTTTTCTGCTCTTCGAACTCCTCATCAAAATGGGGTAGTAGAGAGGAAAAATAGATCTCTTCAAGAGATGGTAAGAACAATGTTCAATGAGAACAAATTGGCTAGTTATTTTTGGGCCGAAGCGGTAAGTACTACATGTTATGTTATAAATAGAGTTATGCTAAGGTTTAAGTTAGATAAAACCCCATATGAGCTTTGGAATGAGAAAAAACCCAACATTGGTTACTTTCATGTATTTGGATGCAAATATTTTATTTTGAATGACAGGGATAATTTAGGCAAGTTTGATGCAAAATCTGATGAATGTATCTTTCTCGGGTATTCTACTAATAGTAAAGCTTATAGAGTATTCAATAAAAAGACTTTGACTGTACAAGAATCTATGCATGTAGTATTTGATGAATCTAATTCTCCACTCTCCAAGAAATCTATTGATGAAAAAACAGGAGGTATAAATAATACGAAAAGTCTCAATCTCAACAAAGAGAAAACAATAGAGGAAGTTCAACATGGAACTATCAGGAAAGATCATCAAAATTTAATACAAGATGCAATCAAACAGTGAAAATTTGTGAAAGATCATCTAGTGGAACAAATTTTGGGAGAACCTTCACAAGGTGTAAGTACTCGATCATCTCTTAGAAATATTTGCAATCATACTGCTTTTCTATTTCAAATTGAACCCAAAAATATTGATGACACACTTCTTGATGAATCATGGATTCTAGCTATGAAAGAAGAGTTGAATCAATTTGAAAGAAATGATATTTGGACACTTGTTTCTAGACCCAAAAATCATACTATTATTGGAACAAAATGGGTGTTTAGAAACAAGAAAGATGAGTTCGGAGTCATTACTAGAAATAAGGCTCGACTTGTAACCCAAGGTTTTAATCAAGAAGAATGAATCGATTATGATGAGACATATGCACCTGTCGCAATATTAGAAGTTATTCGAATGCTACTTGCATATGCTTGTTATAAAGATTTCAAACTTTTTCAAATGGATGTTAAAGGTGCTTTCTTAAATGGTTTTATAAATGAAGAGATATATGTTGAGCAACCTCCAGGTTTTGAAAATCATATTTCCCCAAATCATGTTTTCAAACTCAGAAAAACACTATATGGAATTAAACAAGCTCCTAAAGCTTGGTACGAGAGATTCAGTGGTTTGTTGATTGAAAAAGGTTTTTCAAGAGGAAAAATCGACACAATTCTTTTCATTAAATATGAAAATGATGATATTCTTTTGATTCAGATTTATGTTGATGATATAATATTCGGTGCTACTAATGAAAATATGTGTCAAGTTTTTACTAAGACTATGAAGGAAGAATTTGAGATGAACATAATGGGAGAACTTATATTCTTTCTCGGATTGCAAATTAAGCAAGCAAAAAGTGGGATATTCATCAATCAATCAAAATATATTAAGGAATTACTGAAGAAGTTTGGGATGGAAAATGCTAAGGAAATTGGAACACCAATGAGCCCATCAACTAAACTTGATAAAGATGAATCCGGTAAGCCAGTAAACTCGAAGATATATGGAGGTATGATTGGTAGCTTATTATATTTAACAGCCAGTAGACCAGATATTATGTTTAGTGTGTGCTTATGTGCACGCTTTCAATCATCTCCAAAAGAATCACATTTAATTACAGTTAAACGCATTTTTAGATATCTTAGTAGTACAATTAACCTAGGGTTATGGTACCCTAAGCACACATCTTTCGATCTAATCAGCTACATAGATGCAGATTATGCTGGCTGTAAATAGATCGAAAAAGTACTAGTGGAGCATGTCATTTTTTAGGTCATGTACTAGTTTTCTGGTTTAGTAAAAAATAAAATTCTGTTGCACTATCTACTGCTGAGGCAGAATATGTTGCTGCGGGTAGTTGTTGTACTCAAGTTCTCTACATAAAACAACAACTTGAAGATTTTAAACTCATGTATAATCACATTCCAATCAAATGTGATAATACAAATGCTATAAATCTTTCAAAGAATCCAATACAACATTCTAGAACTAAGCATATTGAAATAAGATATCATTTTCTTCGAGATTATGTGCAGAAAGACGATATAATACTAGAATTCACAAACACACACGATCAGTTAGCAGATATTTTCACAAAGCCTTTATTAGAAGATAGATTATGTATGATCAGAAAAGAAATAGGTTATGATGCATGCTATGAATATTTCTTAAAATATAGACTAGAGTCAATAAAAATAGAAATAGATTTTTTAAATATTTTTACATAAACTTGAGATTCTTAACCTCATTTTTGAGACGCTCATTCTCTTCATACAATATCATGTCATTTTTATCCATGGGAATCGGCAAGCGGAATGAAGAATCTAATAAAGATTTCAACTGTTTATTCTTTTGCCGAATGATTTTTTCCCTTATGTGAGACTCTTGAATAATTCGTTGAAGTACAACAATTTGTTCTTTGAGCTTTTCAACTTCATGATCTGAGAAAAAGCAACAATAGAGGAAGAGTAGCGAGTCTCAAGACTCACCAAGTCATAAATATCATCAGAATCTGACTTATTAGTCAGATTATTATTTTCCTGCTGCAACATGGTACTAATAACAGCTGCAGAAAGAACAGGAGGTTGAGATGCAGAATGCCTCATAGATGGATCTAGAGAAATGTTAGAAGATTGAGCCATTGAAAAAAAAAATAGAAGGTTTAAAATAAGAATGTTGAAAGAATGCATATGAGTTATAGAGATGAGAAGAAAACTTGATGCGGATTGGATGAACTTCAGAACTGATTTTATAGAGATAGCATAAAGAATAAGACAAATTATTGTCTCTTCAAATCTTATTTCGTCAAAAGAAATACAAGATATGCTGGACACACATTGTCAAAAGTTTTCTTACTAAGCCAGCGAGATTAACAGTAGATTGTCCCTATTTTTCTAGTAAACGATGAACCTCTGCTGTTATCTGCCGATGTTGACCTTGTGTCTGAACCCTTTCTCGTTCCAGCTCCTCTATTCGTAGCTGCAGATCATGAGCATACCAATCTGCAAATTTTTTCAACTCTTGATTTTCTTACTTTAGCCTTTTATTCTCACTATTCTTATTAGTAAGTTTCTGTCGTAACTCAGATATTTGCATGTTAAGATGATCAATCTCACTCACTCTCGCCATTAACCTCCGAGACATGATCGTAACAGAGGCAGCATATTGACTACTGAGCATTCTTGATTCTGCAATAATCTCAGAATCAGCCTTAGTAGAAAAAAAGTTCTTTGCTTCTATCATGGTATTGACGACCTCAGGAGAGAAAATTGATGATTGATGTGTCAAGGGTTCCTGATTCAAGTCTGGAACATTAGTGAAGAGAATTGCTCAGTCATTCTATCATTGTGGAAAAACAGAACTCAAGTCAAGAAGCGATGTATTTTTTTGGCATCCGATAGATGAAAATGCTCATTTTTTTTATATAGAAACTCAGAGCCTTCAATCACGTTTGTCAACAACATCAGGCGATTGTTTAAATCTCCAGCTGCACTAAATTCATAGAGTTAGGCCTTGAGACTTTGCAGCATTTGTCGGGTCACAGACGGTTCCTTTTTCAACTATCTACAGTGACTATTAAACGTATCGTTTTCTTCAGTCCATTTACTTGTTGTCGATCCTTTTCAATGATGCCAAAAGGGGGAGAAGTTTTAAACTAGAACATTAACATTGTTTAAATTGCTAAACTTGTTATATATGCTTGGAATTATGTTTATACTTTTACTTGAAAAACTAAAGCATATTTTCAGGGGGAGCTTAAGTATTAATACAGGTTTCAAGTTCTATCAAGTATTTGTCATCATCAAAAAGGGGGAGATTGTTGAACCCAAGGTTTCAAGTTTCATATGATTATAAATCTACACATGAATTTTGATGATAACAAATGAATTAAAAGAATAAATGAGTTTTAAACTCAAGTTGTCCACACAATGGAGTCAAGCACATCAAAGAACTAAGCATGAGCAAGAAGGAAACAAGTTCACATTAAAGTCATATAGTAATGTTGTAAATCTCTTAAAATTCAAAATTAGGATTAATGTTCAAAATTAATATTTTATCATAAAGCATTAAAATACATTTTTCACATGTGCATGAATATTTTTGAAAATTAAATTTGAAAATTTTGAAAGATGATTGATTGTCATCTTTTACATGTGCATACCTTGATTAAAGGGTTGAATTTTGAAAATATTAAAAATGATTGATTGTCATCTTTTACATGTGCATGCCTTGATTAAATGGTTGAATTTTGAAAATATTAAAAATGATTGATTGTCATCTTTTACATGTGTATGTTTTATTTAAATATTTTCAAAAGTGATTGATACTTTTTTGAACTTATACAAAAGGTAGATGATTTTGTTTGAAAAATTTGAAAAGTAAAGTGTGCTCATTTTGTTATATACAAAAAATAAAAGATTAGATTTGAATTTTTTGAAAAAGAAAGTGTGCTCTTTTTGTCATATGCAAAAAGTAAAAGATTAGGTTTGAATTTTTTGAAAGGAAAGTGTGCTCTTTTTGTCATATGCCAAAAGTAAAATATTAGATTTGATTTTTTTGAAAAAGTGAATGATGTTATTTTTGACAATTGAAAAAGAAGAACCTTTTATTTGAATTTTTTGAAAAAGTGAATGATGTTGTTTTTGACATGTGAATCTTTTTTAATTTGAATATGAAGTCTCATATGCCTATAAATAGATCATTTGAGAGTTTCACATTTACAACACCAAGAGCATACAACATTCATTCAAAACTTTCATTCTCTCTTATCTAAGCATTAAGCCTTAATCCTTATTCATTTTGAGAGATATAGTTTGCACTGTATTGTTCTTATTTCACTCATTGAGGAGTATTTTTTGATAACCTACCCACTATCAGCTCTTGTATCAGAAAAATGGTGTGTATAACCCTTGTCCGTGTAGAAAGTATTCTACACGGGGAATAGTTGAATCATCACGTGTAAGGTGATTGCAAGTGTAGAGGGTGTTCTACACGGATCCTTTGTAGCGGTGTTGTTCAAAGGTGTAATAGGTTTCTATCTCCACCTGAAGGATGTTGAATAGTGAATTTGGGAATCCTCAAGAGGTAGCTTGAGGCGAGGACGTAGGCAGTGAGGCCGAACCTCGTTAACATACTGAGTTTGCTTCTTTCTTACCCTTACTCGTTATATTTATTGTTATTTCATATTTTGTTTATATTTTATATTATATATTTGATTTATAATTGTTATTTTTTTAATACAACTCAATTCACCCCCCCTCTTGTGTTAGTCATTTAGACAACATGATGAAATTAGATCTCATTTGCTTTACAAAATGGAGTAGAACCGGTTAGACGAGAGTTGAGATTGGTATTTTTTATTAACATCTCATTATTTTATTCAACCACTAACAAACAAGATATTAGTTTAGAATATTTAGTGAGCTTTCACTTTTAATATTACTACTATAGGAATAGATTCGAGGTATGAAATATAGTATATGTGTTTTCTAACATAGCCTTATCAATGAATTTTTCTCCATAATTTCAAATGTGAACTATGTTTAGAAAGTGTAAAGTTATATTAACTAACAGCCTTGAAATCTTGCACCTCATATACACCTAATCATAACAAATTTTTAAGATGATAATAATTTTCTAATGTTCGTACCTCTCTCCTATACTATCACATAGATACAATAGATATTTTATCGTAAAGTACTTAGTTTTCAATTTTTCATATAGATAGTGGCAAAAGAGAATCATTGTTAAGCTGCAAGTTCAAACATCACAAATCCTACTCTAATGCTAAACCACTTTTTACCACAAGCGGCTACAACTGGTCAGCGGCCGAAAAATTACACCGACATGAGTGGTAGTCGACCGCCCTATACTAGAGCAGATCTGTTTAGAAAACCATCCGAGCTGTAGAAAAACCATCAACACTGGGTCGTCATGGATATGGCTGATTTTGGCACATACCCAATCGGTTTCAAGACATATCCAACTAGCGTGGGGTGGCCACGAAACCACCTGGGGATGGTTTGGTCACTCCGCCGTCCCTTTGGGCGACTGGACCACTTAGTTGATTTTTTTTTTTTTAATTTAAATATTTTTTATTAAATCTCTTTATATTAAATTATATTTTAATAATACTTTAATTTTATAATATTTTTTCTCAATCCATTTTATTTTTTTCAAAATCTAATAAAACATTACAATATAAGATTCAGTTTAGATACAAGAAATATTTTATCTTATAATTATAATTGTTTTAAAATCTCATATAAAATATAATAAATAATTTAATTTTTTTAAAATTATAAAATAATAATAATATTAAAAAATAATATTATATTTAATTTTTCAACTTTTATATCAACCCATTATTAATTATAAATTTTTTCATTACTATCAACAAATTTATTTTCTATTTCATTTACCAAGAATCCCTCACACTCCACGTCCTTTTTTAAGGTTTTTCCTTCCAAAATGCCTGGTAAATAACCATTTTGTTAGCTGTTGCAGCTCTTCTCATTGCTTCGATCCGTTGCAGTTCCGACCATCACTGATCCTCCGTCAATATCATCTTCAATGTTCAGCAACAACAGCATATCAATCTCGGTATCCGACGAAGACTCCGATGATCTCGGCCGGATGCGCGTCCGAGTCCGTCGGAAGCGCAAGAAACCCATCCACCGGTTCAAGAACGAGTTGGCTCGGCGAGTACTTCGGTTGCTCTTGAAATACTGGACAATCCTGATCTTTCTTCCAGCCGCCGGATTGCTTGTATTCGAGGCCTCGAGGATTGGCAGGAAACCGGGTCTGGTGGTGAACTCGGAACTTGGTACGGTGAAGAAACCGAGCTCGGCGAAAAAATCGGAGGGGAATTTGAATCGGCTTGATCCCACGACTCGGGTCGTTGGCGGCGTTAGAGAACGTAAGTGAGCTTGGCAGTTTGAAGTTAAATCTTTATGGTTTCCTTTTCATTGCTGAGAAAATTAAGTTAAACAAATAAGTGAGTTCGTTAAAAACTTTTTTCCTTTGTGTCATCGAATTGGTTAAAGAAAATATATTTTTCGATATGAATGCGATTCATGTTTTGACTACTGTCATACTTTGTTAGTCTATCAGATGGAGTCATTTGGTTGGAAAATACTCGATTGTCCATTGGGAGCTTTAGGGTTGTGTGTTATTGGTATTTGGGTGAGCCTTTATTGAGGCATGAAGTGCAAATCTTTGTTATCTGCTATATTTAGTGGTTACTGGTTTCGGAAGCGCTGATGATGTAGAATTATTGGAGATAGTATACGAGGTTTGCTTGGGATGTATCAATCTTGAAAGTCTTTGGTGTGTGATTGGAGGTCAGTGTATGGCATACCGCATTGATCTATATCCTATGGAGAAAACCGACCATATGTAGAAAAGTAACAAAAATTTCTGAGAGTCTTCTGCGAGAGATTGAATGAGATGTAAGGGGAACTGTAGCCACCTATACAAAAGAGGAAATTGATGATTGTAACATATGCCTTGAATGAGAAATTAATCTCATAATCTTTCCCACCTATGTTGTTAAGTTCCACTTTGTTTTGGTCTTTCTTTGATTGACAAAATGGCATGAAAGTACTAATCAATTGTGACTTTGTGACCAGCTAATATTTTTTCACAATAGACTGCATCATTTGCCTGCAACTGGCAAATATATGTTCCTTTTCAATGTTTCCACTATTGCATTTTAGTGCACGCGTACTAAGGATTAACTGACACCTTGGATTCACTTCCTATCAAAGTATGTTACTTGCAAGTATGGTATCAATATCCAGCAAAATTTTGCTAGTTACTTATGTTTGGTGAATACTTTGGGTTGCATATACTACGTGCACAGAGAGAGAACTTTCAGTGGTTTGTGAGATAAATAGTAGAGAGATGGAGAGGGTAAACAAGAGAGGAGTTTCATTTACAAGGGTTAATGGTCACATAATAATAGAAAAGCTAGTGTCTACTTTGAGTTGTAATTTTTTTTTGGGTAGAGATATTTTGTGGGTCTCTGATTTCTGATTTTCTTGATCATATTGAGCCAGGATAAAGTAGAAGATGATAATAATTGATTGAAACTTTTCTTAAAAAAAATCTGGGGAGCATCTAGATTATAGTTGTACTTGTGTTATTGAGACAATCAATTTACTGCTGTTGGATAATATTTATTGACAGTTAAATTATTTTTCTCAATGGTATCTTCAATTATGTTAATTATCTTGCAGCTAGAAGGTGTTAAAAGCTGTTGTACATATAACATGTGTTTGTGCACCTTATCAGGCTGCTTGAAGCTACTTCCTCCTGAAGAACTTGAGCATCTGGATGTTCCTGTGGGTGAAGAATCCACCAGTCCTGTGAATAAAGTGTTGTACATATCAGAGAATGATACACCATCTTTAGTAGGGAACACTGCCCTGTCTCAACATCGCACAGAAGCCACAAGATTTAATTTGTTTACTGGAAACCAAACTCTTGACCAAAGAGACAAAAGTTTCAAGGTTATAAGCTTCATTTTAATAGATTTGATGGCATCTAGAATAGATGCTCGTAGTCATGTATAAGCTGGATTGAAATTTAGTGCTCTTGACTTTTCTGTAGAAACTGTTTAGAGCATAAAGCCTGATGAATTTTTGGACCCTATACTTTAAACCTATGCTTCTCTATGTGCTAGGCAATGCTCATTTTAGTTAGAATCTTGTTTCTTTCAGGCGAGTGAAACTCCTATGGTACATTGTGGTTTTTACAGTGACAATGGAGGCTTCAAAATTTCTAATGAAGACAAATATTACATGCAAAGTTGCAGAGCGGTGGTGTCTACTTGTGCATTTGGTGGTGGAGATGATCTTTATCAACCTATTGGAATGTCAGAGGCATCATTTAGAAAGGTTATGTCTATTTTATAGAAGTCAGAATTATCTACATCACCCTATTTGGATTGCCATTTCACTTTGCTTATATGTGAAATGTTTTGCATGGAAGCAGGTTTGCTATGTTGCTTTCTGGGATGAAATTACTCTGAGTGCGCAGGAATCAGTGGAAAATAGAATTGGTGAGAATGGCTTTATTGGGAAATGGCGCATTGTGGTTGTCAGGGAACTTCCTTTTGCAGACCAAAGGTTAAATGGTAAAATCCCAAAGGTAAGAATTTCTAGTCCCTAACTAGGTGTAATCTCATGTATACTTCCCGTGTATTTGGGTTATGCCTATTTTTATATCAATAAAATATCTTCTTACTTATAAAAAATAAAAATAAAAATCCCAAAGGTAAGAAGTGCACAAATTGGCTCCATTATTTTTTTTAATATATATTATTTATAGAAATAAATTGTATATACATAGTTTCATTTCTTTGTTGATACCTGTCACTTGGTGCTTCCTTTGTTTTTTAATAATTAAAATCATCACCTTTTTACATAGCGGGGTAAAACTACCTTCATCATGTTTCTTACATTGAAAGGCTATTGAATATAATATCTGTTTATGGTTACAAACACACGGCCAAACCTTTTTTGTGATAGGTGAACAAAATTTTATTGATAATGACAGTAGGCGTAGCCCAAGTACACATAATGCTTTCTATTTGGTGTTTCATATTTATTTCATTCAATCTGGTGTTTTTTTTTTTTCTTTTTTTCATGCTCTCCTTCAGGAAACTGATATGCGTATATTTGATAAATTGACCCTCAGAATATGACACAGGAGTCATGAAGTAGTAAACCATATTCCCTATGATATAAATGTTTTACCACATCGCATCATGCATTCCTGCTTTCTCAACCAGGCAATAATGAAGTTTATTGATCTTGGTACCTCTCATTGGTTGGCTACATTTTTGTTTTTGGTATCAGTTGCAGAAATGGTTCTGGATATCAATTTATATTGTAACATTTGATGCGGCTTAACTGGTCTCAATCTTTTTGTTTTTCAAATTTTGCCAAACTTCTTCCCTTAATAATACTAAAATAGAATGAAATAGGTCAACGTGTGCTGTCTTGTTAAAATCCATGGATAGATTTAAGTTTCACTCCTTCCTTTTCTCCTTCAGATCCTCTGTCTGCCTTTATCTCTTCCTTTTGCTGAAATGATGGTGGGTGCATCTTACTTATAAGAGTGCATCTTACTTATAAGAAAAAAGTGATGGCTGGTGCATCTCTGTTTGTGTTGTGTGGAATCCTTTGAGCATCATGATCCCAATCAAGTGTTGTTCCAAGTTCATAAATTTGGTTTCACTTTTCACTTATTAGAATAAATATATAAATTCAGTTTTGCTTCGAGAGTTATGCCTGTGACTCCTTTTTCATCGGTTTTGGTTTCCTTTGATCTGATTAGAGTTCTGTTTAAGGTAGAAATTATAGATGAATGTTGAGATGTGTCTATTTAAATATCTTTCTTAGGACCTTTTGTACTTCTGTTGTCTTCAGATGTTGGGTCATCGTCTTTTTCCTCATGCAAAATACTCTATCTGGGTAGATTCAAAGTCTCAATTCAGGAGGGACCCTTTAGGTGTGCTGGAAGCACTTCTTTGGCGTTCAAATTCGGTACTTGCAATTTCAGAACATGGAGCTCGCAGCAGCGTATATGATGAAGCTAAGGCTGTTGTCAAGAAAAACAAAGCCACCCCAGAAGAAGTAGAGGTGCAATTGACTCAATACCGCCATGATGGCTTCCCCGAGGACAAGAGATTTAATGGAAAGAAAGGTATTTCTTTTTCTCCTTGTTATAAGGGTTATACAAATAGCAACAATAGGAAGAATAACTATAATCTAAAAGGCGACTGAAATGTACAATTTCTCTTGGATGTTTAGATACGTTCAAGGCAAAAAAAAAACAATCTACTTTGGTATATAGCTGTCTTCAATCTTCTTGCCGCCTACCTCCCTTTTTGCCTTTCCTCATAATCCAAGGTGAAAGATGGTTTCGACTCCTGGCCTGGGGAGCTTATACGAGAATACCTTAACGTTAACTGGGATAAACCCAAACTGTGTTCTTAATGTTTGGGACCAATCTCTAAGAGCAAAAATCTCCTGCATTAACCAAATTTGGACCCCAGAAATTTGATACCGATACCCAATTAGTTTTTGTGCTCGCTCATAAAATTATTCTTCTGATGCAGCTCTAGCCGAGGCTTCTGTCATTGTGAGAGAGCATACGCCATTGACGAATCTGTTTATGTGCCTATGGTTCAACGAGGTTGTCCGTTTCACTTCTCGGGATCAGCTAAGCTTCCCATATGTTCTATGGCGGTTGAAAGTGCTCAAGAACATCAATATGTTCCCTGTCTGCACTCGCAAAGACCTTGTCAATAGCATGGGCCACATTCGCAAAGCTAAACCCTTGATTCATTAGTGCTATACAATCTAGTACTTCCATTTACTCATTGTTAGCTGAATCCATCCCCTTTATTCATTTCTTTCTTATTGAATTCCTTGTTAGCAGCATTGAATTCCTTTTTTATTAGAGGAGGTGTTTGTTAATTTCAATGGAGTAGGGGAAAAAAGATGAAAGCAAAATGTCTGTAATTATTTGAGATTTTTATGGATGGTATTTTTGTCCATGGACAATCGTTTCTAACAATTTTGGCCTTGCTTTACTACTCCTAGGAACGATAAAAATTGAGAAATGATTTTGTACAAATTTCAAATAGATAAGTTTCGTATAAATCTTTGTAATAAAGTGAACCCAACCTAATAAATAAATAAATAAACTATTTTTTATTAGTGGGATTTATTTATTTTTTTAAAAAAAATCTTGTATGAAATTTGTCTATTTGATTCGATTGCGTTCGCTACTGAAAATCAAAACTTTGAAAAGTTTTTAAAGTTGTTGAAGTTTTACAAAACCAAATTCACATTTTGATCTACTAATTTTTATCTCAAAAGATCTCAAGTTTATTCTCAATTTTTCATCTCCTCAGATCTCACCTTATTTCAATAATGTTTCCTCCAATAATATATTTTAAATAAACAATATATTGACATGAATAAATACTACAAAAAAAGTAAAAGTTGTACTAAATGTGTAGTAAAATATTTGATTAAAAGAAAAAATATTTACACATAAGGTAAATAAATAAAGGAAGCAGAAAAAAATTGCACCATTGGTAAATAAATAAACAAATGAAGCAGCCAAAAACTAAAACAAAACAAAAAAAAATTGACCAAATGGTTTAAAAAAAAAAAAGAAGCAGTAAAAAAGAAAAAATGCATTATTGGTAAATAAATAAACAAAGGAAGCAGCAAAAAAAAATTGACCAAATGGTTTTTAAAAAAAAAAAAAGGAAGCAGCCAAAAAAAAATGTACCATTGGTAAATAAATAAACAAAGGAAGTAGAAAAAAAAAATTTGACCTAATGGTTTAAAAAATAAGAAGCAGCAAAAAAATAAATAAATAAAAAATTGACCAAATGGTTTAAAAAAAAAAAAGGAAGCAGCAAAAAAAAAAAGACCAAATGGTTTTTTTTTTTTTTTAAAAAGGAAGCAGAAAAAAATCACACCATTGATAAATAAATAAACAAGGGAAATAGTAAAAAAAAAATTGACTAAATGGTTTAAAGAAAAAGAAAGCAGCAAATAAAAAATTACATCATTGATAAATAAATAAACAAATAAAATACTATAAAAAATACTAAAAATACTTTTGGGTCTCATCATATTACTAACTATAATAAAATCAAACTAATCTCATCTCATCTCATCTCTATAAACAAATATATATTTTATCTAATCTCATCCCATCTTAACATATCTCAAAAGATTTTATGTTATCTTATCTCATTTCTAAAAATAAACGAGGTCGCACACTTTTCATCTTAAACTCAAAATTCTCATCTCACTATTACAACTTTATCAATTTCTTACACAAAATATGATAAAAAATTCAACTTTTTAAAATTCCAATATAATTTTTTTTTTAATTTCAAAATAATAGTAACACTAAAAATTAATATTTTAAACTTTTATCTCAACTCAAAATTTTCATCTCTACCCCAAACCTCCCGTAGTAAGTTTTAGATAGCAAGAACCTTTTTTTATTTTAAGTTCCACTTCAGAGAGGTCACGGCCGCTTTTAACCTTAGACCAGCAGCCAATACAACATTGACATCTTAGAGCATCCCCATTCGGTTCCCTATATCATCCCCATCACTAAATTTTGGAGAAAATTTTAGGGTTTTGCTCATTTTGCGTCTACATCCGGTTCCCCATTTTGCAGTTTCTGTTTAGGGTCTCTACAGAAGTTCCCCATAGATGGGGAACGACTGTACATCCCCATCGCATCGGTGAGCCAACGATTTCCCTTTCCCCCCCGCGTCTTCCTTCTCTCTTGCTAGGGTAAACCGTTGGCCCCTCCCTCTCAACGCTCCACCATTGATTGCAGGTCTCCATCGGCACGCACGGTAAGATCTCCACAACCCTCTCTCTTCAGTCGAGTTTTTCTTTTCCCCTTTCACTCTCCATCGATATTTGGAAAATGCCCTCAACTCTGTGAGAAATCTTGATAACATTGTCGGCTCTCTCTTTGGGTATGAATTTCTTTGGGGATTGCATCATGGCCAGACCGTTTGGCTGCCGAGAAAGTGGTGTTGCTTTCTCATGGAATTTTTTCTGTGCAAAATGACGAAGCTCATGGTTTACCATTTTGATTATTTGATCCATTGATTGAGTTGATGTTGAGAAAATACAACACTGCGATTGTGGGTTTAAGTACTTCCTACTGTGTTGGGTTTTTGGTTTTGAGGAGAATTTATTTGAGTATTGCATATTCATTGATGTTCGTGTTTGGCTGCCGAGAAAATTTTGCAAAGGTTTCTCACGGTATTTTTTTTTTTTTGACTTTTTGTCTCATGTTTTACCATTTATAATTTATTGATCCATTCATTGATGAGCCGAGATGCTCTAGTTGCGATTGTGGCTTTGGTGACTTCTTGGTGTGTTGGGTTTTTGGTTTTGAGGAGAATTTGGTGGAGTTTATTGTTATGGAATGGATTTTGAGGGTTGAGAAATCTGTTGCTATTTTTTATGTTGCCATTTTGTTCTGAATATTAGTTGTGATATTTTTTGGTTAAGCTGTGATTTATATTAGTTTGTCATCTTCAATATTTTGCATTTCCTTTAAATCTACCAAACAAGCATGCATACTCTTGGTTATTTTGGCCAATTACGTGATTGCATCAATCTTCCCCTCTTCCCTGTATTCAACCCCTATAATTATGTCTCTTGCTCTTGTTTATTATTAAGAACTTGGGTTTGGAAAATGCTTTTGTTGGTTTCTTTTGTAGTTCTATAATTTAATGAATTTATAAAATGTTTCTTTTGTAGTTCTTGGTTTCTTTTGTTTTAATTATACATGCTTGTGGAAAGAGTTCATTTTGGATAATGTGGAGCTTTGTCATTAAGGATCTTAATTACACTTTTTGAGTACCTTTTCCTTGTAGTTAAAAAAACTGTTTTTATTGTAGTTCTTGGTTTCTTTTGTAGTTCTTGGTTTCATGAATCTGCTTTGGTTTATTTTGTAGTTATTGGTTTCTTTTGTTTTAATTACACATGCTTGTGGAAAGAGTTCATGAAACCATATGATGCACCTTTGTAATTAAGGATCAAAGGTCAATTGTATGTTGTTTTTCCTTGTAGTTTAATGTTCTGTTTTTATTGTAGTTATTGGTTTCTTTCAATTGTTCTATAATTTAATGAATTTGTTTTGGTTTCTTTTGTAGTTCTTGGTTTTTTTTGTTTTAATTATACATGCTTGTGGAACCTCTTCATGTAAATTTCTTCTTTACTTGCGGATTTGCTGCTTGTCAAATGAAATGGTTATACTTTGTAGTTCTTGGTTTCTTTTGTAGTTCTATAATTTCATGAATTTGATTTGGTTTCCTAAGTAGTTATTGGTTTCTTTTGTTTTAATTACACATGCTTGTGGAACCGGATGAGGATTATATTTCTTCTTTACTTAAGACCTTGCTGCTTGTCAAATGAATGGTTATACTTTTTAAATTCAATGTGCATGTGTAAAGCAGTTTACTAGCCATAAAAAATTCTCATTTCAGACTTAGCTCTCTTTTTCTATGTCATCTCTGTATTGTTGCTTTGCCATCTATATATATATATATATATATATATAGATATATATACATATATATCTATATATACTGTCAAATTTGCCTTAACTTGATATGCCCCTTTTCGGACTTGAGCCAATGAAGAACATGATCTTCACTTGTTTGTGTTTTTTTCCACTTGATATGCCCCTTTTCAGACTTGGAAAAGATTTAATTTTCAGCTTTTGGAGGTTAACATAAATGTAGTTATATAAATGTATGATTGTTGTCCTCCTCAATTCCACTTGTATAAGCATCGTTTTTTCCATAGTAGGTCTTTTTTAAGCCTTTTAAGCTGCTTGATGACACACTTGAGAAAACCATGCAAGAATTTCACCTTTTGCACTATGTAGATCCTATAGCTAGAGCTCTTGCCTATTCTCATGATCAATACAATCTTGTTGGATAATAGTATTGTGGTTGTGACAGTTTCCTTATAGTTTGCTTGAATTTGTGCAATCTTTTTGGATTGTTTGCAGTTATTCATATATCTCGGGAGAGGGGACCTGTTAGTAGGCTATGATGATGGTTATAGTGCTGGTATTTCACTAGTGTATTAGGGGACCCATCGATATGGCGGGGTAATCCTCATTCGGATGACCATATTGCAGTTTGTGGTACTTTCCACAAAAGGCAATCGGGGTTCGAATGGGGTTTTGCAGCCATTCGATGTTCGCCACCTTACTTACGCATGTTGAGCATATTTACACCATTCTGAGCCATTTCTCTTATTAATATATGTTATATTAATAATGTATATCGGATGGGGATGCTCTTATATAAATTAATGTGATTTGCATGCTGATGATGTTGGTGTTTTGTATTATGTTCTGATAGAGAAATAAATGTATAAACTCAACCCCCTCGGTTGTGATGATGACAACCGCATGTAGGGATACGGGATTCTGATTGTCATCTCCTCAATGGCTAGGTAACCCGGATGGCCAACAAATATTGGCAACCGGTTGTTACAGCCATGAGTGGGTGGCAATCTTATCTTTTGTATTGCCATTCAGTTCCTGAGCCCTAATAAAAAACCAAACATCAAGGTGATATCTTTTCTAATCTCTAAATATTTTTTTAGAGATAGATTCACAAGACGTGACTAGTCTGTACATCACCAACCTCCTTAGTCAAAATCCTCAACTTGACCCCACTTACGGTGGGCAAAGTGGAACTTCTCCGTTAACCCTGCATGACTCTCCAACCCTACCCCCTAACGAGCCCATCGACGTTAGGAAATTAGTCAAGGGTGCGAATTTCACCCCCGAAGAAGACAAGTTACTTGTCTCCGCTTGGCTAAATTGTAGCCTTGATGCCGTTCAGGGAACAGATAAAAAACACTCCCAACTTTGGAAAAAAAATTTTGAGTACTTCCAGTAATTTAAAGAAACCACAAATGAGCTGATAATAAAATCTTTAATTCATCGGTGGTCGGTTATCCAAAAGGCCACAAACAACTTTTGTGCGAAACTAGCCCAAGTTGAAGGGTTAAATCAAAGTGGCATGACCGACCAAGACAAGGTAAAAATTCGAAATCCTTCTTGTTTTACTCTAAAATTTCTTATCTTCTACATTGGTTTAACATTGGTTTTTTTTTTTTCCATGCAAGTTCGACAAGGCCAAGATTATGTACCAAGCGTTAGAAAAATGCTCTTTCCAATTTGAGCATTGTTGGCACCTATTGAAGGACCAACCTAAGTGGATTTGACGCGCCACAAATGAGGATCCAAAACGAAGGAAGAAGATGTCCCCATCCCAACCCCAACTCGATGTTCTGGCACTACAATTGATTCAGCTTTTGATATGGAGGCGGATGAAGTCATGGAGAATGAAGTTATCGAGTTGGACCGACCAATTGGAAGGAAAGCTGAGAAAGGAAAACGAAAGGCCCAAGGCAGGCAAGCAGAGGAAAATTTCCAATTCAGAAAAATGAAGTATACTCTTTTGGAGGAGTCACGCGCTCAAGAGAAAGAGTTTTATCGAATGAAGGCCGAGAAGATGAAGTATGACAAGGAAAAAGAGGAAAAAAAATACGCCTTGAGGATGAACGACTAAGGTTGGAGGCCGAGAAGATGGTAATTGAGAGGGAAAATGAGCTCAATAAAATTCGTCAAGAGGACGAAAGGTTGAGGTTGGAGGCGCAGAAAGTGGAGCTCGCCACGAAAGATCAAGATCAACGCATTATGATGATGGATGTGAGTGGCATGCCTGAAATGCAGCGATTATATTTCCAACAACTCCAGAGGGAAATCATGGCGAGACGCAATACTTCTCAAGATTGAACATTTGATTGATAATATTACCATTTTCAGTTGTATTTCTTATTTTTTGTTTTGAACAATGATAAATGTATAAAAAGCATGTGTATGTATTTTTTAGCATTTGTTGTATTGTCCCTCAATATGCTTGTGCAAGTAATATGTTATTATAATTTTAAATTTTATTAAAAATAAAATTTTCATCATCATATAGATTGCAAAGCTTATACTCAAGGAAAGGCATTAATAAAAGAGACTTACCATTAACATAGTCACTAATGACATGAAGGAAATACAAATGCAAAACAAATTAAGTTAAACATAAATCTTAAATAACATGAAGGAAATACAAATGCAAAGCAAATTAACTCAAACATAAAAGTAAATAATACGAAGGAAAAGAGGTCATAGTTTGAATGCGACATGGCTAATGTTGGGAATATAATAACCATTCATGTTCAATTAGATCTTCTTGGAGCTGATGATGTGTCGAGCTATCTCTAATATAATGATGACGCTGGATGAAGTCCGTAAGCTCAATTGTATGATTGCGTGACAATTCTGGGAGATCATCATCAAGTTGATCATATTCAATGTTCAGACTCTCACTATCATCACGTTCGTCTTCAATGATCATATTATGTAAAATAACACACGCTTTCATAATATTTGTTAGGTCCTTCACTTTGAACATTCGGGAAGGTCCACGAATGATAGCAAATCGTTGTTGAAGTACCACGAATGCACGCTTGACATCTTTTCTTGCGGATTCTTGTACTTTCACAAAATTTTTCTTCTTGTTCCCTGGTGGTGATGGAATCGTCTTCACAAAAGTTCGCCACTTGGGATAAATACCATCCGTAAGGTAATACCCCATAGTGTAATCGTTGCCATTGATAGTGTAATTGACTGCAGGAGCACGCCCTTGGGCAAGTTCTGTAAAAATAAAAGATCTCTCTAGCACATTAATGTCGTTATGTGAACCGGGCATACCGAAAAATATATGTCATATCCAAAGATCATATGAAGCAACTGCTTCTAAAATAATAGTTGGTTCACGAATGTGGCCAGAGTACATACCTTTCCAGACTGCGGGACAATTTTTCCACTTCCAATGCATGCAATCAATGCTTCCGAACATTCCTGGAAATCCTCATTGTTCACCAACCAACAGCAATCGGGCTTATCATTAGCATTTGGAGACTGCAAATATTCATCTGAAAAAACACTTACTATTGTCTCAGAGAATCGTTTTAGGCTCTCCATTACGGTGCTTTTACCAATACGTATGTATTCATCCATAAAATCTCCAGTAACCCCATACGCCAGCATTCTAAGTGCTGCAGTTATTTTTTGCATAGAAGATAAATTGAGTCTTCCGGCATTATCTCTTCTCTGGACGAAATACGGCTCGTAAAACTCTACCTCATTTAGAATACGAAGAAATAGGAGACGGCTCATCCGAAATCTCATTCGAAATAGATTCGAGAGATATACTGGATTCTCTGCAAAATAATCACGAAATAGGCGCTCGTGCCCCTGGGCATGATCACGCCGAATAAACTTACGTGGGTGCCTATTTGTCACGCTGCCTCGATGACTGTCCATCGACCTCCTCAGTATGAACATCGCTATCATCTTCAAATGATACGTATGTCAATTTGCGAAAGAATGTACGAGCCATTTGATGAAGGGAGTGAGAGATCAAAGGATAGAATAGAATCTCTGTTCTATAAATGAAATGAGACTTGAGTTTGTGAGAATGTGAATGTTAGCAATATGCTAATTTATAGAGGAAAAAGTTACCGTTACACTACAAACAAAAAATGTTACCGTTTGAGAGAAGATAAAAAAAGTTACCGTTAGAGAAAAGACAAAAAATATTACCGTTGAAAAAATGACAAAAAATATTACCGTTATAAAAAGGACAACAAATATGACCGTTGGAGAAAGGACAGGTAATATTACCGTTACATCCAATTAAAAAAATTATATCATCAATACGTGACTACGGATCCTCATTAATCTTTAATTGATAAAGAGTATTCTTCTAAAAAAATTTACCATCACATTAGAAAATGCATTAATTTATTAATAAAATTTACTATTTTTATAATACGATTATTGATTTGAAAAAATACTGTATTGGGTAGTCAAAATCATATAAATATTTAGTAGAAAGTGATATTTGAAAAAAAGATAATAAGACAAAAGAGTTAGTAGTTAGGATTGTAAATGGAAGAGAGAGAAAAAAGTAATAAAAAAATAATAGAGAAATATTATTTAGTAGAATAGAGATAGGGATGTGAAATGAGATGTAGGAGGTTTTTAGAAGATGAATAAAATTTAGGGATAAATTTGAAGAAACTTGATTTTGAGTTAAATTATAGGGATGAAGATGAGAAACCGGATGAGGATGCTCTTAGAAGTGTACACAATAAAATCAAGAGGATGTTCCATCATATTATTACCTAAAACACCCTCAAAAGATTTTCCTTCCCTTCGCCTTCGAAAATCCAAATCTATAAAATTGTCACCTTCTTCTTCCCTATTTCTCTATTCATTTACAGAGGAATCCTTCTTCTCATTCCCTTCGATGGCGACATAACCTTGGTGAATATTACCCTTGTCTCAATGCGCGCAAATCCACCTCCACCGCGACCTTCCCTCTTTGCTCCAGATAGACCGCAATCTGCAAGACCAGGTTCCTCTCCTTCTCCATAAGTTTATCGATGTGGGTCTTGTTTAGAGTGAAGGAAGCGGCCAGGGAGCAATCGTGGGAGTTGGTTTGGCTTTCTTGGGCAACCAAAGGCATAATACTGTATTGGGTGAGGAATTTATCGAGCTTGATCTTGTAGAGAGTTCAGACTAAAACAAACACTTTTATTTAGATCTCGGGAGGGAGAGGAATTAGGACCAAAGATAAAGCATCCAGATGATACATTAGTTTCTTCTTCGATCTCATTTTGTGAAATTGTGACACAGCATTCACCACTGAGAATTGGGTTGACGATTTTAGAGATGGAAATAGTTAAATGTAGAAAGCTGAAAGAAGATGAAAATCCATTCCTCCCAGATGTTCGAAACGGTGCGTACCAAAATGGTCTCCTCTTCTCCTCGCTGTGTGAAATCGATTGCATCTCCTCTTCTCTTCTGTATAGCATTTAACAAAAACTAATAACATTCCTATTGTGCTCATAATCCTCCAAACTGATCCCTTTTTTTTAACTCTTCTCAATAATCCTCTAGCTAACAACCAACAATTCCACCTGGTAAATTTCAATCCAGTTGGACCCCAGTGGGAGAAGATCCTTACCGCCAAGATATGCCCTTTTTTTCCCCTGAACCACCCCTTCCTGATAATAATGGCACATAAAATAATGACCAGCGAAAATAACAACTGAAAACAATTTCATGGAGATGAAGCTGAATTTGGGTAATTGAAGGAGGATATGTACCTTGAGTTCAAAGGTGGGTGGTCTTCATGGACAAGCTTGGGATTGTGCAAGAAAGCAACAGAGGAACAGTGGAGTAGGAGTAAGGATTACGTGCGGTGCGGACACATTTTGGGTTTAATGGTGGGCTAGGTGGCAATACTTGAGTTTGTTTTCAACCATTTAATAGAATGATCGATCATAAGTTATTCATTTTTTCATGCAAGTTTGAATAGCTAAATAAAATTGAGTTTTTTTTTTTTTTTTTTGGCCGCATTTCTTTCTAAAACATCCAAAACCTCCTGTACCAAAAAAAAAAAAAAGGCCGTAAAATGAATCAAATAAAACGGGTGATGGTTGATCCGCAGAGAAATTTAAGTGAGTAGGGAAAAAAGTAATATTGTTCATTATCATCTCATCATTTTATGACGTGGTATTAGATGATTAAAAATTATTTATTATATTTCACTTATGAACCTATTATCTAATGTCACGTCATAAGATGATGAGAACCAAACAAGTTAAACAACTTTTGATTTATTTAAGAACTTTTTCATCCTTTACAATGAATATATATAATTTTCTAATAATTTTGACCTATGCTTTACTACTCCCATGAAAAATAAAAAAATTAAAGTTTTAGATATAAGGCGCTTTTTTTAAGTTTGGATATCTAAATAAAATTTAGGAGTTGTTTATTTATTTATTTATGCTTTTTGACCGTATTTCTTTCCAAACATTCAAAATTTCATGTAAATAAAATAAAAAAAAAAAATCCATTTTATAAAGAGCAACATTAAAATGAATCAACTAATTAAATGAAATTAACTAGATGTAGTGAATATGAGGCTTATATATCTCCAGCTCTAAGGAATTTTGACACAGATGTATTCTAAGAAAAAAATAATTGAACAGCACACCATGCAAACAAATCCTACTTTTTCTTTCTCCCCTCTCTCCCTCAATCTTTCTCCCTTCTCTCTCTCTTTGCTTGATCTTACTTTGTCTCTCTCCAAACAAGCCATCATAGCCCTGAAGCTCTTATTAATCTTATTAATATAGAAGATATTAATGTACAAATAAAAGCTACTATAGAGGAACCGTAGGCATTGTATAGTCTATTTTACTCTCAAGTTATATAACAGATTTTATTCCTTTTTTATTCTCAGAATATTGTACAAAGACCATATATAAATATCCTTATCAATGTAATGAAAATACATACAAAATTCAGAAAACATGTCATTCTGATATGGTATCAGAGCAATCGACTAACAATCTCCTGATCCATTGCCTTATCTTCTCCTTTTTCCTATCCAAATTCCTCAATCATGTCCTCCTTTCCGCATATAGTCACCACCAAGCTCACCACTAGTAACTACCCATTATGGCAAGTGTAGATCTCTGCCTACCTATGAGGTTAGGATCTCTATCAATATGTTGATGGCACACTTCGATCTCCTTCTGACCTTCTCCTAGATTCATCTCACCCTAACCCAGCTTATTCCTCCTACAAACGAAATGACCAACTGGTTCTTAGCATTTTGTTCTCATCCCTCTCTGACTCGGTCCTAGGGCATGTTCTTTCATCAAAAACCTCTCGTGAGCTTTGGTTTTTCCTCTCCTCTCTGTTTGCCTTTCACTCTCAAGCCAAATAGTTTCAAGTCCGATTTCAACTTGCTAATCTGACTCGGGGTGACCAAAGCATCACTAATTATTTTGGTAAAGTTAGATCTATTGCTTATATTCTTGCTACCTCTACTAATCGCTTACCTGACACTAAATTCGTCACAAACCTTCTTACTGGAATTGGTTCCACATATGACTCTTTTATTATCTTTATGACTACACGGGTTGAGCCCATTTCTTCTAATGAGTTGTTTCGGTTGCTTCTTGTTCATGAGAGTAGACTTGCTCACAATGTACGGAGTTCTATCTCCCTTGAGCCTTCTATTAATTTCACAAATGCTGGTGGGCGTGGTCACAACCAGTATCGTGGTGGATGCAATGGTAGAAATGGGCGAGGTAGATCCAACTATCCAAATCGAGGTGGCAGTAGCTTTTCCCCTACTACATAATCAAACCCATCTATGTGACGCCCCCAAATCCCCACGCCCGAACACGGGGAAATCGAGACGTCCGGATGGTGACAACCCGGGTCACCATCCTATCGACGGGTGCCGAGTGTGTGCAAAGGCAACAAATGTGCACGAAAGAACACGCAGCGGATAACGAAAGTCATAACTAAGTACCAGAATTTTCTTAACGTAATACAAGCTGTTTAAAACATACATAAATAAAATATTACAAAACACACATATAATAAAATATCAAATACAAAGCATGACATCAGTAACCCGGCGGAGCCGCATCCTCGGGCTCAGCCTCCTCCTCCTCCTCCTCGAACTCTGCACCAAAAGCTACGGAACCAAAAATGGTACCGCAGGTAAGTAAAACCCAAACACTACCAAATAAAAACACATAAAACTCAAACAAGATGCATGAAACATGCCCAATGCACAAAGCCCATAAAACACAAGTTTTCCACACACGCCAAAAACCCATTTGGCCCAATATCTCGCCAAAAGTCCATTTGGCCCAATACCACGCCAAAAGTCCCATTTGGCCTCTCAAACCATTATCCAATTTTAATCGCGTGCATCATGACCTCCCCTAGGGGTCATCCGCACACCCTGGCTCCAGTGCCACACCGCAGAGTACCACCACGCGTGTGACACCTAACAAGCGATGCCCAGTTCCGCGCCCCGCACGTGCGTAGCCAAGCATCCTCTAGCCCTCACCAGCGAAGGGCCACAGAGTCGGTGCGTAGGGCGATGCCCGGTTCCGCGCCCGGCGTGTTCGTAGCCAAGCAACCCCTAGCCCCCGCTCCCATCGTCTAACGACAACTCAGGGGACATCACTCAGTTTATTCCGCTCCCGAGTGACCAGAGGAGCTCCACCGGGATAATACCCCATCCCGGCTTGGGGTCGTGATACACACGCACCCGTAAAACCACTCACGCCAATACACAGGCCTTTCACACAATTCCACAAACACACGTGCATGCACCATGCAATGCCATAACAATGCATAATAAAATAATCAAACAACATAAAACAATTAAACAGACAACTCCGTCATCATCCATCCGACCCCCGAAACTCCTCGGACTTAGTCCGGAATCAACAACCAACAACAATAAATAAATTGAATGAGTGATATATATTTAAATCTGAAAATAGGGTTTGGAAAATACTTACAGCGCTATACGGTAATTTTAGAAAACAAGCGGCGTTGCAAACGGCGGCGGAAAAGCAACGTCACAGTGAAAATTCACTGCGGCCGTGGGTTTGAAAAATCCACTTTTGAACGGGGATAAACTAGGACACGAAATTGATAGGGAATAGTCTAGGGATGGTTGTGAAGCTATTGGAAGTGATGAACGGCCGTGGGTGGCGGCGGAATCGCCGGAAATGGCCGGAAAATGCAAATCGGAAACTAAGCTCGTAGGAGCTGTTCCGGTGGTCGTTGGAGGCCGGAAATGGGTGGGTTAGGACGGCAAGGAGTCGGTGATGAAGTGGTGAAGAAATTGTGGCCGGAGGTGGAGCGACGGCGGCGGATCGGAGCAAAATCCGTGCGGCTTTGTTGGGTGTTTTCCTGCCAAACGGCCGGCCGGTTGGGGGTGGCCTTCGGAGGGGTGGTGCGCCGAAGGGAGGGGAAGAGTTTGGGACCGGTGGCGAGCTGAATGGTGGCCGGACGGCGGTGGGCCGGTAGAGAGAAGGTTTCGGCCGTGAGGGAGAGAGAAGAGAGAGAGAGAGCCAATCGGGGGGGGTTCGGACGCAGGGAGAGAGAAAAGAAAAAAGAAAAAGAAGAAAAAAAGAAAAAGAAAGGAAAAAGAAAAGAAGAAGGAAAAAGAAAAAAAAAAGAAAAAAGGAAAAAGATGTGAAAAGAAGTGAGGTCCAATCCTCACTCCGGGAAAACAAAACTAAACCGCCAAAAAGATTAAAAACCACAAAACGACTTAAAGAAATAAAACAAATCCTCAAATAAATTAAAAACTAATTTTAAAACGCAAATAAAATTAAAATAAATAACTAATATATTAATTAAAATAAAACAACCATTTCAGCGAAAATACACTCAAAAGCGGGTCATCACAATCTAGCCATCAATGCCCAACCTGCCAAGTGTGTTAAAAAGCTGGACATGTAGCTATACAGTGCATGCATCATTTTGATCATAGCTATCAGCATGGTACTCCTACTTCCTTCTCGGCCAATTTCACACAACCCAACACATTCTCAGACCCCACATGGTACCCAGATTTAGAAGCAACCCATCACATAACCCATAACTTCAACAACCTTAATCACACCTCTGAGCCTTACTATCATAGTGAACAAATTCAACTAGGGGATGGTTCAGGCCCTCCCATTCAGAATACGGGTGACTCCTCTCTATATTCTCCTTCCTCTTCCTTCTTACTTAAAAATCTTCTTCATGTTCCTAACATTACCAAGAATTTCATCTTTGTTTCAAAATTTTGTAATAATAATACATGCTATTTTGAATTTCATGCCTCTTTCTTCTATATGAAGGACATCTCGATGGGGAAGACCCTCCTCACAGGGCCAATCTGTGATGGCCTCTACATCTTTCCTTTGGAGTCAGCCTCTCCTTCCACCTCCTCCTCCTCTCCATCTATCAACTTAGGCGGGAAGACGTCCGTAGCTCAATGGCACTGTCAGTTGGGCCATCCTCATCACACAACACTCTCTCGTATTCTGTACACCACCTGTTTGAAGGTTACCCCCACTGCCTCCCATTTCTAGTGTACCAAGTGTCCTTTAGCCAAAAATACCAACTTCCATTTGTTTCTCATTCAGCCCATTCAAATAGACCATTAGACTTGGTCTATGCAGATGTTTGGGGCCCAGTCCACTTTGTTTCCAGACAAGGTTACAAGTATTATGCCTCTTTTGTAAATCAATACACTCGGTTCACTTGGTTTTACCCTTTAAAATTAAAATATGATGTTATTAATGTCTTTTCCAGTTTTTTTACCTTTTGTTGAACATCTCTTTAACACTAAACTCATCACCCTTTAAATCGATGGAGGTGGTGAATTCCAAACACTCACGCCAATATGTAAAAAACTCGAGATTCACCATCGTTTTTTTTTCCACATACGTACAACAAAATGGGTTTGTGGAAAGAAAACACAGGCATATAGTCAAGACTAGGCTTGCCTTGTTGGCCCAAGCTTCGCTCCCATTCACCTATTGGGCTGATGCTTTTGATATAGTCGTGTATCTCATAAATCTTTTATCCTCACCAAAACTTGACAATAAAACACTATTCTATAGTGTCTATCATCGTGATCTAGATTATCACTTCTTAAAGGTGTTTAGGTGTGAGTGTTTTCCTAATTTACGTCCTTACAATCAATGCAAATTAAATTATCACTCCACCTCATGTCTCTTTCTTGGTTATAGTTCGATTCACAAAGAGTACAAGTGTTTGGACTTAAAAACAATTAGCTTTATGTTTCCCGCGATGTCATCTTTCATGAAGACACATTTCCATATTCAACCCATAGGCCCATTACAATCCCTCATTCTCAATCTCAACTTCAATCACACGTTGGTTTACCAATTCTCAATCCACAACCTTCCATTTTAGGCCTAGGCCCAAACTCCCTTCCTTCCTCATCTCAGAGCCCATCAACTCATTTTCCCCCAACTCCTCCTCCTTCTTCCCAATTTGAAATCCCTAGTTCCTCTTCCCATGGCACTTCTAATCTTCCTCTCCTCACTCCACCTTTTTCACCAATCATCATAAGAGTACACACCAACTCCTCTCAACCTCGTATTCGAATGGATGATACAATTACTTATCCTTCTCAGCAATTTCTTGCTACCACAATCAACCCTGAAACACCTACCAACTATTCCATCGCTTCTAAACATCCAAAATGGCGTGAAGCCGTGAACCAGGAGTACCAAGCATTACTTCAAAACCATACTTGGTCCTTAGTCCCTCCTAACCCGTCCTCTAATGTCCTTGGTTGCAAATGGGTATACAGAACAAAACTCCATGCCAATGGGTCTATTGAGCAAAGGAAGGCACGATTTGTAGCCAAAGGCTACCATCAGCAGCCTAGCCTTGATTTTCACAAGACTTTTAGCCTAGTGGTTAAGGCACCTACAATTCTACTGATCTTATCACTTGTTGTTGCTTGTGGATGGCCCGTGTGACAGATTGACATTCAAAATGCATTCCTTCATGGAACCCTCATAGATCAGGTATACATGCATCAACCTCTAGGATTTATCAATCCTCAATATCCCAATTATGTTTGTAAATTGTAAAAAGCAGTTTATGGCCTAAAACAGGCTCCAAGAGCATTGTTTGCCCAGTTGAGTTCATGGTTGTTTGATTATGGTTTTCAAGCCTCTCAGACTGATGCATCTCTCTTTTTACTTACTCATGGTGATCTATGCATGTACCTTCTAGTTTATGTTGACGACTTTGTAATCACTGCTTCTAAAGCCTCTGCTATTGATACATTTATTAGTGACTTGAGTTTGGCCTACCCAGTTAAAGACCTAAGCAGTTTGTCCTACTTTCTCGGTTTGGAAATAACACATTTGAGCAATGATTTATTACTTTCTCAGAGAAAGTATATTAAAGATTTACTCAATAGGAGTAAAATGTTTCATGCAAAGCCAGTCACCTCACCTATGGCAGCAACCTTAAAGCTATCAAAATTTGACTCACTCAGTTTTGATGATGTTATCCTCTTTAGAAGTATTGTTGGAGTTTTGCAATACTTATCTCTCACAGGATCAAATATATCTTATGCGGTTAATAAGGTGTGTCAATTAATGCACACACCAAAATTGCCACATTGGGTTGCAGTAAAACGCATATTGCGTTATCTGGAAGCAACCATCAATCTTGGTCTGTTTTTCTCCTCCCAATCTTCCTTTAAATTACAAGCCTACTCAGATGCGGACTGAGCTGGATGCCCTGATGATAGAAAATCTACAAGTAGTTTTGTACTTTCTTGGATAAGCATCTCATCTCTTGAAGCTCAAAAAAGCAAAGCATTGTTGCAAGGTTAAGTACTGAAACTAAGTACAAGTTTGTAGCATCAGCAGTAGCTGAACTTATTTGGCTTCAAACATTTATTTCTGAACTTGGATTACCTCTTAGTCAAGCTCCAACATTGTGGTGTGACAACATTAAAGCAACTTACTTGGCTGCCAATCTTATCTATCACTCAAGGATAAAACATATGGATATTAACTTTCGTTTTGTTAAAGACTAAGTTGCTGTCAAGACGTTAAATATCTATTTCATCAGCTCCAAAGATCAACTAACTGATATATTTACCAAACCGTTGGTAGCTGATAGATTTTTTAAGTTAAGAACGAGTCTCAATGTTGTAGACACAACCTTGGACTCAAGGGGGTGTATTAATATAAAAGATATTGATGCTCAAATAAAAGCTACTGTAGAGGAACCGTAGGCATTGTATAGTCTATTTTACTCTCAAGTTATGTAACATATATTGTACAAAAATCATGTATAAATATCCTTATCAATGTAACAAAAATACACACAGAATTCAGAGAACATGTCATTTTGATAGCTCTCACTTTCCTACATGTTTGGCTTTGGCCCAACACATCCAAAACATCCTTTATCGGTCACGACTTGATGCTACAAATCTAAATTTGAAATCTCTATTTTTCATCTAAATAATTAGAGAATGTTGCTTATAAGGTGATCAAAATTGTGTTTCTCACAAGAGCAAAAAGAATTTCAAACCATAGAATTGGTTTTGGTTTCTGAGTTTGATGGAAGGACACAATGCAAAACACTGCATGGCTAGTACAATTTTATGGTTCATAGCTTTAGCGATTTTTTCCATTTATTTTCTCCATAGTTTTTAGATTTATTAGTAATGAGAAAAAGCTTGAGAGAGAGAGAGATTTGCTTGCCGGGTGTGTGGTTCAATTATTCCCCTTTTAGAATGCATACATGTTGAAATTCTATTGGAGGGTGTAAAAGCCCTTTATTCACCGTGTCGAGTCCCTAGCCTCTCCTCAAATAAAAAAGTAGGGGTAGCAATACGTGATACGACTTGTAAACCCAATACGAGCATGACACAAAATTAGCGGGTTTGAATTTGATATTAATGGATTCAGGTTAAAACAGGCCGACCCATTAAGACACAATTTATAAACAAGTTATTAATGAGTTAACCTACTTAACACGAAACCAACTTATTATGACCCGTTTACATTTTTACTTATAATCATGATTTTATTATTATTGGATTATAATATTGATATTTTTCAATATACTTATGTTTTTTTTATTGAGATTGTAATTATGAACTTATGTGGAATTATATTAATTAGGTCAAATGGATTATGTGAATTAATTTAATCCATTTACATGAAACAAGTTGAAATGAATCATGTCATGTTGATTAATTTCTAATTAATTATTAAATGAATCAAAATAAGTGATACTACACAACCTGTTATTCAAATGAGTCATATTAGTGTTTGAAGATTTGACATATTTAACTTAACAGTTTGAGTTCAGGTTGAGCTATATAGTCAAATATTTATGAGTTGACACGATACGAATACAATCCACAAACACGAATTGTCATTTTTAACAAAAAGGGTTATGGTTGAACCATAGAGGGACCAAAGGTTACTAACGCAATTAATAAGTAATAAGCACCCAATAAGAAAGAAATGAATAGAATGCATACACTTATGTGAGATTTGGATAGTGAGTTGAGATGAGATAAAAATTGAATAAAATATTGTCAGAATATTATTTTTCAATATTATTATTATTTTGAGATTTGAAAAAATTAAATTATTTATTATATTTTGTATTAGAATTTTAAAAAGTTATAATAATTAGATGAGATAAGTTAAAATGAGTTAGAGACATTTTTGTATCCAAACTAGGCCATATTAGATATTGTTTGGGTTGTAGCAGATGTAATACCTCATATCATAAAAATAAAGGTATATGGTGTATAAGATCCCATATTGTTAAGGAAGGAGAAGTTCTTACTCTTTATAAGGTTTCAATGAGACTCCAATTATATCATTGACTAGTCATTTTGGAATATAGGCCATGTGGTTTGGGTTTTCTATTAGAATGTTACAAATGGTATCAGAGTCTATCACAGCTAGAAATGTTGGACTTGAGCCATGCCATCTACAACAAATTGGCCTAATAATGATGTTGGGAATTTAAGGACAGTAGATTTAATACCCCATATGATAAGAATAAGGATAGGTGGTATATGAGATCCCACATTACTTGAGAATGAGAAGTTATTGCTCTTTAGAAAGTTACAATGAGACTTCAATTATATCATCGACTAGTTCTTTTAGAGTATAGACCACGTAATTTAGGCATTCCATTGGGGTGTTACAACTAAAATCTTAAAAAATGCTTAAATAGTTTTAAAAGTAATTAGGTTGCTTGAACGTTATATATTAAAATATTTTTTAGTTTCAAATAAGTTAAAAGGTATATTTGTAAACAAAATTTTGATGCTTTTCTTCAAACTTTTTTTTTTGGATAATCCAAAACATAGTTCTAGTTTTAAAAAGTCTATTAATGAGTAAAAATACCCATATAACTTTAAGATTATTATAACTTTCAAACTATTTAGGAGAATGTCATAATTTTTAAAAAATCAAATGATATTTTATGTCAATTTCTACCACAAAAAGTAATATTTTAATTTGTTTTTTTTTAAATATAAAATATTTGAAACTACTTTAGATAAATGATTAACTAATAGTAAATAATTTTTTAATAATAGATCTTATTATTTAAATAAGTTATAAATCATAAAGTTAAAACTGTATTATCCACTACAATCCCAAACATGCAATTAATCACTTAGGTGTAGTTTGGATAGTGAGATGGGGGAGATGGTTTTAGATGGAAGTTGAATAAAATATTGTTAGAATATTATTTTTTAATATTATTATTATTTTAAAATTTAGAAAAATAGAATTATTTATTATATTTTATGTGAAAATTTAAGAAAATTGTAATGATGAAATGAGAAGAATTCAAACTATTTCTTTATCCAAACTACTATTCTTAGTATACTTCACTACTATTTATTATTTTATTATTAATTTTTATTTATTTTTTATTATTTTGTATTATTATTTATTATTTTATTGTTAATTTTTACTATTTTGTTATTATTTATTAAATATATGATATCACCTTAATACTCCAATGTAACCAATCCTAGAAGTAGGCTTTAAGCTTCCAAACTCTCTCCAATGTAACCTCCTCCATAAGTTTCCCGTCACTCCCACATTTCCCTCATTCAAGTCTCAATCTGATTTGAATCGTTTTATCAACAGCTGAGTTTGATTTTGTTACATCATTTTCATGTTTTAATTTCTACAACCTTCCCAAAAATGTAATTTTCTTTGCAAACACGACCTTTAATTTATATAATCTTTATTATATTTATAATTTAAGTCAATATTTATCTATTCTATTTATCAATATTTATAATAGAAACATGAGATAAAAGGGGTGATGATAGAAATATATTAAAGTTTTTTTTAAACATCTTTAACCATTAAAATAGAAATAAAAAAATATAAATTTATTAATAATCATTTTATTAATTATTAAAAAAATAAAAAAAATATTTAATATTTAATAATGATTACAGTATTTTCAATATTTTTAATTGTTTATTTTAAACATCGCGTGGAACGCCACAAGATTTGACTCCGCGTAAAGTGACCGACTTAGAATACGATTACGTGTGTCCACCGCCTTTCCTGACCGACTCCCCCCATTGCCTATAAAAAATACCCACCTCTTAATCCAGATCCTCGTAGTTCTAACTTTTAGGTTTCTTTCGTTATAGGTTTTGAGTTATATGATAGCTCTTGGGGAAGATCTTCGTTTGGGCTTTTCGGTGCGACTCCGATCATCTTCCGTGTGAAATCCGGGTTATTTTCTCCTAATTATTTTGTCCGTTAGCTGAAAGGGAAGGTGTATTTTTTTTTTCGTTATAGATTTGTTTCTTGCGCACCCGTTCCAAATCTATGGAGAGGAGCGACGGTTTCATAGCCGTTCTGATTTATATTATGCTTTTGGATTGTGCTTTTATTGAGGATTGGTTTCGAGATTCTTGAATTTTTGAAAGGATGTGGTCTTTTTTGCGTTAGGTTTTTTGTTGCATCGCCGATCATCTTTGCTGCGAAATCCTGGCCTTTTCTTCCGATTACGTTGTCCTCTGAAAGGGAAGAATTTACTTTCCCGTTAAAGTTGGGACTTTCCTTCAATGGTTATCGTTTGTCGATGGTATCGGTAATATTTTTTGCTTCTTGCTTATCCGTCCTAATGCTATGGAGAAGAGCGACGGTTTCATAGTCGTTCGGATTTATATTATGCTGTTGGGTTGTGTTTTTATTGACGATTGGTTTCGAAATTCTTGAATTCTTGAAAGGTGTTGAACTTCTTCGTCTTATGTTTTTTGATGCATCGCCGACCATCTCCGCTGCGCAATCTGGGTTTTCTCTTCTAATTTCATTGGCCGTTTGCTGAAAGGGAAGAATTTTCTTTACCATTAAAGATTCGGATTTTTCTTCAACACTTACCATTGTTGATGGTTTTGTTATGATATCGTTTATCGATGGAGAATATTGATTTCAGATCGTAACGATAAAGGTTTCTGCGTTTCTTGTTTTCCTTCAATAGTTACCGTGGGTGATGGTTTTCTTATGATATCGTTTGTCGACGAAGAAAATTGATTTCAGAAGGTATTGGTAATTCTTTTTTGCTTCTTGCTTATCCGTCCTAATGCTATGGAGAAAGCGACGGTTTCATAGTTGTTGGGACTTATATTATGCTATTGGGTTGCGTCTTTTGATGGTTCGTTTCAGAATCTTGCATTTTTGAAAGGATGTGATCTTCTTCGTGTTGGTTTTCTCTTGATGCACCGTCATCATCTTCATTGCCAAATCTGGATTTGTCTCCAAATTATGTTGTCCGTTGGCTGAAATGGAATTTTCTTTCAATACTTTCCGTCGTTGGTGATTGTTTTCTTGTCATGTTGGTGTCGATGAAGAAAAATCGATTCTGATTGTAAAGGTTGAGTTTTTCCCTTTTTATTCTTTGAAGACAGAGCGTTCTCTCGGAGAAATTCAGGATATTTTCTTTTCTACGTTGTGTTTGTCGGCTAGGATTTTTGTAAGGAGGGATGATAATATACTGAATCTGTTTTAGTCTTTTTCCTGCTTCTAGAATGTAGTAGGTATTTCCTTTGTATACTTTTTGTGAATTTGGGCTGTGCCTATTCTTAGTAATAAAATCTCTTATTAATTATCAAAAAAATGTTTTTCCTTTTTTTATTTTTTTGTAGTTTTTCAGTTCTGCTACTTGCGAATCTGACTTGATGCTATGGAGAAAGAGTGGCGGTTTCATATAATACTTTTGGATTGCGTCTGTTGATGATTGGTCTGAAATTCTTGCATTTCTTGTTGGATATGATTTCTTATTCTTATACAAGTGTGTTAATTTCAGCAAATACGAATACAAGTGTAGGTTTGAATTTCCTTTTGAAGTTACATCTTTCGTGGAGTCCTCCATTCTTGATCTTGGGTAATAATGTTTAACTGGTAGGTGTGAAGATAAGCTGTTCATATCTCCTGATTTGAGCTCTTAAAAAAAAAAAGCTATATATTCATTATAACTTTTTCAAATTCGTAATCAAGGTATAATAAATAATTTATTTTTTTAAATTTCAAAACAAAAATATTATTAAAAAATTATGTTCTAACAATATTTTATTCAATATTTAATTTTGATCTCATCTTATAGGGTAACTAAAACTTTAAAGAAAATTGAATTAGAAGGATAAATTTTCTGCTTGTGCACTTCTGCTTCTCAATTTCCTGCATGTATTTTGAGTAGTCTTGCTTTTCATTTCTTTATCTACACCGTTGTCATGTGGACTGAATGAATAATTTCAAGGGGTCATGCAATGCCACGAAATGGGTTTGAGCTATGCCTACGTGATTTTGTTCACTATGTTCTCTTCTGCTTCGCAATTTCCCACATGCTTTTCATTTGCTTATATATACATTGTGTCTATTGTCAGGCTGCATTTTTGTGATTTAAATAAATAATTCCAAGGGGTCAGGGAATGCCATGAAATGGGTTTGAGCTCAGGCTACGTGATTTTGTTCATTATGTTCTCTTCTGCTTCTCAATTTCCCACATGCTTATTATTTGTTTATCTGCCGTGTATTGTCAGGCTCAATCTGCATGGCCTGAATAAATAATTGTGGCTAAATAGATAATTCGAGGGCTGCACTTCTAAGAACCCCAACACTTTTTTTCCCGATCAAGAAAAAATTCTCTCTTCTGCTTCTCAATTTCCCTCATGCTCTTTATTTGTTTATCTACGTTGTGTGTATTGTCAGGCTACATCTGCGCTGCCTAAATAAATAATTCCAATGGGTCAGGCAATGCCATGAAAAGGGTTTGAGCTAAGCCTACGTGATTTTGTTCTTTTTTGTTCTCTTCTGGTTCTCAACTTCCCACATGCTTTTCATGTGTTTATCTAAATTGTGTGTATTGTCAGGCTGCATCTGGGTGGCCTTAATGAATAATTTCCAGGGGTCATGCAGTGCCATGAAATGGGTTTGAGCTAAGGCGTTCTTTATGTTCTCTTCTGCTCTCAATCTCCCACATGGTTTTCATTTGCCTATCTACTTTGTATGTATTGTCAGGCTGCATTTGCGGGGTTTGAATCAAAGTTTTGAAATCCGTTCCGGAGATCATTTCGGTTGAGGCACTGGAACGGAATATTTCGGTACCGGTACATTTCGGTGTATCGTTTCGGGATTAATTATATATTATATATAAATATTTATATGTATATATAAACTAACAATTAATAAAATAAATACATATATATATGTATGTGTGTGATATGTATATGTGTATATATATAGAAGACTTAAAGATTTATAAAATGAATATATATTGAAAAAAAATCACAAACTTGAGTTCACTTTTAAAGAATAGACAGATTATTAAAAATAACAATACTTTTAGTGCACAGAAAGGGGTATTTGAATTCTAAAAGTACAATTTTATTCATTATTTTTCAACTTATTTACAAGAGAGTTTTTTTTTTGACCGGAATTACTATTCCGGCCGGAATACCGGAATTTCGGCCGGAATTGACCGGAACGGCTGGAATTTGACCCGGAACGGAATAGATACCTATCCCATTCCGGCCGGAACGGAACGGATTTTAAAACATTGGTTTGAATAAATAATTCCAAAGGGTCAGGCAATGCCATGAAATGTGTTTGAGCTAAGGCTTTGTGATTTTGTTTATATTCTCTTCTGCTTCTTAATATCCCCCTTGCTTTTCATTTGTTTATCTGCATTGGGTGTATTGTCAGGCTACATCTGGGTGGTCTAAATGAATAATTTCAAGGGGTCATGTAGTGCCATGAAAAGGGTTTGAGCTAAGGCTAAGCGACCTTTTTCTTTATGTTCTCTTCTGCTTCTCAATTTCCCAAATGCTTTTCGTTTGCTTATATATTTTTTGTGTATTGATAGGCTGCATCTGGGTGGCTACGTGATTTTGTTCCTTGTGTTCTCTTCTGCTCTCAATCTCCCACATGGTTTTCATTTGCCTATCTACTTTGTGTGTATTGTCAGGCTGCATTTGCCGGGTTTGAATAAATAATTCCAAAGGGTCAGGCAATGGCATGAAATGGGTTTGAGCTAAGGCTTTGTAATTTTGTTAATGTTCTCTTCTCCTTTTCAATATCCCTCTTGCATTTCAATTTTTTATCCACATTGTGTATTGTCAGGCTGCATCTGGGTGGCCTGAATGAATAATTTGAAGGGGTCATGCGAAACGGGTTTGACCTAAGGCTACCCGATCTTGTTCTTTATGTTATCTTCTGCTTCTCAATTTCCCACATGGTTTTCATTAGCCTATCTAATTTGTGTGTATTGTCAGGCTGCATTTGCGTGGTTTGAATAAATAATTCCAAAGGGTCAGGCAATGCCATGAAATGGGTTTGAGCTAAGGCTTTGTGATTTTGTTTATGTTCTCTTCTGTTTCTCAGTATCCACTTTGCTTTTCGTTTGTTTATCTACATCGTGTGTATTGTCAGGCTGCATCTTGGTGGCCTGAATGAATATTTTCAAGCGGTCATGCTGTGCCATGAAATGGGTTTGACCTAAGGCTACACAATCTTGTTCTTTATGTTCTCATCTGCTTCTCAATTTCCCACATGGTTTTCATTTGCCTATCTACTTTGTGTGTATTGTCAGGCTGCATTTGCGTGGTTTGAAAAACTAATTCCAAAGGGTCAGGCAATGCCATGAAATGTGTTTGAGCTAAGGCTTTGTGATTTTGTTTATGTTCTCTTCTGCTTCTTAATATCCCCCTTGCTTTTCATTTGTTTATCTGCATTGTGTGTATTGTCAGGCTAAATCTGGGTGGTCTAAATGAATAATTTCAAGCGGTCATCTAGTGCCATGAAAAGGGTTTGAGCTAAGGCTAAGGGATCTTGTTCTTTATGTTCTCTTCTGCTTCTCAATTTCCCAAATGCTTTTCGTTTGCTTATATATTTTTTGTGTATTAATAGGCTGCATCTGGGTGGCCACGTGATTTTGTTCCTTGTGTTCTCTTCTGCTCTCAATATCCCACATGGTTTTCATTTGCCTATCTACTTTGTGTGTATTGTCAGGCTGCATTTGCGGGGTTTGAATAAATAATTCCAAAGGGTCAGGCAATGGCAGGAAATGGGTTTGAGCTAAGGCTTTGTAATTTTGTTAATGTTCTCTTCTCCTTTTCAATATCCCGCTTGCGTTTCAATTTTTTATCCACATTGCGTGTATTGTCAGGCTGCATCTGGGTGGCCTGAATGAATAATTTGAAGGGGTCATGCAGTGGCATGAAATGGGTTTGACCTAAGGCTAAGCGATCTTGTTCTTTATGTTAACTTCTGCTTCTCAATTTCCCACATGGTTATCAATTGCCTATCTACTTTGTGTGTATTGTCAGGCTACATTTGCGTGGTTTGAATAAATAATTCCAAAGGGTCAGGCAATGCCACAAAATGGGTTTGAGCTAAGCCTTTGTGATTTTGTTTATGTTCTCTTCTATTTCTCAATATCCAACTTGCTTTCCATTTGTTTATCCGCATTGTGTGTATTGTCAGGCTGCATCTAGGTGGCCTGAATGAATAATTTGAAGGGGTCATGCATGCCATGAAATGGGTTTTGACCTAAGGCTATGCAATCTTGTTCTTTATGTTCTCATCTGCTTCTCAATTTCCCACATGGTTTTCATTTGCCTATCTACTTTGTGTGTATTGTCAGGCTGCATTTGCATGGTTTGAATAAATACTTCCAAAGGGTCAGGCAATGCCACAAAATGGGTTTGAGCTAAGGCTTTGTGATTTTGTTAATGTTCTCTTCTGCTTTTCAATATCCCCCTTGCGTTTCAATTTTTTATCCACATTGTGTATTGTCAGGCTGCATTTGGGTGGCCTTAATGAATAATTTGAAGGGGTCATGCAGTGCCATGAAATGGGTTTGACCCAAGGCTAAGCGATCTTGTTCTTTATGTTATCTTCTGCTTCTCAATTTCCCACATGGTTTTCATTAGCCTATCCACTTTGTGTGTATTGTCAGGCTGCATTTGCGTGGTTTGAATAAATAATTCCAAAGGGTCAGGCAATGCCACGGAATGGGTTTGAGCTAAGGCTTTGTAATTTTGTTAATGTTCTCTTCTTCTTTTCAATATCCCTCTTGCGGTTCAATTTTTTATCCATATTGTGTGTCTTGTCAGGCTGCATCCTGGTGGCCTGAATGAATAATTTGAAGGGGTCATGCAATGCCTTGAAATGGGTTTGAGCTAAGGCTTTGTGATTTTGTTAATGTTCTCTTCTGCTTTACAATATCCCCCTTGCGTTTCAATTTTTTATCCACATTGTGTATTGTCAGGCTGCATTTGGGTGGCCTTAATGAATAATTTGAAGGGGTCATGCAGTGCCATGAAATGGGTTTGACCCAAGGCTAAGCGATCTTGTTCTTTATGTTATCTTCTGCTTCTCAATTTCCCACATGGTTTTCAATTGCCTATCTACTTTGTGTGTATTGTCAGGCTGCATTTGCGTGGTTTGAACAAATAATTCCAAAGGGTCAGGCAATGCCACGAAATGGGTTTGAGCTGAGCCTTTTAGATTTAGTTTATGTTCTCCTGTTTCTCAATATCCACCTTGCTTTTCATTTGTTTATCCACATTGTGTGTATCGTCAGGCTGCGTCTAGGTGGCCTGAATGAATAATTTGAAGGGGTCATGCAATGCCATGAAATGGGTTTGACCTAAGGCTAAGCGATCTTGTTGTTTATGTTATCTTCTGCTTCTCTATTTCCCACATGGTTTTCAATTGCCTATCTACTTTGTGGGTATTGCCAGGCTGCATTTCCGTGGTTTGTATAAATAATTCCAAAGGGTCAGGTAATGCCATGAAATGGGTTTGAGCTAAGCTTTTTTGATTTTGTTTATGTTCTCCTGTTCCTCAATATCCACCTTGCTTTTCATTTGTTTATCCGCATTGTGTGTATTGTCAGGCTGCATCTGGGTGGCCTGAATGAATAATTTGAAGGGGTCATGCAATGCCATGAAATGGGTTAGGCTGCATTTGCGTGGTTTGAAAAAATAATTCCAAAGGGTCAGGCAATGCCACGAAATGGGTTTGAGCTAAGGCTTTCAGATTTTGTTTATGTAATCTTCTGTTTCCCAATATCCACCTTGCTTTTCGTTTGTTTATCCACATTGTGTGTATTGTTAGGCTGCATCTGGGTGGCCTGAATGAATAATTTGAAGGGGTCATGGAATGCCATGAAATGGGTTTGAGCTAAGGCTAAGCGATCTTGTTCTTTATGTTCTCTTCTGCTTCTCAATTTCCCAAATGCTTTTTGTTTGCGTATATATTTTTTGTGTATTGATAGGCTGCATCTGGGTGGCTACGTGATTTTGTTCCTTGTGTTCTCTTCTGCTCTCAATCTCCCACATGGTTTTCATTTGCCTATCTACTTTGTGTGTATTGTCAGGCTGCATTTGCGGGGTTTGAATAAATAATTCCAAAGGGTCAGGCAATGGCATGAAATGGGTTTGAGCTAAGGCTTTGTAATTTTGTTAATGTTCTATTCTCCTTTTCAATATCCCTCTTGCGTTTCAATTTTTTATCCACATTGTGTGCATTGTCAGGCTGCATCTGGGTGGCCTGAATGAATAATTTGAAGGGGTCATGCAGTGGCATGAAATGGGTTTGACCTAAGGCTAAGCGATCTTGTTCTTTATGTTAACTTCTGCTTCTCAATTTCCCACATGGTTTTCAATTGCCTATCTACTTTGTGTGTATTGACAGGCTGCATTTGCGTGGTTTGAATAAATAATTCCAAAGGGTCAGGCAATGCCACGAAATGGGTGTGAGCTAAGGCTTTGTGATTTTGTTTATGTTCTCTTCTGTTTCTCAGTATCCACTTTGCTTTTCGTTTGCTTATCTACATCGTGTGTATTGTCAGGCTGCATCTTGGTGGCCTGAATGAATATTTTCAAGGGGTCATGCTGTGCCATGAAATGGGTTTGACCTAAGGCTACGCAATCTTGTTCTTTATGTTCTCATCTGCTTCTCAATTTCCCACATGGTTTTCATTTGCCTATCTACTTTGTGTGTATTGTCAGGCTGCATTTGCGTGGTTTGAATAAATACTTCCAAAGGGTCAGGCAATGCCACAAAATGGGTTTGAGCTAAGGCCTTGTGATTTTGTTAATGTTCTCTTCTGCTTTTCAATATCCCCCTTGTGTTTCAATTTTTTTATCCACATTGTGTATTGTCAGGCTGCATTTGGGTGGCCTTAATGAATAATTTGAAGGGGTCATGCAGTGCCATGAAATGGGTTTGACCCAAGGCTATGCGATCTTGTTCTTTATGTTATCTTCTGCTTCTCAATTTCCCACATGGTTTTCATTAGCCTATCTACTTTGTGTGTATTGTCTGGCTGCATTTGCGTGGTTTGAATAAATAATTCCAAAGGGTCAGGCAATGCCATGAAATGGGTTTGAGCTTAGCCTTTGTGATTTTGTTTATGTTCTCTTCTGTTTCTCAGTATCCGCTTTGCTTTTCGTTTGCTTATCTACATTGTGTGTATTGTCAGGCTGCATCTTAGTGGCCTGAATGAATATTTCAAGGGGTCTTGCTGTGCCATGAAATGGGTTTGACCTAAGGCTACTCGATCTTGGTTCTTTATGTTCTCATCTGCTTCTTAATTTCCCACATGGTTTTCATTTGCCTATCTACTTTGTGTGTATTGTCAGGCTGCATTTGCGTGGTTTGAAAAAATAATTCCAAAGGGTCAGGCAATGCCACGAAATGGGTTTGAGCTAAGGCTTTGTAATTTTGTTAATGTTCTCTTCTGCTGTTCAATATCTGCCTTGCGTTTCAATTTTTTTATCCACATTGTGTGTATTGTCAGGCTGCATCTGGGTGGCCTGAATCAATAATTTGCAGGGGTCATGCAATGCCATGAAATGGGTTTGACCTATGGCTAAGCGATGTAGTTCTTTATGTTATCTTCTGCTTCTCAATTTCCCACATGGTTTTCAATTGCCTATCTACTTTGTGGGTATTGTCAGGTCGCATTTCCGTGGTATGAATAAATAATTCCAAATGGTCAGGAAATGCCACGAAATGGGTTTGAGCTAAGCCTTTGTGATTTTTTTTTATGTTCTCCTGTTTCTCAATATCCACCTTGCTTTTCATTTCTTTATCCACATTGTGTGTATTGTCAGGCTGCATCTAGGTGGCCTGAATGAGTAATTTGAAGGGGTCATGCAATGCCATGAAATGGGTTTGACCTAAGGCTAAGCGATCTTGCACTTTATATTCTCTTCGGCTTCTCAATTTCCCGCATGGTTTTCATTTGCCTATCTACTTTGTGTGTATTGTCAGGCTGCATTTGCGTGGTTTGAATAAATAATTCGAAAGGGTCAGGCAATGTCATGAAATGGGTTTGAGATAAGACTTTGTGATTTTGTTTATGTTTTCTTCTGTTTCTCAATATCAACCCTGCTTTTCATTTGTTTATTCACATTGTGTGTATTGTCAGGTTCCATCTAGGTGGCCTGAATGAATAATTTGAAGGGGTCATGCAATGCCATGAAATGGGTTTGACCTAAGGCTAAGCAATCTTGCTCTTTAGATTCTCTTCTGCTTCTCAATTCCCCAAATGGTTTTCATTCGCCTATCTACTTTGTGTGTATTGTCAGGCTGCATTTGCGTGGTTTGAATAAATAATTCCAAAGGGTCAGGCAATGCCACGGAATGGGTTTGAGCTGAGTCTTTGAGATTTAGTTTATGTTATCCTGTTTCTCAATATCCACCTTGCTTTTCATTTGTTTATCCACGTTGTGTATCGTCAGGCTGCATCTAGGTGGCCTGAATGAATAATTTGAAGGGGTCATGCAATGCCATGAAATGGGTTTGACCTAAGGCTAAGCGATGTTGTTTTTTATTTTATCTTCTGCTTTTCAATTTCCCACATTGTTTTGAATTGCCTATCTACTTTGTGGGTATTGTCAGGCCGCATTTCCGTGGTTTGGATAAATAATTCCAAAGGGTCAGGCAATGCCACGAAATTGGTTTGAGCCAAGCCTTTGTGATTTTGTTTATGTTCTCCTGTTTCTCAATATCCACCTTGCTTTTCATTTGTTTATCCACATTGTGTGTATTGTCATCTGCATCTGGGTGGCCTGAATGAATAATTTGAAGGGGTCATGCAATGCCATGAAATGGGCTTGACCTGAGGCTAAGCAATCTTGCTGTTTATCTTCTCTTCTGCTTCTCAATTCCCCACATGGTTTTCATTTGCCTATCTACTTTGTGTGTATTGTCAGGCTGGATTTGCGTGGGTTGAAAAATAATTCCAAAGGGTCGGGCAATGCCACGAAATGGGTTTGAGCTAAGGCTTTCAGATTTTGTTTATGTTATCTTCTGTTTCTCAATATCAACCTTGCTTTTCATTTGTTTATCCGCATTGTGTGTATTGTCAGGCTGCATCTGGGTGGCCTGAATGAATAATTTGAAGGGGACATGCAATGCCATGAAATGGGTTTGACCTAAGGCTACGCGATCTTGTTCTTTATGTTCTAATTTGCTTCTCAATTTCGTACATGGTTTTCATTTGCCCATCTAGTTTGTATGTATTGTCAGGCTGCATTTGCGTGGTTTGAATAAATAATTCCAAAGGGTCAGGCAATGCCACGAAATGGGTTTGAGCAAAGGCTTTGTGATTTTGTTAATGTTCTCTTCTGCTTTTCAATATCCGCCTTGCGTTTAAATATTTTTTCCACATTGTGTTTATTGTCAGGCAGCATCTGTGTGGCCTGAATGAATAATTTGAAGCGGTCATGCAATGCCAGGAAATGGGTTTGACCTAAGGCTACGCGATCTTGTTCTTTATGTTCTAATTTGCTTCTCAATTTAGCACATGGTTTTCATTTGCCCATCCACTTTGTATGTATTGTCAGGCTGCATTTGCGTGGTTTGAATAAATAATTCCAAAGGGTCAGGCAATGCCATGAAATGGGTTTGAGCTAAGGCTTTGTGATTTTGTTTATGTTCTCTTCTGTTTCTCAGTATCCACTTTGCTTTTCGTTTGTTTATCTACATCGTATGTATTGTCAGGCTGCATCTTGGTGGCCTGAATGAATATTCTCAAGCGGTCATGCTGTGCCATGAAATGGGTTTGACCTAAGGCTACGCGATCTTGTTCTTTATGTTCTCATCTGCTTCTCAATTTCCCACATGGTTTTCATTCGCCTTTCTACTTTGTGTGTATTGTCAGGCTGCATTTGCGTGGTTTGGATAAATAATTCCAAAGGGTCAGGCAATGCCACATAATGGGTTTAAGCTAAGGCTTTGTAATTTTGTTAATGTTCTCTTCTGCTTTTCAATATCCCCCTTGCGTTTCAATTTTTTATCCACATTGTGTGTATTGTCAGGCTGCATATGGGGGCCTGAATGAATAATTTCAAGGGGTCATGCAATGCCATGTTCTTTATGTTATCTTCTGCTTCTCAACTTCCCACATGCTTTTCGTGTGTGTTTATCTATTTTCAGGCTGCATGTGGGTGGCCTGAATGAATAATTTCAAGGGGTCATGTTTTGCTTTGAAATGTGGTTGAGCTAAGGCGTTCTTTATATTCTCTTCAGCTTCTCAATTTCCCGCATGGTTTTCATTTGCCTGTCGACTTTTTGTGTATTGTCAGGCTGCATTTGCGTGGTTTGAATAAATTTTTCCAAAGGGTCAGGCAATGCCATGAAATGGGTTTGAGCTAAGGCTTTGTGATTTTGTTTATGTTCTCTTCTGTTTCTCAGTATCCACTTTGCTTTTCGTTTGCTTATCTACATCGTGTGTATTGTCAGGCTGCATCTTGGTGGCCTGAATGAATATTTTCAAGGGCTCATGCTGTGCCATGAAATGGGTTTGACCTAAGGCTACCCGATCTTGTTCTTTATGTTATCTTCTGCTTCTCAATTTCCCACATGGTTTTCATTCGCCTATCTACTTTGTGTGTATTGTCAGGCTGCATTTGCGTGGTTTGAATAAATAATTCCAAAGGGTCTGGCAATACCATGAAATGGGTTTGAGCTAAGCCTTTGTGATTTTGTTTATGTTCTCTTCTGTTTCACAGTATCCACTTTGCTTTTCGTTTGCTTATCTACATCGTGTGTATTGTCTGGCTGCATCTTGGTGGCCTGAATGAATATTTTCAAGGGGTCGTGCTGTGCCATGAAATGGGTTTGACCTAAGGCTACCCGATCTTGTTCTTTATGTTCTTATCTGCTTCTCAATTTCCCACATGGTTTTCATTTGCCTATCTACTTTGTGTGTATTGTCAGGCTGCATTTGTGTGGTTTGAAAAAATAATTCCAAAGGGTCAGGCAATGCCACGAAATGGGTTTGAGCTAAGGCTTTGTAATTTTGTTAATGTTCTCTTCTGCTTTTCAATATCTCCCTTGCGTTTCAATTTTTTTATCCACATTGTGTGTAATGTCAGGCTGCATCTGGGTGGCGTGAATGAATAATTTGCAGGGGTCATGCAATGCCATGAAATGGGTTTGACCTATGGCTAAGCGATGTAGTTCTTTATGTTATCTTCTGCTTCTCAATTTCCCACATGGTTTTCAATTGCCTATCTACTTTGTGGGTATTGTCAGGCTGCATGTCCGTGGTTTGAATAAATAATTCCAAATGGTCAGGAAATGCCACGAAATGGGTTTGAGCTAAGGCTTTGTGATTTTGTTTTTGTTCTCCTGTTTCTCAGTATCCACCTTGCTTTTCATTTCTTTATCCGCATTGTGTGTATTGTCAGGCTGCATCTAGGTGGCCTGAATGAATAATTTGAAGGGGTCATGCAATGCCATGAAATGGGTTTGACCTAAGGCTAAGCGATCTTGCACTTTATATTCTCTTCAGCTTCTCAATTTCCCTCATCATTTGCCTATTTACTTTGTGTGTATTGTCAGGCTGCATTTGCGTGGTTTGAATAAATAATTCCAAAGGGTCAGGCAATGCAATGAAATGGGTTTGAGATAAGGCTTTGTGATTTTGTTTATGTGTTCTTCTGTTTCTCAATATCAACCTTGCTTTTTTTTTGTTTATTCACAATGTGTGTATTGTCAGGTTCCATCTAGGTGGCCTGAATGAATAATTTGAAGGGGTCATGCAATGCCATGAAATGGTTTTGACCTAAGGCTAAGCGATCTTGTTGTTTCTCTTCTGTGTCTCAATTTCCCACATGCTTTTCGTTTGCTTATTACTTTATACTTTTTGTGTATTGACCGGCTGCATCTGCGCGGCTATGTGATTTTGTTCCTTGTGTTCTCTGCTGCTTCTGAATATCCCCCTTGCTTTTCATTTGTTTATCCACATTGTGTGTATTGTCAGGCTGCGTCTGGGTGGCCTGGATGAATAATTTGAAGGGGTCATGCAATGCCATGAAATGGGTTTGACCTGAGGCTATGCGATCTTGTTCTTTCTCTTCTGCTTCTCAATTTCCCACATGCTTTTCGTTTGCTTGTTACTTTATACTTTGTGTATTGACCCGCTGCATCTGCGTGGCTACGTGATTTTGTTCTGTGAGTTCTCTGCTGCTTCCCTATTTTCCTCATGCTTTTCATTTGTATATATACACTGTTTATTGTCTGACTGCATTTGCGTCGCCTAAATAAATTATTCCAAGGGATCAAGAAATGCCTGGAAATGGGTTTTAACTAAGCCATTCTTTATGTTCTCATATGCTTCTCAATTTCCCACATGTTTTCATTTGTTTATGTACCTTGTGTGTATTGTCAGGTTGCATCTGTGTGGCCCATCTGTGTGGCCTAAATTAATAATTTCAAGGGGTCATGAATGCCATGAAATTGGTTTCAGCTAAGGTGTTCTTTATTGATGTTCTCTGCCTCTCAATTTCCCACAATTTGCTTATCATGTATTTTGAAATTGGTTTCAGCTAAGGTGTTCTTTATTGATGTTCTCTGCCTCTCAATTTCCCACAATTTGCTTATCATGTATTGTCAGGCTGCATTTTCGTGGTTTTAATAAATAATTCGAGGGGGTCTGGCAATGAAATGAATTGGGTTTAAGCTAAGGCTACATGTTTTGTTTTTTATGTTTTCTTATGATTCTCAATTTCCCACATGCTTGTCATATATGTACTTTGTGCGTATTGACAGGCTGCATCTGCATGGCCTAGATAAATAATTCCAAGGGTTCAGGCAATGCCGTCAAATTGGTTTGAGCTAAGGCTATGTGATTTTGTTCTTTATTTTCTCTTCTGCTTCTCGCCCAACTGAAGCGAGGGCGGGCACAGAACGTTGGGGTAATGCAGCACCTAAAAATTTCAATCTTACAGGCCAATATTCCAAGCTGAGACTGGGTCAGATCTGGCTCTCGAGTCAGTTCTCGCTTCAGAGAGAACGTCAACGTGCGTCTCACGGTGCAAAGAAATCTTTCCGTTCTCGACAGTGGAAGAAGGTCTATGGGCAGGGCTGCTTTTCTAAGAACCCGAACACATTTTTTTCTGATTAAAAAAAAAAAAAAAAAAACTACTCTGCTACTCAATTTTCATGCTCCTTATGTTTATCTACATTGTGTGTATTGTCAGGCTGCATCTGCATGGCCTAAATAAATAATCCCAAGGGGGTCAGGCAATGCCATGAAAAGGGTTTGAGCTAAGCCTAGGTTATTTTGTTCTTTTTTGTTCTCTTCCGCTTCTCAATTTCTCACACGCTTTTCATGTGTTTATCTACATTTTGTGTATTGTGTCGGGCTGCTTCTGGGTGTCCTAAATGAATAATTTCATGTGCCAAGAAATGGGTTTGAGCTAAGGTGTTCTTTCCGTTCTCTTCTGCATCTGAGTGGCCTAAACAAATAATTCCAAGGGGTCAGGCAATGACTGGAAATGGGTTTGAGCTAAGGCATTCTTTATGTTCTCTTCTGCTTCGCAATTTTCCACATGCTATTCATTTGCCTATCTACTTTGTGTGTATTGCCAGGCTGCATTTGCGTAGGTGTTCTTTCCGTTCTCTTCTGCATCTGAGTGGCCTAAACAAATAATTCCAAGGGGTCAGGCAATGACTGGAAATGGGTTTGAGCTAAGGCATTCTTTATGTTCTCTTCTGCTTCGCAATTTTCCACATGCTATTCATTTGCCTATCTACTTTGTGTGTATTGCCAGGCTGCATTTGCGTAGGTTAAATAAATAATTCTAAGGGGTCAGGCAATGCCATGAAATGGGACACTATTTGATTTTGTTCTTTTTTGTTCACTTCTGCTTCTCAATTTTCCACATGCATTTCATGTGTTTATCTACATTGCGTGTATTGTCAAGCTCCATCTGGGTGGCCTAAATGAAATAATTTCAAGCGGTCATGCAATGCCATGAAATGTGTTTAAGCTTTAAGGCGTTGTTTATGTTCTCTTCTGCTTCTTATTTTCCCACATGGTTTTCATTTGCCTATGTACTTTGTGTATTGTCAGGCTGCATTTGCGTGGTTTGAATAAATAATTCTAAGGGGTCAGACAATGCTATGAAGCAAAGGCTTTGTGATTTTGTTTATCTTCTTTTCTGCTTCGCAATTTCCCCTTTGCTTTTCATTTGTTTATCTACACTGTGTGTATTGCCAGGCTGCATCTGTGTGGCCAGGATAAATAATTCCGCGGGGTCATGAGGTGCCATGAAATGGGTTGGAGGTTCGTCTACGTGTATTTGTTCTTAATTTCTCTTCTGCTTCTCAAATTCCCACTTGATTTTCAGTTGTTTTTCTACGTTGTGTTTATTCTTAGGCTTCATCCGCATAGCCTAAATAAATAAGTTCCAAGGGTCTTGCAATGCCATGAAATTGGTTTGGCTAAGGCGTTAGTTGTATTCTCTTATGCTTCTCAATTTCTCACATGCTTTTCATTTGCTTATCTACTTGGTCTGTATTGTCGGGCTGCATTTGAGTGGTTTAATAAATAGTTCCAAGGGGTGAGGCAATACCATGAAATGGATTTGAGCACATTATTATGTTCTTTTTGTTCTCTTCTGCTTCTTTAATTTCCCAGATGCTTTTCATTTGTTTATTTACATTTAGTGTATTGTCAGGCTGCATCTTGTTGGCCTAAAGAAATAATTCCAATGGTTCAGGCAATGCTGTGAAGTGGGTTTGAGCTAAGGCTACGTGATTTTGTTCTTTATGTTCTCTTCTGCTTCGCAATTTCCCACATGCTTTTCATTTGTTTATCGACATTTATTGTCAGCTTGCATCTGCGTGGCCTAAATAAATAAAATTTTGAGGGGTCATGCAATGCCATGAAGCTGGTTTGAGCTAGGGCTACGCTATTTTGTTCTTTATGTTCTCTTCTGCTTATCAATGTCCCAAATGCCACAGCACATAGCTTGTAATTATGTTCATCTGTTGTATATTTCATGTGTACTTGGGCCATGTCTAATTTGTGGATAAATAAATTATTCTTATTTAAAAAAAATAAAAAAATTCCCACATGCTTTTCTGTTTTTTATCTACATTTTGTCTATTGTCAGGCTGAATCTGCGTGGCTAAAATAGATCATTTCAATCCAATGCCATGCAATGTGTTTGAGCTAAGTCATTCCTTTTGTTCTCTTCTGCTTTTCAACTTCCCACATGCTTTTCATTTGTTTATCTACACTGTATATTGTCTGGCTGCATCTGCGTGGCCTAAATAAATAATTCCAAGGGATCGGGAAATGCCAGGAAATGGGTTTTAACTAAGGCGTTCTTTATGTTCTCATCTGCTTCTCAATTTCCCACATGCTTTTCATTTGTATTTTCCAGAATCCACTTGCAGTTTATGTTTTTTATTTTTGTTTGGCTGTTATCTAAGAGATTTGCATGCTTTTTAAGTGTGGTTGCACTTCATGTTTTTACCAGAATCCACTTGCACATTTGCCATACTTGTTAGACCTTAAGATGATAAGCTGTGTCATTCTGCATTACAGCCTCATTGGATGTTGGGATTTTTCGTTTGGTAGTTATGTAAGAGATTTGGATATGCTTAAGTGTGATTGCGCGCTGAATGGGAGGGAAGTCAGAATGGATTTGAATTATTGGATTGTGTGGGGATCTTAATAGGCATTTATTGTTGAGATCAATCTGGTTATCTTCTGATTACAAACATGGAGCACCGTCCTCAGGTTTACGGTCAGCATTTACCAATGTCTCTCTCTATCTTTATGATTGTATGGCTCGGTAACGTTGATCGCAGACAAAATTATACGATTTCTTCTTGTAAACGATTTCAAATATGGAGTATTCTCATATTTATGGCAGGCTGGCTTGGTAACGACGATCATTAATATAAACTTATGGTGGCTCTATGAACTGAATGCTGACATGACTATGGGAAGAGCTTATTATCATCATTCAAAATTCATTGTGTTTGAAATTGGAGGCTGCATGTGCACCGTTTATGTTTGTAGATCTGATCAGCATGTTCGTCCTAGTTCTTTTTACCACCATCTACTTGCATGTTCGCAGCTCATTAGTTGCCGCAATCTGCATTTCTGACCTTTTAGCAGGTTAGAGGCGGCTCTCGTGAGTGTTGGGAAAGTATACACTTGGGTTCCCTTCCTCTTGTATTGTGTGTATGGAAGAGTTTGGATTTCGAAGTTGTATGGAGTTGTATTGTTGGCTTTCCGTGATTTCCAATCTTGCAATAAAATGGTGACCAAGTTTGATGGGAGGTGGTGATAATCTCTCTATATTTTCATGTTCTCTCTTTCTAATATCTGGTTCTTGATTTCCCTTTTAAATTTACATTTATACCTTTAAGGATTCTTATTTTTAATATTTAAAATTCGTTTAATTATCTGTTGGAGTTTTGGAAGTTTGTGAACTTTAATGAGGAAATCTACATTATTAAAAATATTAAAAACCGTCGAGGGTAGTTTTTCTTGTCCGAGTTCTATAAATATAGAAGTAATGTCAGATATAGTGATTGAGGACTAGAGTCCATTAGAAAGAGAGCGAGATTCACCGTCAGGAAAAAATGATTTTAGATGTGCCTCAATCAGTTATTGCGGCTGTCGATACAATGAAATCTACAAGCACCGTTGAGGGTTCCCTTATCCGAGTTTTTCTTGGGGATCCTGTGAAAGATGATAAATTTGGAATGCTATCACTAGTTGGGTTTTTAATTTTTTGAATATCACTAGTTAACCAGAAATATGAAGATATAGCGCTTGAGAAGAGTGGCATTCACTACATGAGCTCTACGTTAGTTGCCAGAGTTTTACGTACCTTCCATGATATGAATAATTGAATATTCTCAGAACCTTTCATACATGAGCACATTTTTTGACATATAATTTAGTATAAGCATTTGCAAAATTTATATTTCATAACTAATCGTACATTAACTATTTGCAAACAACTACCAGTACTAACGGCAGGTCTTTTTCCTCATTTTTGAACCTTAAAAAAAATCAACTAATTCAACTGAGAGAAATCATCGTAAAAATATGCGAACTTTGTTTTCTACAAATTCCTGTTGTGTTTCAACTCACAATTATGCTTTGAAACATGCGGACAGATTATGCAACACTTCAAATCAAGAGCAACTCTTGGATTTATCTTCATACTTTAGCTGTTCTAAATCATTGACCCTTTAATATAGTAATAAAATAACTCCCAAGAGTAGATTAAAGATACTGATTTTTGTGAGAAAAACCAACCCTTCGAGAAACTAGGATTGACAAAATAAAGTAGTTATGAGCTCTATGTAGACCAACCCCATGGGGTGGTAAAGGGATTATGCAAGATTTTGATTTATTGTGGTTTGGTTGTTGTCCAAGAGATGGAGGCTTTGGAAGTGGTTTCGGTATATGCCTTTTCCTCATGCATTCTATACGGAAGAGTGGAATTTGCTGTAGCCAAGTTCCTGTGTTAATGATTTATGAAGAATTAACTTCTCTCACATTTGGTAGAAAATTTTGATTTAAGCCTTTGTTTAACTGTAGTGAGAGTGTGATTTGTTAGAAGTTTGTTTGTTTGTTCCATTTTTTTTTTTTTTTTTTTATCAATTTTCCTTAGGGTCTTTCTGCTTGTTTGAGCAATCATTTTTCGTCTTGTGCAATTGGTCTTTGAGGTTCCTTTTTAGGCATATGATTTTTTGAGGATTATAAATTATGACGCAAATTTTTTTCTCTCCAGCACAATCCTATGATTTATTTCATAGATTTTGCCAGTGTAGTAAAGCTTGTTTTCACTGTAGGTTCCGGCAAAGTTGGCTGTCCAAGAAGGATTTGGTATTTTATGGGAAGATAGAGATATATTACTATCATTTCCTTATTTGTCTGCATTTCGATTAGGGTCATATTCTATGGTTACGATTCTACCATATATGTCTTTCATTCTGTTGAAAATCGATTTTACAGTATAGACGCTTATGACCTCCCCCTCTATGCCCTGCGGTAATGATTCCTTTGGAATTACGACTTTTACCACAATGATGCTATCCATAGATCAAATTATTTCGTGGATTGGATTTCAACTGGTATTTTTCTGTCACAGCACAAGTATGCCCAGGATTTGGTGGCTGCTGCTAGTCTCCAGGACTCTACCCCTCTTGATACTCCCATGGAACTTAATCTCAAGCTGCGCAAAGAAGAGGGTGACTTGTTATCATACCCTGTAGCCTATCATACGCTGGTTGGCAGGCACAGCTTTGCGGGGACTTTCCTATCCTATTGGTACCTCACTTGATCTTGTAGCATATAGTGATGTTGATTATGCCGGGTGTAGTTACACTTGACGTTCGACTATGAGTTGGTGTATGTTTCTTGGTTCGGCTCTTATTTATTGGAAATGCAAGAAACAGAACCATGTTTCTAAATCCTCTACTGAGTCCGAATATAGGGCCATGTTCCAGGCTTGCGCTGGGATACTTTGGCTCCGAGGGCTATTGGCTGAACTTGGCTTCTCTCCAGGTGGTCCTACTTCTCTACTTCTCTTCATGCGGATAATACTAGTGCCATTCACATTTCAGGCAATCCCATCTTCCATGAACACACTAAACATATCAAGGTTGATTGCCACTTCATCCGTGAGGCATTTGAAGCTCAAACTATCTCTCCTCCTCATGTGCCTAGCAATCTTCAAGTGGCAGATATTTTCACCAAGGCTCTCACACTGCAACGGCATAATTTTCTTACAAACATATTGATGCTTATGGATAACCCGCATCAATTTGAGGGGGGATGTCAATAGAAGGCCATAAATTATGCCTTGTTAATAATTATTAATCTAGGTTGTATATACTCTCATAAATAGGAGATTTAGCTTACCATGTATAGCTTCCTAAAATCACTCTATGTAAATTACCTACCTTACCGTATATAGCTCCCTAAGATCACTCTGTGTATATAATGAAAGACATTCTCAAAAGAGAGGACAATTCGAACCATTCTATTACTTTTATGGTTGGCTAGCACAGAAAGCATGCATCTTTGGAAAAGTATTTGAAAATTGGCAGCTACGTGTGGACTACTTTTTCAAAGCTTATATGCTCATTTGTCCTGGCTCATCTTTCTCTCTAGCACAATCTTATGATTTATTTCCTAAATTTTGGCGGTGTGGTATAGCTTGTTCTCACATTGGGTTCCGACAAAGTTGGAAGGATTTTGTATTCTAGTTTGGTGACACAGATATGTATTATTATCATTTCCTTTGTGGTTGGTTGCTAGCTAGTTAACAGTGTGTGGCATGATCTTTTCCTCTACGGTAGGTTGGCTTCGTAACCATGGGTGCAGCAGATATGTTTTTCTCTTGGGATGGTTCATTGCCCATACGTGATTTTTTCCGTAGGTTTTTCTGGCATTGCTACAGAATTTTAGCGTGGTGGGTTCGCTTGTGCAGATCTTGTGGTTTTCATCAAGAGGAGGACAAATATGTTTATCTGCAGTGTGAGAGAGTGGTTTGTTAGAAGTTTCTTCTATCTCGCTTTCCTCAGGCAATCTTTCTACTTGTTTGAACAATTATTTTTCTTCTTCTGCAAATTGGTCTAGAGGTTCCTTTCTAGACATATGATTTTTTGAGGATTATAAATTACGAAGTGGTTTTTTGAGGTCTTTGGTCGTGCAGTGCTGGTGACCTTGTAACCTTCTTGGACGACTAATTTATCAGAGTTTCTAACCTGGTTCATGTTTCTAGGTTTTTATCAAGGTGGATTCCAGCGAGATTGGCTTCTCAATACCAATTTGGTAATCTTTCATAGGAGCAGAAATTTTTATCAGTCCTTTCTTTTTTGGTTGGCTAGCATAGAAAGCATGACTCTTTGCAAAAGTATTTGAAACTTGGCGGCTATGTGTTTACTTTTTGCAAAGCTTATCAGCTCATTTGTCCTGGCATTTGTTTCTACCAGCATCTACTTGAATGTGCGCAACTCGTTATGCGTTAAGATGATCGGTTTTTCCATTCAGTATGTTGACATTTTTTGCAGGTTGAAGCTTTATTCAAGATTTTGATTTATTGTGGTTTGGTTGTTGTCCAAGTGTTGGTGGGTTTGGAAGCGGTTTCACACTGAATGTTAGGTTCGTATATGCTCTGGATTGTTTCCTCATGCATTCTGTATGGAAGACGTTGGACATTGATGTAGCCAAGTTACTGTCCTAATAATTTACAAAGAATGAACTTCTGTCATGTCTAGTAGAAAGTTTTGATTAAGCCTCTGTTTAACTGCAGCGAGAGAGAGAGTGATTTTCTAGAAATTTTTTCTTCTCTCCTTTTCATTGGGAACTCTTTCTACTTGTTTGAACAATTATTTCTCTACTTGTCCAATTGGTCTTGAGGGTCATTTTTAGGCATATGATTTTTTTAGCTCTTTGGTCGTTCTGTGTTGGTGACCTCATAATCTTCTTGGACATCTAATTTATCAGAGTTTCTGATCTAACTATGGGCATAAAGGAAAATCATCTTTGGGCAGGAAGAAAGCAAGTTTTTTATTTATATGCATATCTTTTCCCAAGCTTTTCGTGCACTAACTTGTAGTGCTGGATTTGTTACAGAATCTGTTTGTGGCATTTATCTTCTAACCTCCTTCCTGGTCATTGAAGAATTGCTTACTAGGTGCTTAAAACGTTTAAAAATTGCAATGGTTAGGTTTGTACTTAAGGCACCAAGGGCCCTTTGGGGGATGGGGGGCCTACAACATTTTTGCACATTCGGTTGGCTTGTGCAGATTTGTTATGTGTTCTTCTATGGGAGTTCAAGTAAGTACACCTTTTTTTTATGCTTGGACGGCTTGGTTGAGCACAATTTTTTTTTTCTCTAGCACAATCCTATGATTTATTTTGTAAATTTTGCAGTTCTAGTATAGCTTGATTTCATGTTGGGTTCCACCAAAGTTGGCTGTCCAAGAAGGATTTGGTATTCTTCCATGGAAATATGGATATGTATTACTATCATTTCATTTTTTCGTTTGTTGCTGGCAGGTTACCAGTGTTACATGATCTGTTCCTCTATGGTAGGTCGGCTTTGTGGCCGTGGGAGCAGATATGTTTTTCTCTCAGGATGGCTCCTGTTCCATACGTGATTTTATACATAAATTTTTCTGGCATTGCTACAGAATTTTAGCGAGGTGGATTTGTCCAGATCTATTGGTTTTCATCTATAGGAGTACAAGTACATACACACTCTTACAGCTTAAATGTCTTAGTGACCTAAACCACATATAAGTTTATTTGACATAAGATGATGTGTTTGATTTATTTCATACATTTGTTAGTGGAGTACTGCCATTTTCCAAGGTGGGCTCCAGTATAGTTGGCATCTCGAGAAGGATTTGGAATTCTTCTATCAGAACAAAGATATGTATTACTGTAATTTCTAAACCTATTAAAATCATGATGACCTTGAATATAACCTGTTGAATTGAAATTAATAGGCCCAACTTGAGCGAGAGTGTTGTGTTCACTAAATATTTCTGCTGACCCGCCAACTCCAAACTGAGACAGGTTTCACAGAGCAAAGAAAACTGCCTGTTCTCAACAGTGGAAGGATATGGGCACAGCTGCATGTCTAATAACCTAACATACATTTTGTAAATACTTACAAAAAAAAAAATTTAAATTGATAGTATTTGGAAGGGGGTGGCTATATCCACGCGGTATATTTTTGCAGCAACAATCAGCGTGTTGATCTTGGTTCTTGTTTCTAGATTTTCATCACAGTGTATTCCAGCGAAGTTGGCTTCTCCATACCAATTTGGTATTATTTTATAGAAGCATAAATTTTTATCACTGACCTTTCTTTTATGGTTGGCTAGCATGGAAAGCATGGATCTTTGGAAAAGTATTCGAAAATTGGCAGTTGCATGTGGACTACTTTTTCAAAGCTTTATCAGCTGATTTGTTGTGGTTCATCTTTCTCTCTAGCACAATCCTATGATTTATTTCCTAGATTTTGGCAGTGCGGTATAGCTTGTTTTCACATTGGGTTCAGGAAAAGTTGACTATCCAAGAAGGATTTTGTATTCTGCTCTAGTGACATAGATATGTATTACTATCATTTCCTTTGTGGTTGGTTGCAAGCAGGTTACCAGTGTGTGACATGATCTTTTCCTTTATGGTAGGTTGGCTTTGTAACCATGGGTGCAGCAAATATGTTTTTCTCCTAGGATGGTTCCTTGTCCATGCGTGACTTTTTTCCGTAGATTTTTTTCTGGTATTGCTACAGAATTTTAGTGTGGTTGGTTCGCCTGTGCAAATCTTGTGGTTTTCATCTATAGGAGGACAAATATGTTTATCTGCAGCGAGAGAGAGTGATTTGCTGGAAGTTTCTTCTATCTCACTTTCCTTAGGCAGTCTTTCTACTTGTTTGAACAATTACTTTTCTTCTTATGCAAATTGGTCTAGAGGTTCCTTTCTAGGCATATGATTTTTTAAGGATTATAAATTACGAAGTGGTTTTTTGAGGTGTTTTGTCGTGCAGTGATGGTGACCTCATAACCTTCTTGGACAACTAATTTTTCAGAGTTTCTGAGCTGGTTCCTGTTTCTAGGTTTTTATCAGGTGGATTCCAGAGAAGTTGGTTTCTACATACCAATTTGGTAATCTTTCATAGGAGCAGAAATTTTTATCATTATCCTTTCTTCTTTGGTTGGCTAGCATGGAAAGCATGAATCTTTGGGAAAGTATTCGAAACTTGGTGGTTGTCTATGGACTACTTTTTGTAAAGCTTATCAGCTCATTTGTCCTGGCTCATGTTTCTACCAGCATCTACTTGAATGTGCACAACTCGTTATGCGTTAAGATGACTGGTTTTACCATTTAGTATTTTGACATTTTTTGAAGGTTGGAGCTTTATGCAAGATTTTGATTTATTGTGGTTTGGTTGTTGTCCAAGTGTTGGTGGCTTTGGAAGCGGTTTCACATTGAATGTTAGGTTCGTATATGCCTGGGATTGTTTCCTCATGCATTCTATATGGAAGACTTTGGACATTGCTGTAGCCAAGTTACTGTCTTAATGATTTACAAAGAATAAACTTATGTCATGTCTTGTAGAAAATTTTGATTAAGCCTCTGTTTAACTGTAACGGGAGAGAGTGATTATCTGGAAATTTTTTCTTCTCCTTTTCATTGGGAACTCTTTCTACTTGTTTGAACAATTATTTCTCTACTTGTCCAATTGGTCTTGAGGGTCATCTTTAGGCATATGATTTTTTGAGTTCTTTGGTCGTTTTGTGTTGGTGACCTCATAACTTTCTTAGACAACTAATTTATCAGAGTTTCTGACTTCATTACGGTCATAAAGGAAAATCATCTTTGGGCAGGAAGAAAGCAGGTTTTTTATTTATGCTTCTGTAGCTGAGATGCGTATCTTTTCCCAAGCTTTTCATGCCCCAACTTGTATTGCTGGATTCGTTTCATAATCTGTGTCAGATATTTGCTTACCTCCTTCCTGGCAATTGAAGAATTGCTTACTAGGTGCTTAAAACGTTTAAAAATTGCAATGGTTGGGTTTGTATTGAAGGCACCAAGGGCCCTTTGGGGGGTGGGGGGGCTACAGCATTTTAGCATATTCGGTTGGCTTGTGCGGATCTGTTATGTTTTCTTCTATAGGAGTTCAAGTATGTACACCCTTTTTTTATGCTTGGCCGGCTTGTTTGAGCACAAATAACTTTTTTTTCTCTAGCACAATCCTATGATTTATTTCGTAAATTTTGCAGTTGTGGCACAGCTTGTTTTCACATTGGGTTCCAGGTTGGCTGTCCAAGAAGGATTTGGTGTTCTTCTATGGGAATATGGGTATGCATTACTATCATTTCATTTTTGGTTGGTTGCTGGCAGGTTACAAGTGTGTAACATGATCTGTTCCTTTATGGTAGGTTGGCTTCATGGCCATGGGTACAGATATGTTTTTCTCTTAGGACGGCTCCTGTTCCATAAGTGATTTTATAAGTAAACTTTTCTGGCATTGCTACAGAATTTTAGCAGGGTGGGTTCACTTGTCCAGATCTATTGGTTTATATCTGTAAGAGTGAAATACATACACGCTCTTGCAGCTTAAATGCTTAGTGACCTTAAACCACTTCCATACGTGATTTTATAAGTAAACTTTTCTGGCATTGCTACAGAATTTTAGCAGGGTGGGTTCACTTGTCCAGATCTATTGGTTTATATCTGTAAGAGTGAAATACATACACGCTCTTTCAGCTTAAATGCTTAGTGACCTTAAACCACTTATCTGGCATACGATGCTGCGTTTGATTTATTTCATAGATTTGTTGTTGGAGTACTGCCATTTTCCACGGTGGGCTCTAGTATAGTTGGCATCTCAAGAAGGATTTGGAATTCTTCTATCAGAATAGAGATATGTATTACTATCATTTCATTGTTTCATATTTATTTCATTCCATCTGGTGGTTTTTTTTTTTTTTTTTTTCCTTTTACCTCTCATTGGTTGGCTACATTTTTGTTTTTGGTATCAGTTGCAGAAATGGTTCTAGATATCAATTTATATGGTAACGTTTGATGCGGCTTAATTGGTCTACTTTTTTTTTCCCAAATTTTGCTAAACTTCTTCCCTTAATAATGCTAAAATAGAATGAAATTGGTCAATGTGTGTTGTCTTTTAAAATCCATGGATAGATTTAAGTTTCACTCCTTCCTTTTCTCCTTGAGATCCTCTGTCTGCCTCTCTCTCTTTCTAAATTTATATATATATATATATATATGTAATTTTCTAACAATTTTGCCCTTTGCCTTACTACTCCCATGAACAACAAAAAATTCTGCTAGGTGTGCACTTTTCAAAACTTTTTTTTTTTTTTTTGGGTTATTTGATAAGGGAATTAAAGTTTTAAATATCAGGCGCTTTTTTTTTATGTAAGTTTGGATAGCTAAATAAAATTTATTTATTTATTTTTGCTTTTTGGCCGTATGGAATTAAGTTCAAACTAGATGTGGTGAATATGAGGCTTTTATACCTCCAGGCTCTAATGGAATTTTTTTATTTATTTTTCGATTATTCTTTTAACCAACTTCATTTACAACAAATATTCAGACATAACTTATGAGATACAATGAGGAAAAGAATTATATCAAACTATCAAGTCGTCTAAATACCATACATATTTTGACAAAGTATGAGCTCCTTCATTAGTCATACGTCCCTTATGCTAAATGACATGGCGCGGGTAACACCCTCACTTCTAGGGCACTTTAAATAAGAGGCAATAGCACAAAGCATGTCTTACATTCTCCTTTACCTCACAACACCACTTGCAAGAAGCCTCCTATATGATCTTCTTCTCTTTCAGTTTATGCATAGTTGGAAGGCCATTCTTGCAGGCTATCCATGCAAAAGTTTTCACTATATTTGGAACCTGCATCTGCCATAACTTCTTCCACAACTTTTTCTGATTTTCAGCATTTTAGCATTCACCACTCTGTCTAGAGTGATCAAGAGATTGAAAGAACCTATATGCACTCTTAACATTAAACTTTCCATGCTTTTCATACTCCAAAATGAGGCAATCAGGTCTCCTTTCTGTACTGAGCATTATTTTCAAAACTTCACCTGCTTCTCGAGGAAGGAACAAACTTCTGACCCTTTCTACATTCCATAACACTGTCTATCTTCATCTTCTGCACTTAGCATTATTTTCAAAACTTCACTTGCTTCACGAGGAAGGAACAAACTTTTGACCCTTTCCACATTTCATCATTGTCTATCTTCATCAATAAGGGACTCAACTTTTGAAAATTCCTACTCTTCACTTTGATTGAAGTTTGAGATCAACCTATGGCTGGAAGTAAGTAGTCTGTCCATATGTTTATTGTTTTACCATCTCCCCCTCTCCATCTACACCCATTCAAAAGATCCTTGTAGACTCTCATATCCCTCTCCATATATAAGGAGAGCACCTAACTTTGCATCATTGAATCTAGTATGTGGAAAATACCTGACTTTAAAAACGTTATGCAGTAAAGATGTATCTTCTGTCATGATCCTCCAACCTTGTTTGGCAAGTAGGGCCTGATTGAACATTTGTAAATCTTTGAAACCCATCCCTCCATTAGCTTTAGTTTCACACATTTTCCTCCGACTTACTCATCTAACTTTATTTTCATCCTTCTTTTGGCCCCACTAGAACTTGGCCATTATGTTTTCTAATTCAATCAGAACTTTTTTTCACTAAGGACAACATCTTTTCCTTCTAGCCTCTAAGCTTGTTCCACACCCTTTGCTTAGATTTCTTCTTATCTCTATCCACTATAGGATCATCTTTTCCTTCTAGCCTATAAGCTTGTTCCACACCCTTTGCTTTAACTCAAAGATTTCTTCTTATCTCTACCCACTATAGGAGGAAAGCCAATGTATTTTTTCAACTGTTGGTGATGTTGGACCCCCAAAATGCCATAATCTCCTCTGTTGTCTGCTAGGGACATTCTTGTTGCCATAATCTCCTCTGTTGTCTGCTAGGGACATTCTTGCTGAACTCTATTGACTCTATTCACCTTCTGACTAGATGCTCTCTCATAAATCTCAAAAAGATGTTGAATGTTCAGGCAAGTTTGCAAATTTGCCCTACAAAACAACACACTCATATGCAAATAAAAGGTGATTAATCTTTGGGATTCTTTGCATATTTGTATGCCAATTAGGAGTATAACCAGTCCAGTTTAGTTCGGTTTTGGACAAAATTTATAACCGAACTAATATGCACATGTTTTACATTTTTCAAAACCGATTACACACCGATTACCCTCTTAAATCGATATTCCGATTTTACCAATTTTAATGTACCATATTATAATATATAATACTATAATAATAATATATTGTATTATATTATAATATATAGTGATATAGTATTAATACAATAAACAAAATGATATAATATTTTAAAATTTAATATTATATTAATTAGTAATTTATCATATAATATAAAACTATTTTATATATAGTTATATATTATATATAAATATTATATACAATAGAAAAAATTAAAATATATATAAACCGGTTCGGCCTGATTTTAGAAAAAGAAAAATTAGAGTCAAACCGATTTTGACTAGTTTTAAGAAAAATAAAATTGGTACTGGACCGAACGAAACTCGAGACTGAACTGATCCTATCAGTTTGGTCCGGTTCACTCCATTTTATAGGTTTACTGATTTTTTTACTACCTTAATGCCATCCACTTGTTTGTACTCCTCTACCTACTTTAGTAATGAAATTAATTCTTCAATGTATAAGAGGAATAGGCAAGGGGATATGCGACAATTAAGTTGATTCATTTCTCATCAAAGCCCATCCTCTTCATCATTATCTTTAAGAATCTTAATTCCATCCTATCATATGTCTTGCTTATATCAAGTTTCAAAGACATTAAACAATTCTTACCAGCTCTTTTCTGTCTGAGAAAATGCACAAGCTCATAAGCCATAAGAATATTATATCTAATGAGCCTTTTAGGTACAAGGGCACTTTGTAAAGTAGAAATGAAGTTTGGCATAACACTTTTGAGTCTTACTTGCCAGAATTTTGGAAATTAGCTTGTAAATCACATTGCAAAGGCTTATAGGCCTGAAATCGTATATAAGCTCAGGCTGCTTCTTTTTAGGGATCAGAGTGATGAATATGTGATTTAATTCACTGGGAAACTTTCCACTGTTGAGAGCCATTAACACAGTAGTTGTCACTTCTTTCACTACTACATGCCATAATTTTTGAAAGAATATTAGAGCCATTCCATTAGGGGGTTCATTTGTTTAAGAGCCAGAATAACTTCATTTTCACAAAACACCTTTAAAAGCTTTTCATTCATCTCAGTGTCCACTCTTCCTCTCAACCCTCCAAAAAGTCCAGCTAACCAATCTCATCTTATGCTTTGAAAAAGGTACTAAAATACTTGAGAATAAGCTTGTCCCTATCCTCATTCATCAATCATACACCATTTGCATCTATGAGCCCTTTACTAAAATTCTTTTTCTTTCTGTGTAACTTTATTATGAAAAAAATCTAGCATTAGTGTCCCCTTCCTTCAGCTAGAGACCCTTTGACCTTTGTTTCCACATAATCTCCTCCCTCTCGAGCCATTTTTGCATATCAGCTCTTGCAGCTTGATGTTCTAATCTATTTAGATAAATATGGATCATTACTTTGCCGCAGTAATTGCATATCAGCTCTTGCAGCTTGCTCTATACCCTTCCTAACATGTCCAAAATTATGTTTGTTCCAAACTGCCAACTTTTCCCCACATCTCAATTTTCCTCATAACAGTATTCAACTCAATCCCACCTGAAATCCCCTTCCAAGCATCCTCAATAACCTTTTTTGCAATCAAGGGCTTCTACTCACATCCTCAAAGCTGAATAGTTTTTTTACCTCTCCTCTGGTGCTTCTCAAAGTTCATATTCAACATGATGAGCACATGATCTGAGTAGGCAGCAGTGCCACGTTGCACACAAGCCAATAGATAAAATGGGCATAACTTCAAATTAGTAAGAAACCTGTCAAGTCTCTCATTAATACAATGATTGAGTTCCCTTTTGTTGCACCAAGTAAAATGGTGCCCTATATAACTCAGGTTCTTTAATGCACAATCATCCAAAACAGCTCTAAAAGCAAGCATTTGTCTCTCTGGCCTTGTTGTCCCTCCCCCCCCCCTCCCCCCTTCTTCTTCTTCTTCTTCTTCTCAAAAAAATCCTTATTGTTTCCCAGTATCTCATTAAAATCTCCCATTAATAACCATGCTTGGTTCTGATCCACTTTGAGTGATCTATTAAGGACTTGGGACTCGTCTTTTCTAGTAGTGTCAAGGCGACCATAAACACCTGTAAGGAACCTAGGTTCAATAGCATCATCATCCACTTTGATCTGAGCATGAATGTGTGCTTTTGAGTAGTTAAGAATTGTAAGCTACACTCCCTTCTTCCAGAATAATGCAAGTCCCCCACTTCTCCCACAGCCAAACAATTTTCATAACCCAACCTCAATTTTTGTCTTTTTATAACCTTAGCATTCAGCCCTGTCTCTTGCAGAAACAAGACCTTGGGAACTTCCCTTCTGACCAAGTCACGAAGGACACGAATTCCCTGTGGGTTTCCAAATCCACGGAAATTCCAGTTTAGAAAAATCATTGCTCCTGACAGGGCTGATTCACAGTCTTTGCCGATCTCTTCAGTGGTGACTTTCTTACTTTCTCCTCCCCTGCACTCAAAGCTACATGTTCAGAGTAATTGAGCTTATGCTTTTTCAAAGAATGACTTCTAGTAACCCCACAACATCTATCAATTGACTCCCTTCTTACTACATAACTCTATTACAGGCTCATATGGTTTACCAGTTATGCAAGCATGCTTCTTTCAAGAATGTGGTTTTAGATTACATTGCATGAGCTCTAAAGGAAGTTTATGGGCTTGTAAACTGCTTAAGGGGCTTGGATCACATAGAGCTGGCGATTCGATGTCTGTAATTGACTCAGCTCATTAATTCCACATTCCATATTTGTAACCGATTCCTTATTTGAAACCTCTACACCAACCATAACCCTCATAACTTCCATATCATCCTCTTTTGGCAACATAAATGTTGCCCTCAAATACTTAATCACAATCACAATTTTATTATTGTTGAATTGTAATATTGGTATTTTTCAATATACTTATATTTTTATTATTGGGATTTTAATTCTTGGGATTGTAATTCTGAATCTATATTCATATTTGTTAATATCAAGATTGTAATATTGATCTTATTATAAGTTAAAATATGAAAAATATCAATATTTTTTTTATTAGTGGGTAGTCTAATTATTATTTTTTAGATATTGTGGTTAATAATAAATACAGATTTTAATTTTTATGTGAAATTATGTTAATCAGGTCAAATGGGTTATGTGGATTAGTTCATCCAATTTACATGAAACGAATTGAAATGAATTATGCCGTATTAATTAATTTTAAATTAATTATTAAATTGGTCAAAACGAGTGATACGACACGTCCCATTATTCAAATGGGTCATGTTAGTGTTTGAAAATTTGACATAACAGCTCGGATTTAGATTGAGCCATATAATCAAATATCAATGAGTTGACATGGCCCGCAAACATGAATTGTCACCCTTGATAAAAAGGGGTTATGGTTGAAACATAGGCGGACAAAAGATTACTAATGCAACTAATAAGTAACAAGCACCCAATAAGAAAGAAATCTGTTTGGAAATACAAACCCACCAGGAATTAAATAAGAAAAAGAAAAAATTTTCTCATTGTTAACAGTAGCCTGTTCAACTTCTTTACTTTGTTTTACAACAAGTTGTTCACATTGTCACTTGACTTTGAAAAGAAAAGGTCTACGGGTTCAGCTTTGAAACACTTCTTCACCAGTCCCAAATATGTAGTTTTGTGAAGTATACGAATGGGAATTTGACCATTTCACTCTTTCTTTTCGGTCACTCGTTGGCATTGACCTGTATACCACTGTTCACCTAATTTGCTTACAGTTTATTATTGTATTATTTGTACATGTTTTTCTTTTGCCTAAGATCAATATATAAATACTCAGTTGGTCCAACTTTTTGTTTGTTTCCCCACTTTTTGTGCATAAGATCGAAGTGGACTTCTGGATTCTGACACTATTCAAATGTGGTGCAATGGTTGCAATTATAATTTTTCAAATAAAATGTCACTTTACCACATCTTAGGAGATTGAATATACAGCTGAAATTACACTCGGCCAATTTCTGATGAGTTCATTGCCTCAATCGAAGCCATGGCTCTTAGATTTTTTTTCCCCCCTTTTTCACTTGGGTAAGATAGTGATACCTATTTGTTTCCTGCTACACATGACCCATTGCAATTGGCCCATTTCATCATTCCGATTGCATCAGACCATAGCTTCTTCTTGTCAAGAGTTACATAAAAATAATTTTTATATATATTTTTGTGTTACTGATTTCTGATTATCATAAATCTCCAATAAAAAATCTTTAAGCAATTGAGCCTTAGGTATGGATGTGTTTGCACACAATGGCCTAAGCATCCAGCTCAACTAGCAATGGATTCAAAAATCTCTATGAGAAACTGCTCAAAGGCTTTGAATTTCAGCCACAACATTACTTGTTTTAGCTAGTTTTTATGATTTTTTCCCTTTTCATGGCTTCAATACCTTTCTTAAAGTACTCTAATTTATTGGTAAAAATGCCCCTTTGAGTGTACTATGTTTCAATATAAAATCCATTGTCAATAATTACAACAAAAATAAATCATACACTTTTCTTTCAAATCCCTTTGATTGTATATGATTTCTTTCAATATTCAAGTTAATATCTTGATTTGAATTTGGTTAGATATTCTTAGATAATTTAAAACTAGAGTTGTAATGGATTTCGACATGGAACATGCAAATAATGAGTATGACGAGCTAGAAGTTGATAATGAGCAAGAATGTGCTGAAATAGTCGATGAAACTAAGGTTGGAATGACATTTTCATCTACAGAAGAAGTTTTGTCCTACCATATGAATTATGGTAAGCAAGAGAGATTTGGGGTGTGTAAACGGAATTCTAAACAGGGAGATGATGATAATGTTATAAGATGGTTTACCTTAATATGTGTGAGGGAAGGTACATCAAAGAGTAATGCTGCCAATATTCTCAAACTAAGACAAACAAAGAAAATAGATTGTATGGATGGATTAATGCTACGATGAATGATGAAAGCAGATATACCTTTATTAAAGTAAACTATACACACATTTTTAGTCTGGGAAATGCAAGACATTTTAAATACTTTAAGAAGGTTGATGCTCGTGTAGCTAAAAGGATTGGAATAAATGACGAGGCAATAATATGAATGTCAAAGAATTTCAACTCTTTAGTTGTTGAGGCGGGGGGTTACGATAAACTGTCATTTGGGGAGAAGGGGTGTCGAAACTATATTTTGACAAAGCAAGACAACTTAGTCTCGGGGTTGGAGGCGTTGAGACTCTATGTAACTACATTCAAGAAAAAAAAATCCAGATTTTTATTTTTGCATAGATGTGGACTAGGGGTGTAACCGGTTCGGTCTGGTCCAATTTTGGACAAAATTTAAGACCGAACCAGTATGCATTGAGTTTGTATTTTTCAAAATCGATTACACACCGGTTATTCTCCTAAACCGATACTCTGGTTTTTGGTTCGGTTCAATCCGGTTTTCCTGTTTTAATGTACTATATTATATATTATATAATATAATATATTATAATATACAATACTATAGTGATCTAATATATTATAATGTATAATATAGTGATATATTATAGTATATTATAATATATAGTGATATAATATTAGTATAATTATTAATATGCACTATATAATATTAGTATAACTATTTACAATAAACAAAATGATATAAGATTTTAAAATTTAATATTATATTAATTAGTAATTTATCATATAATACAAAACTATTTTATATATAATTATATATAAAAATTATATACAATAAAAAAATTAAAATATATATATATATGAACTAGTTCGGTCCGGTTTTAGAAAAAGAAAAATCTGAATTGAACCGATTTTGACAAGTTTTAAGAAAAATGAAACATGTACTAAACCAAACCAAGCTCAAGACCGGATCGATCTCATCGGTTTGGTCCAGTTCACAGATTTCTTTTACACCCAAAACCTAGACCATGATATGAGATTAAAGAATGTGTTTTGGGCAAACTCCTGAAGTAAAGCTATGTATGAATCATTTGGATATATGATTACATTTGACACAACATACCTGACTAATGTATACAAGATGCCATTTGCACCATTTGTGGTATGAACCGCCACGGTTAGTCAATCCTATTCAGGTACGGATTGATATCCAATGAAAATGCACATACTTTTAAGTGATTGTTTGAGTCATGGTTGAAGTATATGAAAGACTAACAATCAAATGCAATTATCACATACCAAGATAAGGCAATGCAAATTGTAATTACTAGGGTGTTTCCAACGCCTAGGCATCATTTCTGCTTAGAGCATATAATGAAAAAACTTCCTAAGATGTTTGGATCACATTCTCGATATGATGAGATTAATGATAGGTTTAGATAGTGAGATGATAATGTTGGTGAATTTCACAATAATATAATAAAAATTACAATGAAATTAACATTTAAATGAAGCCAGTTTGGATTGAGGAACGACAATCTCGCTTTCTTTAAGGAGATTCAAGCCCTTTGTGATATAAAAATTTTCAATTTAACCAGTGCAGTAAAACTGCTCTTGACTTAACTCATTCGGGATACAGCAGCCTAACTGATTTTCGTATAGTCCGAACCAACTCTACACAAGTTATTGAGCCCAAATCTCCACTAAAAAAACACCTCTCTATTGTCTAGAAGTACTCTAAAACATATATACTCACTAGTTTGTTTTTCGTATCTCACTAAAAAATGTATTTTTTTCTCACACGTACCAAATGACCAAACAAACATATATATATATATATATATATACTGGACAAAAATAAACTACCCTAGACGTAAAGGGACGTAAACAGAAAAATGAATAAATTGAATTATAGGGGCCAACATTAACAACTGGTGCCAATGTTAACAACTTTAACTAGCCTTCAAACCATGTTAAAATCCAAAGTAACAACAACTTTATTTCCAACCCGTTGCCACTTAAACATGTATCAACGTAAGCTACTTGAATGCAGGCTCTTAAAGTAAAAGAAATTAACGATAAAAGAATAAATAGTATTAAAAATGACCAACATTCCACCACTAATTTTTTTAATAATCAAAAATATAAATAAAGAGAGATATTTCCAGACAAAGAATGATTACTATGCATCATAAAGGTGTGCTCTACATTGAACCCTCACTTAGTGAAATAACAACTTTACTCCAGAGTCATTAGTGGTCTTAGACTTGAACTAAGATTACTTAAGGAAAATAAGAATTATTAGTCACACATAGTAATCTAGGTGTTGACATGAGCTTTATTAGCCGGCACATTAGAGCCTTGTGCTAATTTCGGTTTCATGAGTATATTTGAGAATAAACCCAAATCTCATAGAGAGCGACTCCACTCTCACACTCACATAGGTAAAATTTGTTAAAAGTGCTCCTGTAATTCTTACACCCTATTCATAAGAGCTACAAAAATTCATTAAGAGTTTTTCAGAAAACTCATCCTCCACAACATTACAAGATAAATGCACTCACACCATTGAAATAGGAAATAAATAGTGCATTTCTTACAACCATCATATGATTCGTTCTTCCCATTGAACCCAGTTCTCAGGATCTCTGGTCCCCAGGTTGGGTATCCTCATACATGGTTCATGAATTTATGGATTTTAATCACATTCTCCTCGATGTAATCCAAACCATTTCTCTTGTCAAGGCCTTTTTAGTAGATTTGTAAGTCACAATGTGACGCCCCCAAATCCCCACACCCGAACACGGGGAAATCGAGACGTCCGGATGGTGACAACCCGGGTCACCATCCTATCGACGGGTGTCAAGTGTGTGCAAGGCAACATAAGTGTACAAAGAAACACGCAGCGGATAACGAAAGTCATAACTAAGTACCAGAATTTTTCTTAACGTAATACAAGCTGTTTAAAACATACATAGATAAAATATTACAAAAACACAAATACAGTTTTAAACCAAATATAAAGCATAGCATCAGCAACCCGGTGGAGCCGCATCCTCGGGCTCAGCCTCCTCCTCTTCGTCCTCCAACTCTGCACCAAAAGCTACGGAACCAAAATGGTACCGCAGGTAAGTAAAACCCAAACACTACCAGATAAAAACACATAGAACTCAAACAAAATGCATGAAGCATGCCTAATGCACAAAACCCAAAAACATAATTTTCCACACACGCCAAAAACCCATTTGGCCCAAAAACACATCCTTTCCGAAAAACACGCCAAAAGTCACATTTGGCCTTTATCCGTCTCAAACCATTATCCATATTAACCGTATGCACCATGACCTCCCTTAAGGGTCATCCGCACACCCTGGCTCCAGTGCCACACCGCAGAGTACCACCACGCATGTGACACCTAACGAGCGATGCCCAGTTCCGTGCCCCGCACGTTCGTAGCCAAGCATCCTCTAGCCCTCACCAGCGAAGGGCCACGGAGTCAGTGCGTAGAGCGATGCTCGGTTCTGCGCCCGGCGCGTTCGTAGCCAAGTAACCCCTAGCCCCCGCTCCCGTCGTCTAGCGACAACTCAGGGGATATCACTCAGTTTATTCCGCTCCCGAGTGACCAGAGGAGCTCCATCGGGATAATACCCCATCCCGGCTTGGGGTCGTGATACACACGCACCCGTAAGACCACTTACGCCAATACACAGGCTTTTCACACATAAACAAAAATACATGTGCATGCACCATGTAATGCCATATCAATGCATAATAAAATAATCCAACAACATAAAACAAATAAACAGGCAACTCCGTCCTCCATCCATCCGACCTCCGAACTCCTCGGACTCAGTCCGGAATCAACCAACCAGCAGATAAAATAATTGAATGAGCAATATATATTTAAATCTGAAAATAGGGTTTGGAAAATACTTACAGCGCTATATGGCAATTTTAGAAAACACCCGGCATTGCAAACGGCGGAGAAAAAGCAACGTAACAGTGTAATTTACACTGTTGTCGTGGGTAATAAATTACCCATTTTCGAACAGGGACAAACCAAGGCTCGGGATTGATAGGGAATGGCCTTAAGATATTTATGAAGTTAAGGGAAATGAGTTTTGGCCGTGGGTGGTGGTGGAAATGGCGGTCGAAGGCTAAAAAAGGGCTGAACGGAGTTGAGCTCGTGGGAGCTGCTCCGGCAACGGATCGAGGCCGGAAATGGGTGGTTTAGGTCGGCAAGAGGTAGGGGAAGAAGCTGTGAAAAGATGGTGGCCGGAGGTGGTGCGACGGCGCCAGAAACGGTGAAAAACCGTATGGCTTGGAGGAGCTCGTGGCGGCTAACGGTGGCTCGGATGGAGGTGAAACTTGGTGGGGATGTTCACCGGTGAGAGGGGAAGAAAACTGGGTGGGTGGTGTCGGCCACGCCATCGGCGAGCGGCGGTTCTGGGCTGCGAAAATAACCGGCGACAGGGGCAAAAACAGAGCAGGTGCAGCGACTTCCGGCGGCTCTCGAAAGCTAACGGCTGGTCTGATGGCTCTGAAAATTGGTGGGGATGATCTCTGGTGGAAGGGGAAGAGAATGGTGGTGACGGCGCACCAAACGGTGGCTGGACGGCAGAGAACTGGCCGGTCAAAGTGGCGGCGACGGGAATGAGAAAAAGGGGCAGCTGGGCGTACGTGGGAGAGAAAGGAGAAGAAAGAAGAAGAAAAGAAAGAAAAAGAAAGAAAAAGAAGGAAAAAGAAAAGGAAAAAGGGAAAAAGAAAAAGATGAAAGAAAAGAAATGAGGTCCAATCCTCACTCCGGAGACCAAAAACCGATCCGCCGAAAACGATATTAAAAACCGTAAAACGACTAAAATAAATTAAACACATCAAATAAATTAAAACCAATTAAAACACATTAATTTAAAATAAATAAACCAATATATTATTCAAATTAAAAACAACCCTTCAGTGAAAATACACATAAAAACGGGGTATCACATCCTCCCCCCTTAAAATAAATTTCGTCCTCGAAATTTGCAAGATCAACCACCAGCGCCAAAAAGATACAGGATACAACTCTGAATATAACTGAGAGATACATATCATCAACAACTCTCAATAAATCCAATGGTTATTATCTTCACACCATAAATTACTAATATCCACGACGTCTCTGCTTTACCTTCCAAACTTTCATCCCATTCCAACTTTGGTAACTTAATAGCCACTTCCAAAGTTAACCATCCATAAACCAAATTGCACAATCAAAAGATTAATCTCCCATTAAAACTTCGAATCACTACTAATCCTTCAAAATCAACACAAAATATTGAACTTCTAAGAATCTCCAAAAATCATGCTTTCGCGCGCACTCTGATAACTCACCAACATACAAAAAGACTGTATCCTCATAAATTAACACCCTTGAGTACAAGCTAACTCTAACACCTGGAAGCAAGAAAATCCTTTACCACACTTTGATAGAAAATAAAATCTCCCAAAATCATGAATCATCACTCCTATCCCTCAATTATCTCTAGCTACCTTAATCAAATCAAGATTCCTCAATGACACCCATGATCCTCAACAAAAAGACAATATCAATCAATTGCAACTTCCAAATTAAAAACAAGTAACATTATCTCAAAATACGCCAATCTCATCTAAGATAAAGAACATAAGGCTCGAATCCATCCCGACCAACTAATAAAGCACCTATAACTCCTACCCAACAACTTACACTATCAAGATCATCACCTAAATTCTGAATATCGTCTAAATTTAGAGATGACTAAATACACTACGAACCACGATTGAATTCACCATAACCTTAATGAACCCTTCTTGAAAACTCACTTACCTACTTCCATTCTCATAACCCTAGTAGTAGCACGACTATTTCCTTCAATTGCATACAAAATTAAATCTCTAGATAGGCCATGCTGTTCATATCTCCAATCCATCAAAACTATTGCACTACCCTCCTAACTCCTACTGCTTATTACCTCACGTACTTGCTTAGGCTAATCACCGTTGATTCCCCAGCTTCCACTTTCAAGATTTTATTATCCACTACACATTGCGACCCAACAATCTCTCAAGTTAAATAAAATGTCTATAACTCTCCCAACTGGACACTCAAACTCCAAATGAAAGTATAGCCTCAAAATTTAAATTCCTATGTGACCTCAAGTCACAATTAATTCTTAGGGATAGTCTCAATAATTAATGCCAACCATCACTCCAATTGGTAACCCACTTCAACTCTACACTCCGATCAACTCACCAAGAACTCGAAGTTATGATCTATTGAATTTAATACTATCACATCTAATCCACTTCAGTACTCACCAAAGCCACTTCTCTCAAGCCAAAAAGAGACTAGGATTTATACTCTCCGAAATCCATACACCCTCACCACCACTATAAATGGATCTCATGTACCCTTATCTAAGATCAATAATCATTCTAACGTATAAGTGATCCATTATTTCCATTTCCAACATCCGTACCTATATCGTCAAAATAAACGAAAATCATTTCCCAAAACCTGCATCATCTATTATTCTCAACTCGGTATGAATCAATCCTAAAACTTATCACTATAACCTCGAGCTATAACAATTATTGCCAACCTACATTCCATTGAGTAACACGCCTAGACTGAACACTCCAATCGATTCACCACTATCACGTGTCGATCTCATACGTCCTTAGCCGAAACCAATAGTCATTCTAACGTACAAGTAATCCATTACTACTATTTCCATCATCTGGACTTATATCTGCAAATCAACATGAATCATTCCTATATCTGCTTAACTTATACCCTTAACATCAGCAAATAGTTATCGCTTAAAGCTTTGTACTGAAAATGACCTTAAACTTGCTAATAATCCGTTCCCAAAAGTCTCCGGAATATGAGGTCTCAACTTCAATCGAATTCAATACCAACAATTAAACTATTGCTTCCAAAACCTCAATGGATCTATTTCTTCCGAACCGACAAAAATCATTTCCTAAAATCGATTACTACAACCTCGAGTTAACAATAGTCATTTTCTGAACTAAGTCAATATCTACGATCCTCAAAGAAGTATATGAGCTAGATCATTACCTTCCATTCTCAAAGAAATCTACTCTAGAAAATTTTCATATCAATAACTCAACTCTAATCAACCCCATTTTAATGGTTACAAACTAATCACTCACCAGAGTAGATCAAGCTACAGCACTAAGTCTGTAAAACTAAGAACTCAATTCTTATTATAAGTCAATCCTTCTACTCTGCAATTCTAAAACCTTAAATCAAATAAGAATCATCTTCCGGAACTTCTAAGATCAAACAACTTACATCCCATAATAGAAAAAAAAAAAATAACTCCCAAATCTTTCAAATTCTAAAACATTAATAGATAATAAATCATTTTCTGAAATCCTCAAGATTGATGGCTTTAATCCAAAACATTCACCTTAAAAGCTTGTAAATTTAAAACCCAAATTGCCACCAAATTGCTCATTCGAATCAGCGAAATTAAAACTTGGAATTTAATTATTTCCTCCAAAGCTTGTCGAACCTAAAACCTTAATTACCAAAATCTTATTTCCTAAAATCTATAAGGCCTCAAACCTTAGATAAAATTATCTTAAACCAATCCTTAAAGTTCGTTGAACCTACACTCTCCTATTCTATAGCTTCATTACATAAATTCTACAAAACCTAAGACCTCAACCATCTTAAGCGACTTAAAGCTAACTCCCCTCCTTAGTTGCAACTTACATTCCTACTCCCAAGAAATTGTCTAATCCATGTCGTTCCCTTCTAACCACAATATTATAAAAGTAACACACCTCTATAAAATTCAACCCTACTTCAATAAGTATTTTTTTTTTCCTATCAACATTCTCAATAGTACTGTCCTCCTGCCATAGCACAATCCTCAACCCCACTTTAACTTTGGACAAAACAAAACAAAACAACTTAAAACAAAATAAATAAAACAAATAAACAACATACTTGCAATTCAAATAAAATAAAATCAAACCAAACCAAATCAAATGGAATTAAATAAAATAAATTCAAATTAAATAAAATCGAATCAAGTTAAAGAAAAACAAATCAACTTAAATAAATTAAAATAAATTTAACACCAGCTTTTAAAACTTTCTGGTACTCCACCTATGGGACATATGGTTTTACTCAGAGCCAAACCGCTCTAATACCACCTGTGACGCCCCCAAATCCCCACGCCCGAACACGGGGAAATCGAGACGTCCGGATGGTGACAACCCGGGTCACCATCCTATCGACGGGTGTCAAGTGTGTGCAAGGCAACATAAGTGTACAAAGAAACACGCAGCGGATAACGGAAGTCATAACTAAGTACCAGAATTTTTCTTAACGTAATACAAGCTGTTTAAAACATACATAGATAAAATATTACAAAAACACAAATACAGTTTTAAACCAAATATAAAGCATAGCATCAGCAACCCGGTGGAGCCGCATCCTCGGGCTCAGCCTCCTCCTCTTCGTCCTCCAACTCTGCACCAAAAGCTACGGAACCAAAATGGTACCGCAGCTAAGTAAAATCCAAACACTACCAGATAAAAACACATAGAACTCAAACAAAATGCATGAAGCATGCCCGATGCACAAAACCCAAAAACATAATTTTCCACACACGCCAAAAACCCATTTGGCCCAAAAACACATCCTTTCCAAAAAACACGCCAAAAGTCACATTTGGCCTTTATCCGTCTCAAACCATTATCCATATTAACCGTATGCACCATGACCTCCCCTAGGGGTCATCCGCACACCCTGGCTCCAGTGCCACACCGCAGAGTACCACCACGCATGTGACACCTAACGAGCGATGCCCAGTTCCGTGCCCCGCACGTTCGTAGCCAAGCATCCTCTAGCCCTCACCAGCGAAGGGCCATGGAGTCAGTGCGTAGAGCGATGCCCGGTTCCGCACCCGGCGCGTTCGTAGCCAAGCAACCCCTAGCCCCCGCTCCCGTCGTCTAGCGACAACTCAGGGGACATCACTCAGTTTATTCCGCTCCCGAGTGACCAGAGGAGCTCCACCGGGATAATACCCCATCCCGGCTTGGGGTCGTGATACACACGCACCCGTAAGACCACTTACGCCAATACACAGGCTTTTCACACATAAACAAAAACACACGTGCATGCACCATGTAATGCCATATCAATGCATAATAAAATAATCCAACAATATAAAACAAATAAACAGGCAACTTCGTCCTCCATCCATCCGACCCCCAAACTCCTCGGACTCAGTCCGGAATCAACCAACCAGCAGATAAAATAATTGAATGAGCAATATATATTTAAATCTGAAAATAGGGTTTGGAAAATACTTACAGCGCTATATGGCAATTTTAGAAAACACCCGGCGTTGCAAACGGCGGAGAAAAAGCAACGTAACAGTGTAATTTACACTGTTGTCGTGGGTAATAAATTACCCATTTTCGAACGGGGACAAACCAAGGCTCGGGATTGATAGGGAATGGCCTTAAGATATTTATGAAGTTAAGGGAAATGAGTTTTGGTCGTGGGTGGTGGTGGAAATGGCGGTCGAAGGCCAAAAAAAGGCTGAACGGAGTTGAGCTCGTGGGAGCTGCTCCGGCAACGGATCGAGGCCGGAAATGGGTGGTTTAGGTCGGCAAGAGGTAGGGGAAGAAGCTGTGAAAAGATGGTGGCCGGAGGTGGTGCGACGGCGCCGGAAACGGTGAAAAACCGTATGGCTTGGAGGAGCTCGTGGCGGCTAACGGTGGCTCAGATGGAGGTGAAACTTGGTGGGGATGTTCACCGGTGAGAGGGGAAGAAAACTGGGTGGGTGGTGTCGGCCACGCCGCCGGCGAGCGGTGGTTCTGGGCTGCGAAAGCAACCGGCGACAGGGGCAAAAACAGAGCAGGTGCAGCGACTTCCGGCGGCTCTCGAAAGCTAACGGCTGGTCCGATGGCTCTGAAAATTGGTGGAGATGATCTCTGGTGGAAGAGGAAGAGAATAGTGGTGACGGCGCACCAAACGGTGGCCGGACGGCGGAGAACTGGCCGGTCAAAGTGGCGGCGACGGGAATGAGAAAAAGGGGCAGCTGGGCGTACGTGGGAGAGAAAGGAGAAGAAAGAAGAAGAAAAGAAAGAAAAAGAAAGAAAAAGAAGGAAAAAGAAAAGGAAAAAGGGAAAAAGAAAAAGAGGAAAGAAAAGAAATGAGGTCCAATCCTCACTCCGGAGACCAAAAACTGATCCGCCGAAAACGATATTAAAAACCGTAAAACGACTAAAATAAATTAAACACATCAAATAAATTAAAACCAATTAAAACACATTAATTTAAAATAAATAAACCAATATATTATTCAAATTAAAAACAACCCTTCAGTGAAAATACACGTAAAAACGGGGTATCACACACAAGACTTAATATAATCCACATTAATAACACCATCAGTCAAATAAAATCTCACAATATTGTGTTTTCTTCTTATGATTCTGGATTTACCGTTATAATAGCGGTTTTGTACTTTACTAATAGTAGCAGTACTATCACAATGAATTAATATAAGTGGAGCTGATTTTTCCCGTTAGGGAATCTCATATAATAAATCTTGTAAACAATTTACTTCCTCTCTTATTGAAGCTAAAGCAGCTCAACTTCCATAATTGGCATTGCAAAAAATGCGGCAGTCAACCAATAGTTGTATCCAACGTAAATATAAAACCGATTGGAAAAGTTTTTCCTGTGCATCTAAAGCACTGAACGTGTATTCAACAGTTAACACCAACAAATTAATAAGATCTGGCTTTGTTCCAAAACCTTAAAAGAAAAGAAAACCACAAATTAAATGCACTGAACGTGCACAATGTACGTTCTGTTGAGTATTGTGGAGTCTGGTCCACATGGCTCGAGTGAAGGCATTGGCCGCTTGAACTAAGTCAGGAAGAGTAAAACGCGCAATGTCAGCTCGACTATGAGTTCGAGTGAATGCAAGAAGGAAGTTCGCTCAACGCGCGCTCGACACGCCGCTTGAGCGAACGTGCTTTTTATATAGATCTAGGGTTTTTTTTTTTTTTTTGCCATTTGACTATATATATGATTATTATATCATATGGCCATACTGTAGAACACTATAGACGTATAGTAATCGACCCACCATTGTATTGTGTGATTCCTCAAGTAATAAAATTCTTTGCAACTCCCGTGGATGTAAGTAATTTGCCGAACCAAGTAAATCTTGTGTCTGTGTGATTGTTTTCTCGTTCATATTAATTTTTCACTTTATTGTCATCGTTTTTCACAATAATTGGTATTAAGAGCCAAGGTTTGGGTTTGAAGAAAAATGATGGCTGGAAATGAAGTGAAGGTATCGGGATTGAGAAGTTTGATGGCATAGATTTCGGATACTAGAGGATGCAAATAGAGGACTACCTCTATGGGAAGAAACTTCATCTTCCACTATTAGGATAATGACCGAAAAAGATGGATAAGGCTGATTAGAACCTGTTGGATCGAGAGGTTCTGGGGGTTATTCGATTAACCCTGTCGAGATCCATTGCACACAACGTCATCAAGGAGAAGACGACTGCAGATCTTATGGCGGCTTTGTCATGTATGTATGAAAAGCCGTCAGCGAATAACAAGGTACATTTGATGAAAAAGTTATTCAATTTGAAGATGACAGATGGTACGTCTGTTGCACAACATCTGAATGATTTTAATACTATCACAAATCAATTGTCGTCTGTTGAAATTGAATTTGATGATGAGATACGTGCACTGATACTATTGGCTTCACTGCCAAGTAGTTGGGAAGCCATAAGAATGGCTGTCAGTAATTCTGCTGAAAAATCTAAGTTGAAATATGATGATATTCGTGATTTGATTTTGGCTGAGGAGGTGCGAATGAAAGATTCAGGCGAGACCTCGGGTTCGAGGGAGAACACAAGACAGGAACTCAAACAGAAGAAGGTCAAGATCAAAGAGCAGGGGTAAGAGAAAGTCGAGGCCTGGTCAGTAGGCAACTTGCTGGAATTGTGGCAAAACTGGCCATATAAAGAAGAACTGTAAAAATCCTAAGAAGACCGAGAATGATAGTGCTAATGTGGTAACAGAAGAAGTACATGATGCACTATTGCTTGTAGTTCATAGTCCAGTTGATGACTGGATACTGGATTCAGGAGCTTCCTTTCATACATCTTCCCACCGGGAGCTAATGCGGAACTATGTTGCAGGTGATTTTGGGAAGGTGTATTTGGCTGATAGAGAGGCTTTGAACGTAGTGGGGATGTGAGACATTGATATTGCACTCTCTGGCAAGAACAAATGGACCTTGCAAAAGGTCAGGCACATTCCTGAGTTGAAGAAAAACCTCATTTCTATTGGGCAGCTCAACGAATGTGGTCATTCAGTAGTGTTCTCAGATAGCACTTGGAAGGTTACAAAATGGGCATTGGTACTGGTTCGGGGTAAGAAAACTAGTACACTATATATGACTACTGGTTTGATTAACACTATTGCTACTACCGTTGCAGATAGCACAATAGATTTGTGGCATTGTAAGCTTGGCCATATGAGTCAGAAGGGTATAAAAGAACTTCTGTCTAAAGACAAGCTACCATAACTGAAGTCAGTTGATCTCAGTACGTGTGAGAGTTGTGTTATGAAGAAACAAAAGAATGTCAACTTCCTGAAAAGTGGCAGAACGCCTAAGACAGAAAGACTGGATCTAGTGCACACTGATGTGTGGGGTCCTTCCCCAGTGGCATCTCTTGGAGGTTCTCGTTACTATGTCACGTTCATTGATGACCATATTAGGAACGTATGTGTTTATTTTTGGAAGCATAAATCTGATGTAGTGTTCAAAACTTGGAAGGCTATGGTTGAGATAGAGACGTGCTTAACACTAAAATATTTGAGATCTGACAATAGTGGTGAGTATATTGATAGCAGGTTCAAGGAGTATTGTGCAGCTCTGGGTATCAGAATGGAGAAGACCATTCCTGAGAGACCATAGCAAAATGGAGTTGCCGAGTGTATGAACAGAACCAGTAATGAGCGTGCTAGAAGCATGAGGTTGCACGCTGGACTACCACCCACTTTCTGGGTAGATGCAGTCAGCATTGCCGTCTACTTGATAAACAGAGGGCCATCAGTTCCATTAGATTGTGAATTGCCTGAGGAGGTTTGGATCGGGAAAGAGGTCAAATTTTCTTACCTTAAAACTTTTGGTTGTCTTTCTTATGTACTTATTGATTCTGATGCTCGTAGTAAACTTGATGCTAAGTTAATGAAATGTTATTTCATTGGCTATGGAGACAAGGCATTTGGCTATTATTTCTAGAATGATCAGGGTTGAAAGATCATAAGAAGCAGGAATTTGATTTTCAATGAGAAAATTATGTATAAGGATAAGTCTAGTACAACTTCTGAAGTAGCTCTTCAGGAGTCCGAATTTGTAAGATTGGATGACCTACCAGAGGTCACAGTGCAGTGTAGAGATGTAAGTGACAGGGAGAGTGGGTCCAGTGCACCAATTCCTATTATTCTGCAGTTAGTTTCAGAGCCATCCACTTCTACAGTTGCAGTTCGTAGGTCAGTTTGGGCTATACATCCTCCACAGCGTTTCTCACTTATTTTGAATTACATTCTGTTGAAAGATGGTGGAGAACCACAAAGTTATGAAGAAACCTTGCAAGATGAAAATTCTAACAAGTGGGAGCTGGCCATGAAAGATGAGATGGATTCCTTGTTAGGGAATTAGACATGGGAGTTGACAGAACTTCCATCAGGGAAGAAGGCATTACACAACAAGTGAGTGTACCGGGTGAAAACTGAGCATGATGGCAGTAAGAGGTACAAGGCCAGACTTGTTGTAAAAAGCTTTCAGCAGAAGCAGGGTATTGATTACTCTAAGATCTTTTCTCCTGTGGTGAAGATCACAACCATCAGGATGGTACTGACTATGATTGCTACTGAAGATTTCTTTCTTGATCAGTTAGATGTGAAGACAGTTTTTCTTCATGGAAACCTTGAAGAAGACATCTACATGCACAGCCTGAGGGGTTTGTGGTATAGGGAAAGGAAGGTTCAGTTGTAGACTGAAGAAGAGCTTGTATGGTTTGTAGTAAGCTCCTAGACAGTGGTACAAGAAATTTTATAATTTCCTGCACAGTGCAGGATACATCAGATGTCAGGCAAATCATTGTTGCTATGTCAGGCACTTTGAACATTCTTACATTATTCTATTGTTATATGTGGACGACATGCTTATTGCAGGGGCTAGTATTAATGAGATCAATAATCTGAAGAAGTAGATGTCAGAGCACTTTGCAATGAAGGATTTAAAAGCTGTAAAGCAAATCCTTGGCATGAGAATTGTCAGAGATAGACTCAGAGGTACGTTGAGACTCTCACAGGTTGAGTATGTGAAAAAGGTACTCAACGGGTTCAATATGGACAACGCCAAACCAGTTGGCATACCCTTGAGTAGTCACTTCAGACTTAGCAAGAATCAGTCACCTGAGTCAAGGAGGAATAAGATTACATGAGTAAGGTTCCTTATGCCTCAGCTATTGGTTCACTTATGTATGCTATGATTTGCACAAGACCGGATATTGCCCATGCAGTGGGAGTTGTGAGTAGATACATGAGTAACCCAGGAAAATAACATTGGGAAGCAGTGAAATTGATTTTGAGGTACCTAAAGGGCTCCTCAGAAACCTACTTGTGTTTCTCATGAGAGAGCTTAGAGATGCAGGGCTATGTTGATGCTGATTTAGCTGGAGATATTGATAGCAGAAAGAGTACCATGGGCTTTGTTTATACACTTGGTGGTACTACAGTGTCATGGGGTTCTAATCTACAGAAAACAATTTCTTTGTCTACTACAGAAGCTGAGCATATTGCAGTGCCAGAGGCTACAAAGGAGATGATATGGCTGCTAGGGGTGTGCATCCGGATCCGGATCCGGATCCGGGTATTCGGCCATAACCGGATCCGGATCCGGATTTCAAAATCCAGGCGGTTATCTGTCTGGATTGAACCCGGACTCAATCCGGGCGGATAACCGGATTCAATCCGGATATCCGGATTGTAACCAGATATCCGGATTTTTCTGTTTTTCTTTATTTAAATTCCGGATAGCCGAGTCATACCCGGATTCAATCCAGGTTTTGTATTAAAAATAAAAATAAAAATTCTAAAAATTCTAAAAATATCTTTATAACTTTAAAAAGAAATTATAGCACTTTTTTTTAAAAAAAATCTGATCTCATATTTAAATTGCCTAGATTTTTTTTTTAAAAAAATAATTCAAACACTAAGAATTTTCTAAAAAAAAAAAAATTGAAGAACAAAATAAATAAAAATGTAAACTAAATAATATTATTGTTACATCACAATGCAAAACATAAATTTACAAAAAATAAAATCAATAATAATACATTACAACTAATTAAACTAATACAATATGATAACTCTTCACATCTTGAATCTTGAATTTGGGGGAATATTTGATTTCTTTCACTTTGATCTGGTAAATGGATGGCCTGTAATCAACAAATTAAAAAGTAAATCATATAGACATATGGATATTTCAGAAAAGAGTGCAAAGGGTCACCCAACAATGCATAACAGAATACATTAAAAGATACTACATTCAGATATAGTTGAAAGTCCATAGCGGAGCCATCTATACCCACACTAATGGGCTGCTGAATAGTAGCACACAAGAGAGCACTGTCTGATTCTGACATATCTTCATAGCCATCAATAGTTACGACTTTGGTTTCCTCCTGATTAAAGTAAAACATCATATATGAGACCAAATAAAAAAATGGTAAAACTTCTAGCAAACATTATGTTATATGTTTTGATAATGTTCACAATCAACATATTCTAGCGGAGGGGGAACCAAACCTTAGTAGTGTTGCAGGTACCATCCACACCTGTGTAGGGATAATCAGCTTCTGTATCAATCCCACCATTGCTTATTACCCATTCAAAGGCTAACAAGGTCACCAGTGACTAAGGCGTTTATTCCTTCTATAGCACCAGTTGAAGAGAATGACCAACAACTTCCTGTGAACATAGGCAGATACTATGAAAATTGAAACACACATTTCCTCATTGCCAAAAAAAAAGAACATTCATTTCCTCGTACAATGAAACACATTTCCACATTGCCAAATCATGTCAGCTACAAAGGTACAACAATTATCCATAGCAAGTCAAGTTATTTTAGAGTACCTCTTACTGATTATTCGTAAAAATTGTTTCTACCTCAGCATCAGAACCATGATTCTCAGCCTCTTGCATGTACCAATAAACATCCTGCAAGAAGTCTTCAATAGTAATTAATTAGTAGACAACTATTCTGGGTAATAAAATGTGTGATGCAAACAGCATTTTTATTTTAATAAATCTCGTGTCACTACATAATGGTGTCACGTCAAAATGATTATTTAAATAGTAAGTTTCATATGATTGGTTAGCAGTACTCTTATTTAAAGATAAAAAAGATTAATAATTATGTATTCCTTAAAGTTCAAGGTATGAGTATATCCTTATCAGGAACTCATAAATGGTCATTATAAAATAAATGGTTGTGCTAGAATCTAGAAAGGCTACCAAACTCAACAAATTAAAGTAATTGCAAAACAGAGTGATTCATTTTCTTTTCACTTGAATTGTAGAAAAACATGTTTCAATTCTCAAGATTTACATTTTTCTTGCAAATTTTTAGTACAAAACAAAACTCAAAGGAAATAAACTCCACGACACAACGATCACAGGCGCATGTATCAATTTGCACATTTATCAATTTACAACCAATTCAATTAAGCAAAAGGATGATAAAGAGAAAATTTTTCAGTTTCTTCTCACTTATAAATACACAAAATGTGTTTGTTTTAACCGTAAACAAGCAGATGGTAAAGCATTTTAATCAAAGAGAGAAGAGAGATTGAGCAAAGATATCTTGTAAGTACAACAGAAATTAACTCAAAGGGAAAATAAAAGAGAGAGAAACCAAAACAAAAGAGTAATACACAAAGTAAATATCTATTTATGCAATCTCAATGTACAACCAATTCAATTAAGCCAAAAAAAAAAAAAAAAAAGCCTGAAAAGTGCCCATACATATAATGCCCAGTTGAATCACGGCATGAAAAGTGCTCCAGAGTAGGTGTAAAATAATCCAAAAGGCCCCTACCATCGGTGGAAAAATAAAAAGCCTCTGTTGTCTGTCTATTTGATTAACTCATTGGTCAAGTTTTACAGAACAACTTGAATTTGGCTCGAGTAGATAGTCATGAACAATAAATGTAGATATGGGCATTTAAATTACAAAAAAATTGATGAATTATAAAAGGGAAGGAGTCTACAAAAAATTACATTATGCTTTACCAACCAGATATAAGGAACAACATTGAATAACATTGAATGCCCAACCAGATATACGGAACAACATTGAACAAATACGAGCTTAGCTCCTAACAAATTATTGATGTTATAGAAATAGCATTTAAATCCATCTATAATACTAATGCTATTTCTCAACAACCATTGGTTCTTGAAGCTAGATGATGCAAACCCTAAGATTTAAAGGCTAAATCTTGCAATCCCTTTTGGGACTTCCATGTAAATAACTGTACTACTAAATCAGAATAAGTTTAGACAAAACACATGGAGATAGCGCTGACCCAAGCAAAAATCAACCATAAACCCATAAAAGGGATCCACCCAAACCGAGAGAGACAGAGATACAGAGAGAGAGAGAGAGAGAGAGATTAACACACCTTAGGTTTCGAGATAGAGACGGCAGATTTGCAATCGCCACGACTAGGGTTGAGAACTTGAGAGACGACAGTGACGAGGGTGAGAGCAGACTGATCACTGAAGAGTGAGACTGAGATTCGTTTGAGTCTTCGAGAGAGTCATTTTTGTTCGAAATGTGAGACAACGGTGTCGTTTTGGGGGAAAAAAAATTTGACCAGGTGTATAACCCGGTTACGGATTACCGGGTTATAAATCCGAATCCGTAAACGGATCCAGATTTATAATAACCGCCCGGATGTAATCCGGGTGGATAACCGCCCGGATTCAACCGGATCCAGATTTTCAGACTCGACCGGATAAAAATCCGGTCCGAATGCACACCCCTAATGGCTACAGGGCTTCTTGGAGGAATTGGGTAAAAAGAATTAGAAAGGCACTCTCTACAGTGATAGTCAGAGTGCCATATTCCTTGCCAAAAATCCAGCATTTCATTCCAGGACCAAGCACATTCAGATCAGGTATCACTTTATACGATCATTGTTAGATGATGGACTGTTGTTACTTGAGAAGATTTGTGGAAGCAAGAACCCTACTGATATGTTGACAAAGGGTGTTACACTTGAGAAACTGAAGTTGCAACTTCAGTTAGTCTTTTAGCATGAAGACAGGGGCAGTGAGTTATAGAGGTGGAGGATATCATGTTTGAAGAAGACGGTGATACAACGAGTGTACCAGTCTCCAAGTGGGAGAATTGTTGAGTACTGTGGAGTCTGGTCCACACGGCTCGAGCGGAGGCATTGGCCGCTCGAGTGAAGTCAGACAGAGTTGAACGCATGATGTCAGCTCAATAGTGAGCTCGAGCGGATGCGGGAAGGAAGTTTGCTCGACATGCCGCTCGAGCGAACATGCTTTTTACATGGATTTAGGATTTTTTTCCGCCGTTTGACTATATATATTATTATATCATATGGTCGTACTGTAGAACACTGTAGAAGTACAGTAATCACCCCACCATTGTATTGTGTGATTCCTCAAGTAATAAAAACCTCTGCAGCTCCCATGGACGTAGGCAATTTGCTTAACCACGTAAATCTTGTGTTGTGTGTGATTGTTTTCTCGTTCATATTAATTTTTCACTTTAGAGTTATGCTATACTTAAGCCTCTACAGTAACTTACACCACACGCTGTTGACGTGGCCTTTTTTTTTTAAAAAAAAAAATTACTACAGTAAAAAGCAGGCGTTTTACCATTAAAACATCCTTTTTATCCCCAAGGGCCGAAATCTTCGAATTTCCAGGCTCCCTCCAACGCGTCGCCCCTCCCACTTGGGTAACCCAAAATCTTCTGCCAGCTGCCGTCTCTTCTGCCACTGTTGTCCTATAGTCTTTCTTCCACTGTCTAGGGGACAAGTAAGAGATATACCAAGAGATATACCAATAAAAAAATGTGAGAAATGTTGCATCAACATATGTAAATGCACATAAAATTGATTTGCTAAATGGGGTCGTCTTCACATCTTCACATTCTCCAAGAACAGTTGAAATTGTTGAAACTCACGTCTGTAGCTTCTTCCAATGCTTCCTACACTACAATTCATGCTTCCAAATATAAGAATGGCATGCAAGAGGTGTTGCCTATGTGATCGACATTAGACTAGGAATCTTACAGCAAGATAATGTTAGGAAGGATTTTCAAATAGAAATTATTTGTGGTCATGTACGAATTGAATTGAATGGGGAGGGAGTTATTTGGGGGTATTTATAAACCTGGTACAAATAACACCGAGCAAGATAATATTAGAAAGGTTTTCAAATAGAAACTTTCTGAGGTCGTACTTAGGTAACTCTTATTTGGGTTTCTAAGAAACTTGCATTGAAGATTGAGCTGGACGCAGATGCATGCATGTCTTTAAGCCATAGATCTGGACAAAGTAATTTCCTCCAATATGGTATTGACTCATAGATTGGGGTTAGAGAGAGAGGGTTATGGTAGGGAAGTGAGAGACAAGTGAGGGAGAGAGGGCTTGAGGGTATGTAGACGGGAGGGGAAGACAACAAGAGACGGTTTTTTGCATTTAGGAGAAGTGAGGGTGAGAGCAATGAGAGAGGGATTTGAGGGAAGTGAGATTCGGGAGGGAGAGAGTAGCGAGACAGGGATCTGTTCGAGGTGAGATTTGGGTCCCAAGAGGCTTCTGAGGGAGAGAGCAGTGAGAGAGGGATGAGAAGCAAGGGAGACAGCTGTGATGGGCAGAAAAACCGTGACGTGGTGATTAGATCGGAGTTGCCACGTTTTGGTGTGTGGTATTGGAGTCTTAGACCGGCTTAGGAATAGATTTTCTCTTCACTTTATTGTCATCGTTTTTCACAACACGTTCATATCTATAAATCTTCTAAAAAAAAGTTCATATCGGAAGTTAAATCACTTTTGACTTTACTCCCAAAGACTAAAAAAAAAAAAAAAGCAAACTGAAGAATACTAAAGACGTGTTGGGCCGAAATTTTCTAAAAAAAATATTATTTCCTAAAACCTTGACCCCCACTAGTTTTGTTTATCTATTTTTTTTATATATAAAAAATACACCTCACTCAAAAACCATTTTATTCCAATTTGAAAAAAAATATGGATGGCTATTTTTTCTTTCATATCTAGGAAAACTACAAGCTTCACAATTTTTTTTAAAAACATTTGTCGTCAGACTAGGAATTAATCATAAACTACGCATGATTGTAACATATCAACTATTGACAAGACATCAACGTGCATGCTAAAAAAATTAAAGAAGAATGCATATAAAGAGAAACATTTTATGCTTTATATTCATATTTAATTTAAATATTCCATTACAAGCATAGTCTTTGCCCACAAAAACTGTATTTTTTGTAATTACATATTAATCAGATTCCATAGTTTGTTTGAAGCCCGCTTTGTTGAGTAAAAAACTCGACATCAAATTCTTTCTCATGGACAGCGTATAAAGTACATCTTTGAGCATCAATATATGTCCCAAGGTGAATTTTAACTCGACCTCACTACTCCCAATGACCTTGGTTTTACTTGAATCACTAAGCATAATAGTCTTCTCTTCTTCAAAGAGAGTAAAATTTTTGAACTAATCTTTATTATAGCAGACATACTTATTGGCACCAGAATCTGCCCACCACCCTTCAACAAATTCAACCATGTTAATGTTTGTAATCATAGCTACAAAAAGTTCCTCAGTTACATTAACTTGATAATTATTTTCTCGCTTTCAAAACTTGCAAATTTGAGCAAAATGCCAACTTTTACCACAAACAAAACAAGCTTGATTTTGTGAAGGGGTCCTTGGTTCTTATCCTTTTGACTTTGAAAGCTATTTTTGTGAGGTCTACTAAATTTTTTGAAATCTTTTCGTTGCGGCTTCAAATAACTATTTCTTGTATTTTGACCTCTGGACAAGCTATCATTTTCAGAAATTAAATTTACCTTTGTCATGGAATCCTCATTACCATTTTGAAAGACCAAAGCGTCTTGCCCTCTAGCTTCCTCTTCTACGCGAATACTCATGATTAACGTCTCCAAGGAAGTCTCCTTTCGTTTATGGCGCATCGACTTTTGAAAATCTCTTCACGAAGGTGGTAGCTTGTCGATGATGGCACAAACAATTAGATTGTCTCCAATCTTGATGCCTTTAGATCTAACTTCTGCTACAACCATTTGAAAATCTTGGGCTTGCCCCACGACGGACTTTCCATTAATCATTTGATATCGAAAGAAGCGACTCGCCGCATATTTCTTCGCTCTGGCTTCTTCCGTATCATATTTACTTTGTAAAGCTTTCCAAATTTTCTTTGTAGAAGTGTAAGTAGTATTATAATAATCATAAAATTGATCAGCAAGACAATTTAAAAGATAGCTTCGACAGCTATACTCATTTTTGATATATATTTCAATCTTTTCTTCGTAAGCTTTCACTTGTGCTTCAGTCATGTTCTCAGTGGTGATCTTTCTAGCATTCTTTGCAGTGAGAGCATAAGAGACGTTGAGAAGGCTTAGATAGAAGAGCACTTTGCACTTCCATCTCTTAAAATGGGCTCATTTGAAACGGAAGGGTTTGTTAAGATCTCCAATGCTTTATGTGGATTTTTCAACTGTAGGCTCCATGTTGAATGTCCTTAAAATTGTTGGTGAATTTCACAATAATATAATAAAAATTACAATGAAATTAACATTCAAAAGAAGCCAATTTGGATTGAGGCACAAAAATCTCGCTTTTTTTAAGGAGATTCAAGCCCTTTGCGGTGTATAAAATTTCAATTTAACCGATGCAGCAGAACTCCTCTTGACTTGACTCCTCTAAAATACAAAAGCCTAATTGATCTTCATATAACCCAAACCAACTCTACACAAGTGGTTGAGCCCAAAACTCAACTCAAAAAATACCTCTCTATTGTCTAGAAGTACTCTAAAACATATATACTCACTAGTTTGTTTTTCGTATCTCACTAAAAAATATGTTTTTTTCTCACTCGTACCGAATGACCAAACAAATATATATATATATATATATATATATTGGACAAAAATAAACTAACCCGGACGTAAAGGGACGTAAACGGGAAAATGAATAAATTGAATTAAAGGGGCCAACATTAACAACTGGTGCCAACGTTAACAACTTTAACTAGCCTTCAAACCATGTTAAAATCCAAAGTAACAACAACTTTATTTTCAGCCTGTTGCCACTTAAACATGTATCAACGTAAGGTATTTGAATGCTTGCTCTTAAATTAGAAGAAATTAATGGTAAAAAAATAAATAGTATTAAAAAATTACCAACAAATAATTTTTAATCTTAGGTGAAGGTTGAAAGTTGAATAAAATACTATTTTTTAATATTATTATTGTTTTAAGATTTGAAAAAGTTGAATGGTTTATTATATTTTATGTGAAAATTGTAATAATGAGATGAGATTAGATAAGAATTTTGTATCTTATCTTAGCTACCAAACCTATCTTAAGGGTGCACTACAGAAATGTGTGTATGACTCTTTAAGTGAGCATGAATTTGAAGAATGTTGGTCTGATTTGCTCGATATATATGATTTATATGAGAATGCATGGTTGGAATCACTATATAGCGACCGGCATTTCTAGGTACCAGCCTATGCTAAAGACACATTTTGGACTAGAATGTCAACTACAGAATGGAGGGAAGGCATGAATGCATTTTTTTATGACTAATTTAACTGATCAAAGACCACTCTAAAGCAATTTTGCGATTCAGCTCTTAGGAGGAAGGTGGAAAATGAAGCCATTGCTAACTTCAATTCATTTAATACTGTGATTCCTTGCATCAATCACTATCATCTCGAGGAGTAGTTTCAAAAAGCATACACAATTGCCAAGTTCAAAGAAGCACAAGATGAATTTTGGGAATTTCTATATTTGACTACCTCGTATTTGGGATGTGTGGGTGGAAGATGCATGTACGTAGTTGCCAATAAGATTCGAGCGAGTGATAATAAAACGTGCAAACTACAGTGTTTTGGAGACAAATTATGCAGACATGCTCTTTGTATCTTGGCTCAGCTAGACAAGAGTACAATACCATCAAAATATATCTTGGGTTGATGGAATAAGGATATAAAGTGAAAATACATCTTTGTAAAAAATAGTTATGAGTCGAGTAACAACCACGATGGACAAAGGTACGATAGGATCCAAAATTGTTTTCTATGAATTGTGTTCGGATGCTTCAAAGGCCAAGCGCACTTGTGTCAAATTGATCAGCTAACTAGAGCAGTTGAAGCTCGAGTACCCTGACATCAATTCGCAGTGTGCTAGCAAACCAGTTGATCCACCTACTTCCATGGAGGGCAGGACAAGTACAGTTCTTAGTCCGTTAGTAGTTCAGAGTAAGGGAAGACCACCATCAAAGAAAAAAGTGCACCCTGTTGAGAAGGTTCTTAAGAAAGCTAGTACAAGAAGGAGATTGCGATGTAATCCTATTGAGATTCCTCTTTCATAATTGTTTTTTAATTTTTTATTGTCGAAACAATTAGTTCTCTTGATTATTTAACAAGATAATCTTACATATCTTTTCCTAGAGAGTAGAGTAGTCAAATAGCAAATCAATGCAATGTGAGCGGCACACAATATGTATCTCCTCGAACCCAAGTACTTTCTTTGGTGGTTTTTTGTTGCCAGAGCAATTTGTATATTTTCTCCACATTTTGATATTGTGTATATGAATAATACTATTATATACACCTACAGGATATAACAAATCAAGTTTGGACACATGCACCAGAATTTTTTTTCTACTCCTTAGATTGCTCTTCCTTCGCAAGTAAACCTTCACATGATGTAAAAGAATAAAGTTTTTATCACCATTACATTTTATTGATTTTAACTGAATTTTTTTTTATGCTTATAGTGTAGACATAGGGCTGTAAAATGAACAGGCAGCTTGAATTCGACTCAATTAAACTCGAAATCGACTCGAATAGAATATTAAATGGGTCGTTCTTAAACATAGAATTATACTCGATTACTAAACGATACAAACTCATATAAAGCTCGACCGGCTCGATTAATGTTCATGAACAAACTCGTATGAAGCACAACTTGACTCGTGAGCTCGACTTGTATATATTTATACATATATAATACAATATATATAATAGCCAAAAGTTAGATATATATAGATATTATAGATATAATTTATAATATTCATAATTATGTATATAGACTTAGTCTTACTTATAGTCCACTACATATGCTATATATAAATTTATAATATTAACTTCTAGTCTTATAGAACTAGAAGTTATGATGAATACATGAGGCCAATAAATATGTAATATTATAAGTTTACAAGTTATGATGAATACATTAGTTTTATACAAAAATAATATTATACAAAATATTTTATATATAATATATAAAAAGAAAGAAAATCACTCAAATAGTTGTATTATAACTAATTTACATTCATAATTATATATACTATTACTAATGTATGGTGGTATATTAGCATAACATATACTAATATATACTATTACTAATGTATGGTGGTATATTAGCATAACATATACTAATATACTAATATTGTTATGAAAGAAAGTTTGTGGTTTATTAGTATAATATCATATTAGCATATCATATAGTGGTTTATCAGCATTTGTTAATATTATTATATTAACATATCATATTAGTACTTGTATTATAGTATATACATATGGTGGTGTATTAATAATTTAATAAATATATAGTATTATAAATTAATAACTTATTAGTAGTATAGTCTAGTATAGTCTTACATAATATATAACATTATATATTTACATAATATACTTATATACATATGGTGTTGTATTAATAATTTAATAAATATATAATATAATAAATTAATAATTTATTAGTAGTATAGTGTTAATATCACAAAATATAATGTGACAACTAACAATAAGCTGTTGGATTACATATTCGGAGCTGTTGGATCTGTAAAAAGAAATCTTAGCCGTTAATTAAACTTTTACATTGCTTTTTACTTCTAGTTCTAACCTTAGCCGCCCAGTCCTTTCACTTTGTCCTTCACGCTTCTGCCGTTTTACTTTTACTTTCACTGTTTCACTCACTTCCTCTCAGACTCATCGTGATTTGCAATTTTCGAATAACTAACTTGTCGCTTAGTTGATTAATCCATGAAATGATTAAATGAAGCCTTGAATCAAGGCTTGATTTTTGATTCTTGAAGGCTTGTTCTGTGTCTGGGAGTCTACGATTGCTCAAAACCCTCGCAGAAGGCGTCAGCTGGTTTGTTGACTGCAATCTCAATCTCAGAGATGGCAGTCAGGCTTAAACAGATGGGTTATTAAATGCTAGCATTTATGACTCCCAACCAACTATATTTCTGATTTCATGGTTTATGCTTCTTTGGTTCTATATTTGGTTTGCACATCAGTCGATTAGGCAGGTTATTTTCATGTTTCTAACGATTTCATTGGGAAGTTTGGAGATTTGGTCCTTGACTCCTTTAATCCTTTGGAAGTTTGGAGATTTTTGGATTTTCCTGGTCCTGTTCATGTTTCTAATTATTAGATTATTTTTTAACCTCTAGTTGTCTCCTAACTATTTCGCAATTCTAGTATTGTAGATCTAATTATGTTTTTTCATGTTTGTAATTGTATTTGTAAACCCTAGTACGTCGAAATGGTTTGAGTCGTGACATATTGATTGTCTCTATTTATGACTTCAATCTATGATATCTATGTATTGTAGATCTAATTATTTTTTTTTCATGTTTGTAATTGTATTTGTAAACCCTAGTACTCCGAAATGGTGTGACATCTTGATTGTCTCTATGACCCTGTCTTTGTTTATGACTTCAATCTATGATATCTATCTTGATCTTGTTGTTGTTTGCACATTGCACTTGCACTATACTATCTGTTTCAAGAATTATAGCTGTTATATTGGAAATTTTAATTTTGAGGGAAAAACCATTTGAAGAAAGAACTTACAAGCCAAACCGTGTCTTGCTTCTAAAAGTTAAAGCAAAACTTGCAGTCAACAATGCAGTGATTAATACTTATTATTGTTTGATTTGGTTCTTGTTTCATGTCTACTAAAAATATGTAAACATGCTTTCTTTAACATGTTTATCTAATTATGTGTTTATAATTTGTTCTGTTTTGTGTTTATAAATTGTTATGTTCTGTGCTTATGTGTTTATGAAATGGTGTTTTGTGTTTATATGACTATTTTCTATTATGTGTTTATAAATTGTTCTGTTATGTCACTTCTGTGTTTATGTGTTTAAGTTCTATTCTATTCTGTGTTGATGTGTTTATGTTCCGTTTTGTGTTTATCCAATATGTTCTGTGTTTTTGTTTTGTTATGTGTTTATCCAATATGTCTATCTTGGTTGATTAATCTTATTCAACCTGTCCTCTGTTTATGTTCTTGCTTCAAGACTTAAAGTATGCTTTTTTGAATCTGTTTTGGTTGATTTTAAATTATTATTTATAGTTCTTGTTTCATCTATTTAATTATGCTATCTTTAACATGATTTGGTTGATTAATCTTATTCAACCTGTCATCTGTTTATGTTCTTGCTTCAACACTTAAAGTATGCTGTTTTGATTCTGTTTTGGTTAATTTTAAATTATTATTTATGGTTCTTGCTTCAACTATTTAATTATTCTATCTTTAACATTATTTGGTTTATTAATCTTATTCAACCTGTTCTCTGCTTATGTTCTTGTTTCAAGACTTAAAGTATACTTTCTTGAATATGTTTTGGTTGATTTTAAATTATTATTTATGATTCTTGCTTCAACTATTTAATTATACTATCTTTAACATGATTTGGTTGATTAATCTTATTCAACCTGTCCTCTGTTTATGTTCTTGCTTCAAGTATTTAAATATACTTTTTTGAATCTGTTTTGGTTGATTTTAAATGATCATATATGGTGATTGTTTCAACTATTTAATTATGTCATCTTTAACATGTCTTACTTGATTAATCTTATCCAATGTGTCTTGTGTTTATATTCTTGCTTCAACTACGAAATGTACCAGTATTTAATATGTTTTGATCGATAAATTTTATCCAATTTATTTTGTGTTTATGTTGTTGAGGTGCCTTGCTTCTGGAGGCACATTGAGCCACTAAGGCAAAATTGTATACTAAAATTGTTCGAGTCAAATTAGTTTGACTTTAACATATGTTTTAGTTGATATTAATCAACTATATCAGTTTTTCCTTCTAGAGGCACATTAGGCCATCAAGGCAAGACTGTATGACAAAACTGTTGGAGTTATATTATTTTGACTTTAACATTTTTTAGTATCCTTACTTTTGGAGGCACCTTGTGCCGCCAAGACAAGATTGTTTTAATTTTTGATCAATGTCTATATGCTTATTGTATTTTTTGGTTGTGTTTACAAAATATTAGACCCTAGCAAATGGGTAATCTAGTGAATGAAGTTGATTCGATAGAAGAGTATGAAAATGAAAACTTAATTAGGATTAGCTTAGTAGAGCCCATATCTGATAATGATGGAGACACTGCAAATAGTTAGGCCTTTAATACTGTGTCTACTGGGGGCCTTTCCATAGAAGTTCAAACAGTAGCCTATGAAAGAACAAAAAAAAAAAAAAAAAAAAAAACAGAGGACTTCTGATGCATGAAATGATTTTGTCGAGGTTGATAGAGATGGGGTTAAACAGCCTCAATGAAAGTGGTGTAAAACGTTGTTCAAAGCTTCTCTATCAAGTTCTACGACTACACTACATAGACACTTTCTAACCTGTTTGCCATACATGAGATCTAAGAAAAAATAAAAAGTCTTAGCAGTTGAGTTTAAGGAGGCAGATGGTGACTTCACTGTCTCAAACTTTACCTATGATTGTAATAGGGTCCAAGAGCTTACCGCTCATATGATACTTTACCATGAATATCCATTCTCTTTAATGGAGCATGTCGTATTTAATAAATTCATGAGTGCAAACACTCTATATTGGAAAAAAATGTCTCAAGCTGCTGCAAAAAAAGAATACATAAGAACTTATGGAAATGAAAAGACAAAGTTAAGGATTTTGCTTAAACATGTGAATAAAGTTCATATCACAACTGACATGTGGATTTCCTGTAAAAAAAAACTTTCATATATGGTAGTGACATGCCATTTTATAGATATTGATTGGCATCTTTAGATGCGTGTATTGAACTTTTGTAATGTGCCACCTCCATATATTGGCCTTCTTATTCCTGATGCTTTAAAAAGTGTTTTCAAAATTGGAAGTTTGAGAATAAAATTAGTTTAATTACTGTTGACAAGGCTAGTTTTAATGATTTTGCCATTCGGATCTTGAATGATGATTTTAGGTTGAAGAAAACATTGATTGTAGGTGGGAAACTATTTTATGTATGTTGTTGTGTGCATATAACAAATTTACTTGTACAATATGGACTTGAGGAGATTATGGATATTGTTGATTGTATAAGAGATGGTATAAAATATCTGGTAGCATCAGAGAGTAGGCTAAAATAGTTTAGTGAAATTGCAAAACAGTTGCAATTACCCTAAAAGAAACTGATTTTATATGTGCCTACAAGATGAAACAACACTTATTTAATGTTGAATGCTGCAATAGTTCAAAGAAGTTTTTCCTAGAAATGGTGATAGAGATAAATGTTTTGAATGAGTTTCAACTGTTGAAGAGTGTGGGCAAGATGAAAATGTTTGTCAACTACTATCTATTTTCAATGAAGTCATTAATATTATATCCGGAAGTGATTACCCAACAGAAAACATATTTCTTTCTGAAGTTTGGAGAATGAAGTACATTTTAGGTAAGAAGAGTAGAGATGAAAATGAGTATATGAAATCAATAGTAAGGAAAATGAGCGCTAAGTTTGACAATTAGTGAGGGGAGTGTAATCTATTGATGTCAATTGCAGATTGATCATGTCTCTCAAGTGTTGCATGAATTATATGATGAGTATGTTTATGAATGTAATTTAACTCTTGAGGTAGAAAGAGAGTAGGATAATGCTCAAATGAATGTATCTGGTTCTTCCTCAAGTGTTGAGACTGGGAGAAGCATGTTGAGTGGCCAGTTATTATTTAAATCTTTTGTTAGAAGTGTTGATATTGTACAGCCTAATAAATCAGAACTAAAATATTATTTAGATGAGAGTATATGTATCTGTGAAGAGGGTTCAAATGCAAGTTTCGATGCCCTAGATTGGTGGAAAACAAGTAGTCTCAAATTTTGAACTTTGTCCAAATTGGCCTGAGATATATTGGCTACACCAATTACCATAGTTAGCTCAGAATCAACATTTAGCACAGGAGACAGAGTCATTGATCCTCATCGAGCTTCATTGTCAACTGAAACTATTCATATGTTATTATGTGGGTCTGATTGGGTTAGAGTATTATATGGACTTAAAAGATTATCAACAAATTTTATAAGTGTAATCTATTTATTTCAACTGCCTATTGCTATTTTATTATTTTATACTTACTATTATTAATTTATTTACAACAATACTAACTATTGTTTTTTTCTTGTCAATAGAAGGATGTTCTATCAGAAACTCAGATTATATTGCCACAGCCATAGGCCCATATAGACTTAGATTCTTTTTTTTTTTTTAGCATGTTTAATCTATGGAGCATTTGGGCAGTTTTCTAGTTTTATCTGGTCTATTTTGGTTAATATATATTATTTGCTATCTGATATTTGGATAATTTACTTTGTAATATTTGGATAGTTTGGTTGTCCTATCTAATTTTGTTTGGGGTGATATGAGTAATGACAGTTCAGGTAATTTGTAAGTTCTAACTCCTCACTATCTAGATTTGTTAAATTTCTTTAAATGGCAAATTAAATTTTGCATTGTAAACATTTTTTGACAATATTACTAAGTTAAAAATACTTGAGCAATTTTGCAAGGAAATAAAATTATATTAATGTTTTTTACTGTATTAGTGTGTGAAGGTTGTCATGGTGATTTTGTTCAAATTTGGGAACTTGTTGACTTCTATCATGGTGAACTCAGATTTTGTATAAGTTTGGTAACTTCTAGTCATTGTGATTTTATTGGTAACTAAGTTAATTTTGTTTAATAAAAATTAGTGAACTTTTGTATGCCTATTGCTACTGCAACCTACTTCTTTATATATGACTTCTTGTGTCATGTTGATTTTGTTTTGGTAACTGCATAAGAACATATTAGTGTATGCCTTTTGTTTCATAAGAACTTGTTTTGGTAACTGCATGAGAACTTGTTTTGGTAACTGTATGAGAACTTCTTGTGTGACTTGTGTCATGCTCTTTTGGTTGTTTTGGTAACTTAGTTCAATATGTCTGGCTTTTTGACAAATTCTTTAATAACTGCCTGTGGTATTACAGTTTAGTGTAAATTTTTTGTTGACTGCCTGCTAGTTGGCAGATTCAATTCTTCTTGTGTGACTTGTGCCATGTTGTTTTGGTAACTTGCTTTAACCTGTTTGAAATATGATTTTGTTGTCAACTTGTCTAGTTGTTTTGGTAACTTTTTTGATAGCTGCCTGTAGTATTATAGTATGCTAGTTCTAATGCTACTACATGCTTCAACCTGTTTGAAATATGATTTTGGTATTGGTATACTGTGTGTCTAATATTTGTAGAGATATGCCATTTATTTTTCTTGCAAATTAAATTTTGCATTCCTGTTAGATATCCCTTGACAGTAGACTAAGTTAACAATACTTGAGCAAGGGATTAAAAATCTATTAACAAAATTTTTAGTGTATTAGTATATGCAGGCAACAGGACAATAATGTATTTGGTTCTGACTTCTGGGCTGCATTCAAGAAAATTGAGGACTTCACTAATTTCAATTTTAGAGCCTATTTTTTGTTTTGAAGTTTAATGTACTAAGTTTCATTTCTTATTGTTGTAAAGTTATTTTTCATTCACTAGTTCCATTAGGAAGTAAATGACATTTAACGTAATAATGCAAAGGATATCTCTAGAAGGTTTCATGATGTAAATTTAAGTTGCTATTATTCTCCATAAAAAAAATTGTTACTATTCTAATGCATTTATTTTAATTGTATATTTAATATTCTGCAAATAAAATATAGGTAAACGAGCTAAGCTCGAGTCGAGTTTGGGCTCGGCTCGTTAACAGAATTAAGCTCAAGCCGAGCTTGAGTTTTAGTTACTTGTAAACAAGTCGAGCTCGACCCATAAACGAGCCAAGCTTGGGCTCGACTCAAGTTGTGAACGAGTCGAGCTCGCACAACCAAAGCTCGCTCGAGCTTGGCTCGTTACAGCCCTATATACACACGAACAAATATACATGACAGATTATTTAGGAATTGGAGCGACTGCTGCTCCTTTACATGTAAACTTTCGCAAAAATATAAAAAATAAAATTTGTACTACTGGCACATTATGATATTACATTTTGTTAGTTTTGACATAACATTTTTTATCCCTATAGTATACATACGAGCAAGTGTATACAACAGATTATTTGGGTATTAGAGCGACTGCTCCTCCATTGCAGGTAGTGTCAACGTGAGACACTGATGTTGTTTTTTAATTTTTTACTGTTGTTCTTACTAAGTTTTGTTTTTTTAGGTCCAACCATCTCAATTGCTTCTCTCAGATCAGGATGATTATTAGGACAAATATAAATGGTGGTGATTAGCAAGAATGTTTTGATGGAAATGATTACGTATGGACACAATTATTGGAGTATATTTTTGTGGAAATTATTGGAATGTGATTTTGGTGAAAATTATTGGTGTATATGGTGGTGTTTTGGTCCATTAAGTTATTATAATATAATATAATATTCAAACGTCTAAAGTTACTTCCTGTAATATACTTAGTGTAATTTCCTATAATGCATTTTTGTACTAATGGAATTAGTGCAATATTTTGTGATGCACAATTTTGTGATGGAATGCGATTACAAGGTAGCCTATAAAAACTGAACTAAAATTGTCATGTGAAGAAATACAAAAATCTGAAATTGTCCATTCATTCTTAAAAATAAAATATTTACAAATTCACAACCAGAATAAGTTTACAATGTATCTTATAAAAACTGAAGCTGAAATTGTCATGTGGAGATATACACAAATTTGAAACTATCAATTCATTCTCAAAAGTAAAATATTTACAAATTTATAACAGGAAATGTCCAAAACATAAAAATTCACATCCATTACATGTCAATCTTAAAGTACTTCTCAAAACTGCCCAAACCCCAAAAAATACCAAACCAAAGTTAGGTAGAACCCAGCAACTGCAACTCGCCCCAGCACCAAATTCATGGGAAGCATGATGTTAACAGATAGTGTGTTGGCCGTGCCAATCCATTCACTTCTTCATTTATTCTACTTGAAGACCAAACATTTCCTAAATGCAAAGCAGCGCTTGTCATCTCCGACTATTTGTGATAAATCTAGATCCTAGAGGGATAGTTATTTGTTGCATTGGACTCCAACTAGGTCTCTTAACTAGAGTAAACCAAAAATAAAAAATTGCAAAAGGTTTCTACCCATATATATATGAATATCAAATGTTTAATTTGAAAGTTTGCAGTCTTAAAAGTTCCAAAGTAGAACAAAAGAGTAGCCATGAACTCAAACCCACAGGCTTAATGAATCTTGAATCCACGACCTTGTCCGTTTGTCTCTTAATATATATTATGTAATCTTTACGTCAACTCACCTAGCTTGAGTAGATTAAAAAGGAACAAACATATCAAATTAAATTCCCATTTGCATAACTAATTAATTAAACCAAGAATTTCAAACTTTCAATGGATGGTCCCAAAACTCATGTTCTTGCTGCATATAATGTCACAATGTTCATGCATTTTCTTCATGAGTTTCAAACAATGTACGCAACCCAACCTGCAACTCTCCTTTAATTTTTTTTTTCCAATTAAGCATATTAATTATTACAATAATGCTAAATCAATAACTATAAATCACTACAGAAAACATTTGCAACAATAGTTATTCAAACAATTAATAATTACAATTTATAACCCATCAATAATGGAAAAAAATTAGAGGGGCTGAACATGAGTCATGCAAGAAAACATAAAATAGAGAAGTGAAAATTAGAGACAAGTAGCGAAGCACACTGAGTAACTACAAAGACTCTGTTATTGTAAATGGAGCTCTACCAATTGGGATGGAGGTAAGTGACGAGTTTAGGGAGATGAAGGGTTCGGGGGGTTTAAAATTAGAGGGGGGAGAGGGATTGAGGCAAGCGTGGGTTCAAATGGTTCATTTAGGGTAAAGGGTGATGAGCTTTGGAAGCGGAGGGTTCTGGCTCATGGTTCGAGTGAGGGTTCGTGGTTCAGGGGATGAGATGTTGAGAGGATGCCAAGAGAGAAATGAGATGGCTCGGGGAGATGGAGGCCACAGGCGAGGGTTTGTGGTTTAGGGAGATGGGTTCATGTGCTTCTTTAGGAGATGGTGGTTCTTGTGGTTCAAGGAGATGAGGGAGATGAGGGATCGTGTGGTTCAGGAAGATGTGCTCGAGATTTTCAGGGAGATGAGAAAGATGAGGGTTCGTAGGTGGAGATGAGGGTTCTTGTGGTTCAAGGAGATGAGAGAGATGAGGGATCATGTGGTTTGGGGAGATGTGCTCCAGATTTTCAAGGAGATGAGGGAGATGAGGAAGATGAGGGTACTTAGGTGACGATGAGGGAGATGAGGGCTTATAGGTGGAGATGAGGTAAAAAGCACGTTTGTAAATATTATTTTGATTTTTTTTTAAACTTGCTTTTTTGAATATTTCGAAATGTAATTTCAATTTTAAAAAGTCAATCAATAAGAAAAAATATCTATATAACTTTAAGATAATTACAACTTTCAAACTATATAAAAAAAGCTCATAATTTTGTAAAAATCAAATAATCACTTATGTCAATTTCTACCTCAAAAAGCAATTTTTTAATTTGTTTTAAAAAATATATAAAATATTTGAAAGTATTTTAAATATATAATCTTTTTTTCTTGTCAAAATTAATATATTAATAGAGATACTAAACAGTATATGAGCATGAATGAAGTATTTTAGATATATATTTAATAAACAATAAATAATTTTTTAATAATAAATAAATTAAAAATTATAAATCATAAAATTAAAAATTATATTATTCACCAAAATCCTAAATATGCAATCAATCATTCCAAACTCTCTCCTAATAACTATTTGACAATGCTTAAAAAAAAAAAAACTATTTGACAACGATATTTTTGATTCTGTGGTCGTCAAGGCAAGTCATCATTTCAAAACCTCCTCCAGAAGTTTCCCGTCCCCTCGAGATTTCTTTCATTCACCTTCACATTCAAGTCAATGTTTATCTACTTTACCTGCAAAAAACATGTTTATCTGATCTTTTAAAAAAAACAATAGAAACGTGGGATAAGAAGGGCAGTGATGGAAATCATTTAAATTTTTTTTGATAAGGTGAGGTGAACTATCAAATATATTTATTAAATATATACACGAATATAAATGAATTTTTTTTATTTTTATCATTTTTAAGAATTTTTTAAATATCTTTAAATATTAAACATTAAGAGAGAAATAAAAAAAATATAGATTTATTAATAATCACTTTGTTAATTATTAAAAAATAAAAAATAAAAAAATAAAAATATATAGACATATTTAATATTTAATAATGATACAATATTTTCAATATTTAAACATTGCGTGGAAGTTGAAAAAGAACCGCACAAGATTTGACTCCGCGTAAAGTAACCGACTTGGAATACGATTACGTGTTTCCACCGCCTTTCCTGACCGACTCCCCCCATTGCCTATAAAAGATACCCACATCTTAATTCAGATCCTCGTATTTCTAACTTTAGTTTCCTTCGTTTTTGGTTTTGAGGTGTAAGATTGCTCTTGGGGAAGATATTCGTTTGGGCTTTTTGGTGCGAGTCCGATCATCTTCCTTGTGAAATCCTGGTTCTTTTCTCCCAATTATTTTGTACGTTAGCTGAAAGGGAAGGTTTTTTGTTTTTTTTTTTATTGTTTTCGTTATAGATTTGTTTCTTGCGCACCCGTTCCAAATCTATGGAGAAGAGCGACGGTTTCATAGCCGTTCGGATTTATATTATGCTTTTGGATTGTCCTTTTATTGAGGATTGGTTTCGAGATTCTTGAATTTTTGAAAGGATGTGGTCTTCTTTGCGTTAGGTTTTTTGTTGCATCGCCGATCATCTTTGCTGCGAAATCCTGGCTTTTTGTTCTGATTGCGTTGTCCTTTGGCTGGAAGGGAAGAATTTTCTTTCCCGTTAAAGTTCGGATTTTCCTTCAATGGTTATCGTTTGTCGATGGTATCGGTAATGTTTTTTGCTTCTTGCTTATCCGTCCTAATGCTATGGAGAAGAGCGACGGTTTCATAGTCGTTCGGATTTATATTATGCTGTTGGGTTGTGTTTTTATTGACGATTGGTTTCGAAATTCTTGAATTCTTGAAAGTTTGTGAACTTCTTCGTCTTATGTTTTTTGATGCATCGCCGATCATCTCCGCTGCGAAATCTGGATTTTCTCTTCTAATTTCGTTGGCCGTTGGGGGAAAGGGAAGAATTTTCTTTACCGTTAAAGATTCGGATTTTCCTTCAACACTTACCATCGTTACTGGTTTTGTTATGATATCGTTTATCGATGGAGAAAATTGATTTCAGATGGTAACGATGAAGGTTTCTGCGTTTCTTGTTTTCCTTCAATAGTTACCGTGGGTGATGGTTTTCTTATGATATCGTTTGTCGATGAAGAAAAGTGATTTCAGAAGGAATCGGTAATTCTTTTTTGCTTCTTGCTTATCCATACTAATGCTATGGAGAAAGAGACGGTTTCATAGTTGTTGGGATTTATATTATGCTGCTGGGTTGCGTCTTTTGATGGTTCGTTTCAGAATCTTGCATTTTTGAAAGGATGTGATCTTCGTCGTGTTGGTTTTTTCTTGATGCAGCGTCCATCATCTTCATTGCCAAATCTGGATTTGTCTCCAAATTATGTTGTCCGTTGGCTGAAATGGAATTTTCTTTTTCATTAAAGATTGGGAGTTTCTTTCAATACTTGTCGTCGTTGGTGATGGATTTCTTATCATGTTGTTGTCGATGAAGAAAAATTGATTTCTGATGGTAAAGGTTGAGTTTTTCTCGGAGAAATTCGGAATATTTTCTTTTCTAAGTTGTGTTTGTCGCTAGGATTTTTGTAAGGAGGGACGATAATGTACTGAATCTGTTTTTGTCTCTAGAGTGTAGTAGGTATTTCCTTCGTATACTTTTTGTGAATTTGGACTGTGCCTATTCTTAGTAATTAAATCTCTTATTATAAAAGAAAAATGGCTATCCTTTTTGTTTTTATATTGTTTTTCAGTTCTGCTACTTACGAATCCGACTTGATGCTATGGAGAAGGAGTGACGGTTTCATATGATACTTTTGGATTACGTTTGTTGATGATTGGTCTGAAATTCTTGCATTTCTTATTGGATATGATCTCTTCTTCTTATACAAGTGTGTTAATTTCAGCAAATACGAATACAAGTGTAGGTTTGGATTTCCTTTCGAAGTTAACATCTTTCATGGACCATTCTTGATCTTGGGTAATAATGTTTAATTGGTGCGTGTGATGGTAAGCTGTTCATATCTCCTGATTTGAGCTCTTAAAAGAAAGCTATATAATTCTTATAATTTTTTTAAATTTTTACATAAAATATAATAAATAATTTTTTTTTTTAAAATTTTAAAATAAAAATAATGTTAAAAAATTATATTTTAACAATATTTTATTCAATTTTGATCTCATCTTATTTAATTTTGATCTCATCTTATTGGTAACTAAATGAGGCCTAAAACTTTAAAGAGAATTGAGTTAAAAGAAGGAGAAATTTTCTGCCTGTGCACTTGCATTTCTTGTTGGTTTGCCTCGAAATTTGAGGCCGGTTTTAAAAGGCTCTTTTGTTGAGGGCTTAACAAGGGGTCATGCAATGGGTTTGAACCAAGGCTACATGATTTTATCTTTTATGTTCTCTTCTGCTTCTCAATTTCCTGCGTGCTTTTTATTTATTCATCAAAAAAAATTTCCTGCGTGCTTTTGAGTAGTCTTTCTTTTCATTTCTTTATCTACACTGTTGTCACGTGGATTGAATGAATAATTCCAAGGGGTCATGCAATGCCACGAAATGGGTTTGAGCTATGCCTACGTGATTTTGTTCATTATGTTCTCTTCTGCTTTGCAATTTCCCACATGCTTTTCATTTGCTTATATACGTTGTCTCTCTTGTTAGGCTGCATTTTTGTGATTTAAATAAATAATTCCGAGGGATCAAGCAATGCCATGAAATGGGTTTGAGCTAAGCCTACGTGATCTTGTTCTTTATGTTTTCTTATGCTTCTCAAATTCCCACATGCTTTTCGTTTGCTTATATACTTTTTTTGTATTGACAGGCTGCATCTTCGTGGCTAAATAAATAATTCAAGGGCTGCACTTCTAAGAACACCAACACATTTTTTACTCTGAAAATAAATAATTCAAGGGCTGCACTTCTAAGAACACCAACACATTTTTTACTCTGAAAAAAATTTTCTCTTCTGCTTCTCAGTTTCCTTCATGCTCATCATTTGTTTATCTACATTGTGTGTATTGTCAGGCTGCATCTGCGCGGCCTAAATAAGTAATCCCAAGGGGTCAGGCAATGCCATGAAAAGGGTTTGAGATAAGCCTACGTGATTTTGTTCTTTTTTGTTCTCTTCTGCTTCTCAACTTCCCACACGCTTTTCATGTGTTTATTTACATTGTGTATTGTCAGGCTGCATCTGGGTGGCCTAAATGAATAATTTCAAGGGGTCATGCAGTGCTATGAAATGGGTTTTGAGCTAAGGCATTCTTTATGTTCTCTTCTGGTTATCAATTTCCCACATGGTTTTCATTTGCCTATCTACTTTGTGTGTATTTTCAAGCTGCATTTGTGTTGTTTGAATAAATAATTCCAAAGTGTCAGGCAATGCCATGAAATGGGTTTGAGCTAAGGCTTTGTGATTTTGTTTATGTTCTCTTCTGCTACTCGATATCCCACTTTCTTTTCATTTGTTTATCTACATTGTGTGTATTGTCAGGCTGCATCTGGGTGGTCTAAATGAATAATTTCAAGTGGTCATGCAATGCCATGAAAAGGGTTTGAGCTAAAGCTACGCGATCTTGTTCTTTGTGTTCTCTTCTGCTTCTCAATTTCCCACCTGCTTTTCGTTTGCTTATATATTTTTTGTGTTCATGCTCTCTTATGATTCTCAATTTCCCACATGCTTTTCATATGCATATATACTATGTGTGTTTTGTCAGGCTGCATCTGCATGGCCTAGATAAATAATTTCAAGGGAGCAAAGCCATGAAATTGGTTTGAGCTAAGACTACGTGATTTTGTTCTTTGTTTTCTCTTCTGCTTCTCGCCCAACTAAAGTGAGGGCGGGCACAGAATGTTGGGACAACGTGGCATTTAAATATTTCAATCTTCCCGGCCAATATTCCAAGCCGAGACTGGGTCAGATCTGGCTCTTAAGTCAGGTCTCGCTTCAGAGAGAACGCCAACGTGCGTCTCACGGTGCAAAGAAATCTTTCCGTTCTCGACGGTGGAAGAAGGTCAAGGGGCAGGATTGCACTTATAAGAACCCCAACACATTTTTTACCGATCAAAAAAAATTTCTCTCTTCTTCTCAATTTCCCACATGCTCTTCATTTGTTCATTTACATTGTGTGTATTGTTGTCAGGCTGCATCTGCATGGCCTACATAAATAATCCCAGGGGGTCAGGCAATGCCAAGAAAAAAGGGTTTGAGCTAAGCCTACGTGATTTTGTTCGTTTTTTTTCTTTTCCACTTCTCAATTTCCCACAAGCTTTTCATGTGTTTATCTACATTGTGTGTATTGTCAGGCTGCATCTGGGTGGCCTAAATTAAATAATTTCAAGGGGTCATGCAATGCCATGAAATGGGTTTGGGCTTTAAGGTGTTCTTTATGTTCTCTTCTGCTTCTCAATTTCCCACATGGTTTTCATTTGCCTTTGTACTTTGTGTATTGTCAGGCTGCATTTGCTTGGTTTGAATAAATAATTCTAAGGGGTCAGGCAATGCCATGAAATGGGTTTGAGCTAAGGCTTTGAGATTTTGTTTATCTTCTCTTCTGCTTCTCAATATCCCCCTTGCTTTTCTTTTGTTTATCTACATTGTGTGTATTGTCAGGCTGCATCTGGGTGGCATGAATGAATAATTTGAAGGGGTCATGCGATGCCATGAAATGGGTTTGACCTAAGGCTACGCGATCTTGTTCTTTATGTTCTCTTCTGCTTCTCGATTTCCCAGATGGTTTTCAATTCCAAAGGGTCAGGCAATGCCATGAAATGGGTTTGAGCTTAGGCTTTGTGATTTTGTTTATGATGTTCTCTTCTGCTTCTCAATATGCCCCTTGCTTTTGATTTGTTTATCTACATTGTGTGTATAGTCAGGCTGCATCTGGGTGGCATGAAATGGGTTTGAGCTAAGGCTATGCGATCTTGTTCTTTATGTTCTCTTCTGCTTCTCAATTTCTCACATGCTTTTCGTTTGGTTATATACATTTTGTGTATTGACAGGCTTTATCTGCGTGGCTATGTGATTTTGTTTCTTGTCTTCTCTGCTGCTTCCCAATTTCCCACATGTTTTCATTTGTTTATCTACCTTGTGTGTTTTGTCAGGTTGCATCTGTGTGGCCTAAATAAATAATTTCAATGGGTCATGAATGCTATGAAATTGGTTTGAGCTAAGGCTTTGTGATTTTGTCTATGTTTCTTCTGCTTCTCAATATCCCCATTGCTTTTCATTTATCTATCTACATTGTGTGTGTTGTCAGGCTGCATCTGGGTGGCCTGAATGAATGATTTCAAGGGGTCATGCAGTGCCATGAAGAGGGTTTGAGCTAAGGCTAAGCGATCTTGTTCTTTATGTTCTTTTCTGCTTCTCAATTTCCCAAATGCTTTTCGTTTGCTTATATATTTTTTGTATTGATAGGCTGCATCTGCGTGGCTATGTGATTTTGTTCCTTGTGTTCTCTGCTGCTCCCAATTTCCCTCATGCCTTTCATTCGTTTATCTACACTGTATATTGACAGGCTGCATCTGCGTGGCCTAAATAAATAATTTCGAGGGATCAAGAAATGCCAGGAAATGGGTTTTAAATAAGCCATTCTTTATGTTCCGATCTGCTTCTCAATTTCCCACATACTTTTCATTTGTTTATCTACATTGTGTGTAAGGTTGCATCTGTGTGGCCTAGATAAATAATTTCATGGGGTCATGAATGCCATGAAATTGGTTTGAGCTAAGGCGTTCTTTATTTATGTTCTCCTCTGCCTCTCAATTTCCCACAATTAGCTTATCATGTATTGTCAGGCTGCAATTTCGTGGTTTAAATTAATAATTCCAAGGGGTCAGGTGATGAAATGAAATGGGTTTGAGCTAAGGCTACATGTTTTGTTTTTTTATGTTCTCTTAAGATTCTCAATTTCCCACATGCTTTTCATATGCATATTTACATTGTGTGTATTGTCAGGCTGCATCTGCATGGCCTAGATAAATAATTCCAAGGGGTCAGGCAATGTCGTGAAATTGGTTTGAGCTAAGGCTATGTGATTTTGTTCTTCATTTTCTCCTCTACTTCTCGCCCAACTAAAGCGAGGGTGAGCACAGAATGTTGGGGTAACGCAGCACTTAAATATTTCAATCTTTCTGGCCAATATTCCAAGCCGAGACTGAGTCAGGTCTCGCTTCAGAGAGAACGTCAGTGTGCGTCTCACGGTGCAAAGCAATCTTTCCGTTCTCGACGGTGGAAGTAGGTCAATGGGCAGGGTTGCACTTCTAAGAACCCCAACACTTTTTATTTTACCGATTAAAAAAAAAAAAAAATTTCTTCTGCTTCCCAATTTCCCACATGCTCTTCATTTGTTTATCTACAGGCTGCATCTGCATGGCCTAAATAAATAATCCCAGGGGGGTTCAGGCAATGCCATGAAAAAAGGGTTTGAGCTAAGCCTACGTGATTTTTTTTTTTTTTTCCTTTTCCACTTCTCAATTTCCCACACGCTTTTCATGTGTTTATATCTACTTTGTGTGTATTGTCAGGTGACATTAGGGTGGCCTAAATGAATAATTTCAAGGGATCATGCAGTGCCATGAAATGGGTTTGAGCTAAGGCGTTCTTTATGTTCTCTTTTGCTTCTCAATTTCCCACATGGTTTTCATTTGCCAATCTACTTTGTGTGTATTGTCAGGCTGCATTTGCGTGGTTTGAATAAATAATTCCAAAGGGTCCGGCAATGCCATGAAATGGGTTTGAGCTAAGGCTTTGTGATTTTGTCCATGTTCTCTTCTGCTTCTCAATATCCCCATTGCTTTTCATTTATCTATCTACATTGTGTGCGTTGTTAGGATGCATCTGGGTGGCCTGAATGAATAATTTTAAGGGGTCATGCAGTGCCATGAAATGGGTTTGAGCTAAGCCTACGTGATCTTATTCTTTATGTTCTCTTCTGCTTCTCAATTTCCCACATGCGTTTTGTTTGCTTATATACTTTTTGTGTATTGACAGGCTTTATCGGCGTGGCTATGTGATTTTGTTCCTTGTGTTCTCTGCTCTGCTTCCCAATTTCCTTCATGCTTTTCATTTGTTTATCTACACTATATTATCAGGCTTCATTTGCCTAAATAAATAATTCCAAGGGAAAAAGAAATGCCTGGAAATGTTAAGCCATTCTTTATGTTCTCATCTGCTCAATTTCCGATAAAAAAAAAAAAAAAAAAATTCTATTCTGCTTTCTCGATTTTTATGCTCTTCATTTGTTTATCTACATTGTGTATTGTCGGGATGTGTCAGCATGGCCTAAATAAATAATCCCAAGGGGACAGGCAATTCCATGAAAAGGGTTTAGCTAGGTCTTATTTTGTTCTTTTTTTGTTCTCTTCCGCATCTCAATTTCGCACACTTTTCGTGTGTTTATCTACATTGTGTGTATTGTCAGGCTGCAACTGGGTGTCCTAATGAATAATTTCAAGGGATCATGCAGTGCCATGAAATGGGTTTGAGCTAAGGCGTTCTATATGTTCTCTTCTGCTTCTCAATTTCCCGCATGGTTTTTATTTGCCTACCTACTTTGTGTGGCCTGAATGCTTATATACTTATTGTGAATTGACAGGGTGCATCTGCATGGCTACGTCATTTTGTTTCTTGTGTTCTCTGCTGCTTCCCAATTTCCCACATGCTTCATACTTGTTTATTTACACTGTATATTGTCAAGATGCATCTGCATGGCCTAAATTAATGATTCCAAGGGATCGGGAAATGCCAGGAAATGGGTTTTTGCTTAGGCTATCTTTATGTTCTGATCTGCTTCGCAATTTCCCACATGATTTTCATTTGCTTATCTACTTTGTGTGTATTGTCAGGCTGCATTTGCGTTGTTTGAATAAATCATTCCAAAGGGTCAGGGAATGCCATGAAATGGGTATCAGCTAAGGCTTTGTGATTTTGTTTGTGTTCTTTTCTGCTTCTCAATATCCCCCTTGCTTTTCATTGGTTTATCTACATTGTGTGTATTGTCAGGCTGCATCTGGGTGGCCTGAATGAATACTTTTAGGGGTCATGCAATGCCATGAAATGGGTTTGACCTAAGGCTACGCTATCTTCTTCTTTATGTTCTCTTCTGCTTCTCAATATCCCCCTTGCTTTTCATTTGTTTATCTACACTGCGTATATTGTCAGGCTGCATCTGGGTGGCCTGAATGAATAATTTCAGGGGGTCATGCATTGTCATGAATTGGGTTTGAGCTAAGACGTTAATTATGTTCTCTTCTGCTTCTCAATTTCCCACATGGTTTTCATTTGCCCATCTACTTTGTGCGTATTGTCAGGCCGCATTTGCGTGGTTTGAATAAAAAATTCCAGAGGGTCAGGCGATGCCACGAAATGGGTTTGAGCTAAGGCTTTGTGATTTTGTTTATGTTTTCTTCTGCTTCTCAATATCCCCCTTGCTTATCTTTTGTTTATCCACATTGTGTGTATTGTCAGGCTGCATGTGGGTGGCCTCAATGTGAATAATTTGAAGGGGTCATGCAATGCCATGAAATGGGTTTGACTTATGGCTAAGCTATCTTGTTGTTTATGTTCTCTTCTGCTTCTCAATTTCCCCACATGTTTTCATTTGCCCATCTACTTTGTGTGTATTGTCAGGCTGCATTTGAGTGGTTTGAATAAAAAATTCCAGAGGGTTGGGCAATGCCACGAAATGTTTTTGAGCCAAGGCTTTGTGATTTTGTTAAGTTCTCTTCTGCTTCTCAATATCCACTTGTTTATCTACGTTGTGTGTATTGTCCGGCTGCATCTGGGTGGCCTGAATGAATAATTTCCAGGGGTCATGCAGTGCCTTGAAATGGGTTTGAACTAAGGCTACGGGAGCTTGTTCTTTATGTTCTCTTCTGCTTCTCAATTTCCCCACATGGTTTTCATTTGCCTATCTACTCTGTGTATTGTCAGTCTGTATTTGCGTGGTTTGAATAAATAATTCCAAAGGGTCAGGCAAAGCTATGAAATGGGTTCGAGCAATGTGATTTTGTTTATGTTCTCTGCTGCTTCTCAATATCCCCCTTGCTTTTCATTTGTTTATCCACATTGTGTGTATTGTCAGGCTGCATCTGGGTGGCCTAAATGAATAATTTGAAGGGGTCATGCAATACCATGAAATGGGTTTGACCTAAGGCTAAGCGATCTTGTTCTTTATGTTCTCTTCTGCTTCTCAATTTTCCACATGGTTTTCATTTGCCTATCTACTTTGTGTGTATTGTCAGGCTGCATTTGCGTGGTTTGAATAAATAATTCCAGAGGGTCTGGCAATGCCACGAAATGGGTTTGAGCTAAGGCTTTGTGATTTTGTTTATGTTCTCTTCTGCTTCTCAATAGCTCCCTTGCTTTTCTTATGTTTATCCACATTGTGTGTATTCTCAGGCTGCATCTGGGTGGCCTGAATGAATAATTTCAAGGGGTCATGCAATGCCATGGATTGTGTTTTTTGACCTATGGCTAAGTGATCTTGTTCTTTATGTTATCTTCTGCTTCTCAATTTCCCCACATGGTTTTCATTTGCCCATCTACTTTTTCTGTATTGTCAGGCTGCATTTGAGTGGTTTGAAAAAAAAATTCCAGAGGGTCTGGCAATGCCACGAAATGGTTTTGAGCTATGGCTTTGTGATTTTGTTTTTGTTCTCTTCTGCTTTTCAATATCCCCTTTACTTTTCATTTGTTTATCTACATTGTGTGTATTGTCAGGCTTCATCTGAGTGGCCTGGATGAATAATTTGAAGGGGTCATGCAGTGCCATGAAATGGGTTTGAGCTAAGGATACGTGATCTTGTTCTTTTTGTTCTCATCTGCTTCTCAATTTCCCACATGCATTTCGTTTGCTTATTACTTTTTGTACATTGACAGGCTGCATCTCCATGGCTACGTGATTTTGTTCCTTGTGTTCTCTGCTGCTTCCCAATATCTTTCATGCTTGTCATTTGTTTATCTACACTGTATATTGTCAGGCTGCGTTTGTGTGGCCTAAATAAATAATTCCAAGGGATAAAGAAAAGCCTGGGAATGGGTTTTAACTAAGCCATTCTTTATGTTCTTATCTGCGTCTGAATTTCCCACATGATTTCATTTGTTTATCTACATTGTGTGTATTGTCAGGCTGCATCTTTGTGGCCTGAATGAATAATTTCAAGGGGTTGTGCAATGCCATGAAATGGGTTTGAGCTAAGGCTACGCGATCTTGTTCTTTATGTTCTATTCTGCTTCTCAATTTCCCACATGCTTTTCGTTTGCTTATATACTTTGTATATTGACAGGCTGCATCTGCGTGTCTACGTGATTTTGTTGCCTGTGTTCTCTGCTGCTTCCCAATTTCCCACATGCTTTTGATTTGTTTATCTACATTGCTTGTATTGTTGGGCTGCATCTGCTCGGCCTAAATTAAAATTTCAAGGGGTGATCCTATTCAGCTTCTCAATTTCCCACATGCTTTTCATTCGCTTGTCCGCTTTGTGTGTATTGTCATGCTGCATTTGTGTGGTTGATATAATTACTTCTCAAGGGGTTAGGCAATGCCATGAAATGGGTTTGATCTAAGGCTTCGTAGTTTTGATCTTTATGTTCTCTTCTGCTTCTTAATTTTGCACATGCTTTCCTTTTGTTTATCTACATTGTGTGAATTTTCAATCTGCATCTGCTTGGCCTAAATAAATAATTTCAAGGTGTCATGCAAATGCCATGAAATGGGTTTGAGCTATGGCTACGCTATTTTGTTCTTTATGTTCTCTTCTGCTTATCAATTTCCCAAATGCCACAGCGCGTAGCTTGTAATTGTGTTCATCTGTTGTATATTTTATGTGTACCTGGGCCATGTCTAGTTTGTGGATAAAAAAAATTCCCACATGCTTTTCTGTTGTTTATCTACACTGTATATTGTCAGGCTGCATCTGTGTGGCCAAAATAAATCATTTTAATCCAATGTCATGCAATGGGTTTGAGCTAAGGCGTTCTTTTTGTTCTCTTTTGCTTTACAACTGCCCACATGCTCTTCATTTGTTTATCTAGTCTTTATATTGTCTGGCTGCATCTGCGTGGCCTAAATAATTAATTCCAAGGGATCAGGAAATGCCAGGGGGTGGGTTTTAACTAGGGCGTTCTATATGTTCTCATCTGCTTCTCAATTTCCCACATGCTTTTCATTTGTTTTTACCAGAATCCACTTGCCCTTTATATATTCTTTATTTTTGTTTGGCTGTTATCTAAGACATTTGCATGCTTTTTAAGTGTGGTTGCACTTCATGTTTTTACCAGAATCCACTTGCACGTTTGCCATACTTGTTAGACCTTAAGATGATAAGCTGTGTCATTTACAGCCTCATTGGACTTTGGGATTTTTTTGTTGTTTGGTAAGGTATGTAACAGATTTGGATATGATTGTGATTGCGCTCTGAGTGGGAGGAAAGTCAGAATTGATTTGAATTGTTGGATTGTGTGGGGATATAGCTATGGTAGTTAATGCTCTATGACGGATTTCTTGTACTGGGTTACAAATATGGAGCATTGCCTTATTTTTAATTGATGGTTGGCATGTAACCAATTTGTCACAATTTCTTTTCCTTTACGGCTGGCTTGGTAACTACGATCACAAATACAAGTTTCTAATGGATATTGAGGATTTATTGTATAGAAAGAATATATTGCAATCTTATGGAGGATTCATTCCCTATCCAGATCACGAAGTTTTCTTCTACAGGATTACTTTATGGTGTTATAAATGGTGACGTGATAATGTTTGGAATGCTACTTCACAATTTCCGTATCACTAGTTAACAAGAGTTCTATAAATATAAAAGTAATGTTAGATATGGTGATGGTGCTCGATGGTCCTTTTGAAAGTAATGATTTATTTATTTATTAATGTTTTTATGTCAGATGTACCTCAGTTCTTGCAGCTATGAGTGGTCTGTCTCAATACAATGATCGATAATTGCCATTTTGTTCTCAGAACCTTCATACATGAGCACATTTACAAAATTCTTCTTTCATAACTAATCATTCGGTAAATGCTTCGAAGGGACGATCGTTTTCTACGAATCCCTTCGAGTAAAAGATAGGATTGACAAAATGTCCTGTAGTAAAAGGAGACCATACCCATTGGGGGGTGAAGGGAGGCAAGTGGTTGCAAGTGGTTGTAAAAATTCCAACAACCCCTTACGGTTATACTGACTTGGCATCAGCGCACACTATTACTCTATAGAAATATTTTGGATATAGTATCAAAGAGCTAGGCAACGGTTTCAAGAAAAATTACTCTAGCAATGGAAATTCCCATTCGTGGATTTTTCGTTTGATAAACTGACAACTTCTAACTTCTATAGAAAAAAATCTGGCTGCCTATTTTGATATAGGGGTGATACATCTGATTTGTCATGCAACAGGGATAATTGGAAATTCCCAATCTGAAACAGATGGCGGCGACGATAATAATAGTAATGGCCACTACGCTGATCTATTTGTACAAATAATTCTCTCTGAAGATCCTTTATTATTTCATACGTGTTGGCGATATGATGCGGCTTTGTTTTCAACCCACCGGCAAAGTTGGCTGTCCATGGTATTCTTCTATGGGAGTATTCTTCTATGGGAACACAGATAAATATTACTATCATTTCCTTTGTGGTTGGTTGCTGCCAGGTTACCAGCATTTTAGCGTGGTGGTTCGCTGTGGAGAACTTTTGGTTTTCTTCTTCAGCAGCAGTACAAATGCATACACGCTCTTTTAGCTTGGATGTCTTAGTGACCTTGAGAAGAACATAGAAGCTTGGATATTTATCAAAAAAAAGAACATAGAAGCTTGGATGTCATAGATTTTGTTGGTGGAGTACTGCCATTTTCCACGGTGGGTTCTATCGAAGTTTTTGGAATTCTTTTTTCAGAACAGAGATAAATATTACTATCCACCGGCAAAGTTGGCTGTCCATGGTATTCTTCTATGGGAACACAGATAAATATTACTATCATTTCCTTTGTGGTTGGTTGCTGCCCTCTGGTAGGTTGGCTTCGTGACCATGAGTGCATATATGTTTTTCTCACGCTCTTGTTCCATATTGTGATTTTTTCCGTAGATTTTGCAGGCATTGCTACAGCATTTTAGCGTGGTGGGTCCGTTGTGGAGAACTTTTGGTTTTCTTCAACAGCAGCAGTACAAAAAATGCATGCACGCTCTTTTAGCTTGGATGTCTTAGTGACCTTGAGAACATAGTGGATGTCATAGATTTTGTTGGTGGAGTACTGCCATTTTCCACGGTGGGTTCTATCGAAGGCGATTCGAGAAGGATTCCGTTCTTTTTTCAGAACAGAGATATGTATCACTGCCATTTCCTTTACATATTGCAATCATGGTAACCTTGAATATAGCCTCTTGAATTTAAATTAATAGTATTTGAAAGCGGCGGCCGCATCCACACAGTATATTTTTGCAGCGGCAATCAGCATGTTGGTCCCGGTTTATGTTTCTATCTTTTTATCACGGTGGAATCCAGAGAAGTTGGCTTCTTCAGACCAGTTTGGTTTTTATAGGAGCACATTTTTATCATTGTCCTTTCTTTTATGCTTGGCTAGCATGGAAAGCATGAATCTTTGGAGAAGTATTCGAAAATTGTCGGATGTGCGTGGACTACTTTTTGCAAAGCTTATCAGCTCATGTCCTGGCTCATGTCTCTACCAGCATCTACTTGCATGTGCACAACTCGTTATGCCTTAAGATGATTGGTTTTGCCATTCAGTATTTTGACCTTTTATGCAGGTTGGAGGTTTATGCAAGATTTTGATTTATTGGGGTTTGGTTGTTGTCCAAGAGCTGGTGGCTTTGGAAGCGGTTTCACACTCAATGTTGGGTTGGTATATGCTTGGAATTCTTTCCTCATGCATTCTATATGGAAGATTTTGTAATTTGCTGTAGCCAAGTTCCTGTGTTAATGGTTTATGAAGAATGGACTTCTGTCACTTCTGTTAGAAAATTTTGATTAAGCCTTTGTTTAAATGCCAGCGAGAGAGTGTGATTTGTTAGAAGTGTTTTTCTTTTTCTTTTTCTTTTTTTTTTTTTTTTTTTTTTTTTTTTTTTTAAATTTTCGACGTAAGTTTTTGAGGTCTTTGATCATTCTGTCCACATGCTTGGCCGGCTTAGTTGAGCGAAAATAATTTTTTTCGCTCTTGCACAATCCTATGATTTATTTCATAGATTTTGGCACTGTCGTAAAGCTGGTTTTCACGCTAGGTTCCATTTCCTTTGTGGTTGGTTGCTGGAAGCTTACCAGTGCGTAACATGATCTTTTCCTCTATCGTAGGTTGGCTTCATGACCATGGGTGCAGAAATGTTTTTCTCTCAGCACAGCTCCTGTTCCATACGTGTTTTTTTCCGTAGATTTTTATGGCATTGCTACTTAATTTTAGCTTGGTGGGTTAGCTTGTGCAGATCTATTGGTTTTCATCTATAGGAGTACAAATGTGTACGTGCTAGTTTAGCTTAAATGTCTTGGTGACCTTAAGCATATATATGTTTATCTAAAACACGATACTATCTTTTATTTGGGTCATATATTTTGTTGGTGGATTACTGACATTTTCCATGGTGGGTTCTAGAAAAGTTGGTGTCCCGGGAAGGATTTAGAATTCTTCTATCGGAACCGATATATGTTACATGTATTACTATCAATTCTTTTACGTATTGGAATCATGGTGATCTTGAATATAGCTAGCCTCTTGAATTTAAATTAATAGGCTCGACTTGAGCCTCACTAAATAATTCCGTTGACCTGCAAATTCCAAACTGGGACTGCGTCAGATTTGGCTCTTGAGTCAGGTCTCACTTCAGAGAGGAGGTCAACGCATGAGACTGGTCTCACGGAGCAAAGAAAGCTGCCTGTTCTCAACAGTGGAAGGATATACAGTTGCATGTCTAAGAACCCAACACATTTTGTAAATGCTTACAAAAGAAACTAAATTGATAAATTTTGTGAGAGGGTGGTCGCATCACGTGGTATTTTTTTGCAGCAGCAATCAGCATGTTGATCCTGTTCTTGTTTCTAGATTTTCATCACGGTGGATTCCAGCGTAATTGGCTTCTCCATACTAATTGGGTATCCTTTTGTAGAAGCAAAAATTTTTATCATTGACATTTCTTTTATGGTCGGCTAGCTTGGAAAGCATGAATCTTTGGAAAAGTATTCGAAAATTGGAAGCCGCGTGCGGACTACTTTTTGCAAAGCTTATCTGCTCATTTGGTAGATATGATTTTTTGATGATTATAAATTATGAAGTTGAGGTCTTTGGTCATGCAGTGCTGTTGACCTCGTAACCTTCTTGGGCAACTAATTTATCAGAGTTTCTGACCTGGTTCATGTTGATACTGGTTCATGCTTCTAGGTTTTTAGTCCAGTGAAGTTGGCCTCTCCATACCAATTTGGTATTCTATAGAAGCAGAAATTTTTATCACTGTCCTTTCTTTTTTGGTTGGCTAGCGTGGAAAGCATGAAGCTTTGGAAAAGTATTCGAAAATTGGCGGCTGTGTGTGGACTAGTTTTTGCCAAGCTTATCAGCTCATTTGCCCTGGTTCATGCTTCTATTACCATCTACTTGAATGTACACAACTCGTTATGCCTTAAGATGATTGGTTTTGCCATTCAGTATTTTTTGAAATTTTTTGCAGGATGGAGCTTTATGCAAGATTTTGATTTATTGTGGTTTGGTTGTTGTCCAAGTGTTGGTGGCTTTGGAAGCAGTTTCACACTGAATGTTAGGTTCGTATATGCCTGGGGTTGTTTCCTCATGCATTCTATATTGAAGACTTTGGACATTGCTGTAGCCAAGTTACGGTCTTAATGATTTACAAAGAATGAACTTCTCTCATGTCTAGTAGAAAATTTTGATTAAGCCTTTGTTTAACTGCAGCAAGAAAGTGTGATTTTCTTCGTTGGGAAGTCTTTCTACTTGTTTGAACAACTATTTCTCTACTTGTCCAATTGGTCTTGAGTGTCATTTTTAGGCATATGATTTTTTGAAGATTATAAACTACGACGTGATATTTTTAGCTTTTTGGCCGTTCTGTGTTGGTGACCTCATAACCTTCTTGGACGACTAATTTATCAGAGTTTCTGACCTGATTATGGTCACAAAGGAAAATCATCTTTGGGCAGGAAGAAAGCAGGTTTTGTAGCTATGCTTATGTAGCTGAGATGCGTATATTTTCCCAAGCTTTCCGTGGACTAACTTGTATTGCTGGATTTCATAATCTGTGTCAAATATCTGCTTACCTCCTTCCTGGCCATTGAAGAATTGCTTACTAGGTGCTTAAAACGTTTAAAAATTTCAATGGTTGGCTTTGTACTGAAGGCACCGATGGTCCTCTGAGGGGTGGGGGGGCTACAGCATTTTAGCATATTAGGTTGGCTTGTGCAGATCTGTTTGGCGTTCTTCTATAGGAGTTCAAGTATGTACACACTTTTTTTATGCTTTGTCTGCTTGGTTGAGCACAAATAATATATATATTTTTTTTTCTCTAGCACAATGCTATGATTTATTTCATAAATTTGGCATTGTGGTACAGCTTGTTTTCACATTGGGTTCCAGCAAAGTTGGCTGTCCAAGAAGGTTTTGGTACTATTCTATGGGAATATGGATATGTATTACTATCATTTCATTTTTGGTTGGTTGGTGGCAGGTTACCAGTGTGTAACACGATCTGTTCCTCTATGGTAGGTTGGCTTGGTGGCCATGGGTGCAGATATGTTTTTCTCTCAAGACGGCTCCTGTTCCACACGTAATTTTATATGTAAATTTTTCTGGCATTGCTATAGAATTTTAGCAGGGTGGGTTCGCTTGTCCAGATCTATTGGTCTTCATCTGTAAGTGTAAAAAGACATACATGCTCGTTTTCCTCAAATGTCTTAGTAGCCTTAACGACATATAAGTTTATCTGACATATGATTCTGTGTTTGATTTATTTAATAGATTTGTAGGTGGAGTACTGTCATTTTCCACGATGGGCTCTAGTATAGTTGGCATCTCGAGAAGGATTTGGAATTCTTCTATCAGAACAGAGATATGTATTACTATCATTTCTAAACCTATTCCAATCATGGTGACCTTGAATATAGCCTTTTGAATTTAAATTAGTTGGACCGACTTGAGCGAGGACTAAGAGTGTTATGTTCACTGAATATTTTTGCTGACCTGCCAACTCCAAACAGAGACTGGTTTCACGGAGCAAAGAAAACTGCCTGTTCTCATTTCTAGATTTTCATCACGGTGGATTCCAACGGGGTTGACTTCTCCACACCAATTTGGTATTCTTTTATAGAAGCAGAAATTTTAATCATTGACCTTTCTTTTATGGTTGGCTAGCTCAGAAAGCATGAATCTCTTGCGAAGTATTCGAAAATTGGCAGCTGCATGCGGACCACTTTTTCAAAGCTTTTCTGCTTATTTGTCCTGGCTCATCTTTCTCTCGACTACAATCCTATGATTTATTTCTTAGGTTTTTGCTTTGTGGTATAGCTTGTTTTCATATTGGGTTCCGGCAAGTTGACTATCCAAGAAGGATTTTGTATTCTTCTCTGGTGACACAGATATGTATTACTATCATTTCCTTTCTGGTTGGTTGCTAGCAGATTACCAGTGTGTGACATGATCTTTTCCTCTAAGGTGGTTGGCTTCATAACCATGGGTGTAGCAGATATGTTTTTCTCTCAGGATGGTAATGGTTCCTTGTCCATACGTGATTTTTTCCGTATATTTTTCTGGCATTGCTACAGAATTTTAGCATGGTGGGTTCGCTTGTGCAGATCTTGTGGTTTTCATCTATAGGAGGACAAATATGTTTATCTGCAGCGAGAGTGTGATTTGCTGGAAATTTCTTCTGTCTCGCTTTCCACTTGTTTGAACAATTTGCAAATTGGTCTAGAGGTGCCTTTTTAGGCATATGATTTTTTGAGAATTATAAATTACGAAGTGGTTTTTTGAGGTCTTTGGTCGTGCAGTCCTGGTGACCTCGTAACTTTCTTGGGCAACTAATTTATCAGAGTTTCTGACCTGGTTCATGTTTCTAGGTTTTTATCATGGTGGATTCTAGCAAGTTGGCTTCTCCATACCAATTTGGTATTATTTCATCGGAGTAGAAATTTTTATCATTGTCCTTTGTTTTCTGATTGGCTAGCATGGAAAGCATGAATCTTTGGAAAGGTATTCGAAAATTGGCGACTGTCTGTGGACTACTTTTTGCAGAGCTTATCAGTCCTGGCTCATGTTTCTACCAGCATCTACTTGAATGTTCACAACTCGTTATGCGTTAAGATGATTGGTTTTGCCATTCAGTATTTTGACATTTTTTGCAGGTTGGAGCTTTATGCAAGATTTTGATTTGTTGTGGTTTGGTTGTCGTCCAAGTGTTGGTAGCTTTGGAAGTGGTCTCACACTGAATGTTATGTTCGTATATGCCTAGGATTGTTTCTCATGCATTCTATATGGAAGACTTTGGAGATTGCTGTAGCCAGGTTACTGTCTTTATGATTTACAAAGAATGAACTTCTGTCATGTCTAGTAGAAAATTTTGATTAAGCCTTTTTTAACTGCAGCGAGAGAGTATGATTTTCTGGAATTTTTTCTTGTCTCCTTTTCATGGGGAAGTATTTCTACTTGTTTAAACAATTATTTCTCTACTTGTTCAATTGGTCTTCAGGGTCATTTTTAGGCATATGATTTTTTGAAGATTATAAAATACAACGTGATATTTTGAGCTCTTTGGTCGTTCTGTGTTGGTGATCTCATTACCTTCTTGGAATCCTAATTTATCGAGTTTCTGAACTTATTATGGTCATAAAGGAAAATCATCTTTGGGCAGGAAGAAAGCAGGTTTTGTATCTATGCTTATGTAGCTAAGATGCGTACATTTTCCCAAGCTTTTCGTGGACTAACTTGTATTGCTGGATTTGTTTCATAGTCTGTGTGTCAGATATTTACTTACCTCCTTCCTGGCCATTGAAGAATTGCTTACTAGGTGCTTAAAAATTGCAATGGTTGGGTTTGTACTGAAGGCATCAAGGGCCGGCTACAGCATTTTAGCATATTAGGTTGGCTAGTGCAGATCTGTTTGGTGTTCTTCTATAGGAGTAAGTATGTACACACTTTTTTTATGCTTGCCCGGCTTGGTTGAGCACAAATAATTTTTTTTTTTTTTTTTTCTTCCTTTCTCTGGCTGATTTATTTTATAAATTTGGCAGTTGTGGTACAACTTGTTTTCACGTTGGGTTCCGGCTAAGTTGGCTGTACCAGAAGGTTTTGGTACTCTTCTATGGGAATATGGATATGTATTACTATCATTTCATTTTTGGTTGGTTGGTGGCAGGTTACCAGTGTGTAACGTGATCTGTTCCTCTTGGTAGGTTGGCTTGGTGGCCATGGGTGCAGATATGTTTTTCTCTCAGGATGGCTCCTGTTCCATACGTAATTTTATATGTAAATTTTTCTGGCATTGCTACGGAATTTTAGCGGGGTGGGTTCGCTTGTCCAGATCTATTGGTTTTCATCTATAGGAGTAAAAATACATACACGCTCTTTCAGCTCAAATGTCTTAGTGACCTTAACTATAAGTTTATCTGACATGCGATGCTGCGTTTGATTTATTTAATAGATTTGTAGGTGGCATGAATTCCTTATATCCATTGATCAAACCTAGAACTGGTCACTAATCTTTGTATCAGGCTTTTGCCTACGTTTTTGATAATATAACTATTTTACTTATAAAAAAAAAAAAAAAAGATCTGTAGGTGGAGGACTGCCATTTTCTACTGTGTGCTCTAGTATAGTTGGAGTCTCAAGAAGGATTTGGAATTCTTCTATCGGAACAGAGATATGTATTACTATCATTCCTAAACCTATTCCAATCATGGTGACCTTGAATATAGCGTGCTGAATTTAAATTAATATGCCTGACTTGAGTGCGGAGAGTGTGGTGTTCACTAAATATTTTTGCTGACCCGCCAATTCCAAACTGAGACTGCATCAGATTTGGCTCTCAAGTCAGGTCTCGCTTCAGATAGGAGGTCAACGCGTGAGACTGGTTTCACAGAGCAAAGAAAACTGCATGTTCTCAACAGTGAAAGGATATGGGCACAGCTGCATGTCTAAGAACCCAACACATTTTGTAAATACTTACAAAAAAAATTAATTTGATTGTATTTGGGAGAAGGTGGCCACATCCACGCGGTATATTTTTGCAGCAGCAATCAGCGTGTTGATCCTGGTTCTTGTTTCTAGTTTTTCATCACATTGGATTCCAGTGTAGTTGGCTTCTCCATACCGATTTGGTATTCTTTTATAGAAGCAGAAAAAGTATTCGAAAATTGGCAGCTGCATGCGTACTACTTTTTCAAAGCTTATCTGCTCATTTGTCCTGGCTCATCTTTCTCTTGAGCACAATCCTATGATTTATTTTCTAGATTTTTGCGGTGCCGTATAGCTTGTTTTCACATTGGGTTCTGGCAAAGTCGACTATCCGAGAAGGATTTCGTATTCTTCTCTGGTGAGACAAATATGTATTGCTATCATTTTCGTTCTGGTTGGTTGCTAGCAGGTTACCAGTGTGTGATATGATCTTTTCCTCTATGGTAGGTTGGCTTCGTAACAATGGGTGCAGCAGATATGTTTTTCTCTCAAGATGGTTCCTTGTCCATACGTGAGTTTTTCTGTAGATTTTTCTGGCATTGCTACAGAATTTTAGCGTGGTGGGTTCGCTTTTGCAGATCTTGTGGTTTTCATCTATAGGAGGACAAATATATTTATTTGCAGCGAGAGAGTGTGATTTGAAGGAAGTTTTGTCAATCTCGCTTTCCTTAGGCAGTCTTTCTACTTGTTTGAACCATTATTTTTCTTCCTGTAAATTGGTCCAGAGGTTCCTTTATAGGCATATGATTTTTAAGTGGTTTTTTGAGGTCTTTGGTCGTGCAGCGCCGGTGACCTCATAACCTTCTTGGACAACTAATTTATCAGAGTTTCTGACCTGGTTCATGCTGATCCTGGTTCATGTTTCTAGGTTTTTATCACAGTGGATTCCAGCAAAGTTGGCTTCTCCATACCAATTTGGTATTCTTTCATAGGAGCAGAAATTTTTATCATTGTCCTTTATTTTTTGGTTGGCCAGCATGGAAAGCTTGAATCTTTGGGAAAGTATTCAGAAATTGGTGGCTGTCTGTTGACTACTTTTTGCAGAGCTTATCAGCTCATTTGTCCTGGCTCCTGTTTCTACCAGCATCTACTTGAATGTGCACAACTCGTTATGCATTAAGATGATTGGTTTTTCCATTCAGTATTTTGACATTTTTTGCAGGTTGGAGCTTTATGCAAGATTTTGATTTATTGTGATTTGGTTGTTGTCCAAGTGGTGGTGGCTTTGGAAGTGGTCTCACACTGAATGTTAGGTTCGTACATGCCTGAGATTGTTTCCTCATGCATTCTATATGGAAGACTTTCGACATTGTTGTAGTCAAGTTACTATCTTAAGGATTTACAAAGAATGAACTCCTGTCATGTCTAGTAGAAAATTTTGATTAAGCCTTTGTTTAACTGTAGCGATAGAGTATGATTTTCTGGAAATTATTTATCAGCTTGTCCAATTAGTCTTAAGGGTCATTTTTAGGCATATGAATTTTTGAAGATTATGAACTACGACATGATTTTTTGAGCTCTTTGGTCGTTCTGTGTTGGTGACCTCATAACCTTCTTGGACAACTAATTTATAAGAGTTTCTGACCTGATTATGGTCATAAAGGAAAATCATCTTTGGGCCGGAAGAAAGCAGGTTTCGTATCTGTTCTTATGTAGATGAGATGCGTATATTTTCCCAAGCTTTCCACGGACTAACTTGTATTGCTGGAGTTCATAATTTGTGTGTCAGATATCTGCTTATCCCCTTCCTGGCCATTGAAGAATTGCTTACTAGGTGCTTAAAACGTTTAAAAATTTCAATGGTTGGCTTTGTACTCAAGGCATCGAGGGTCCTCTTGAGGGGTGGGGGGGCTACAGCATTTTTGCATATTAAGTTGGCTTGTACAGATCTGTTTGGTGTTCTTCTATAGGAGTTCATGTATGTACACACATTTTTTATGCTTGGCCAACTTGTTTGAGCACAAATATTTTTTTTTTTCTCTAGCACAATGCTATGATTTATTTCTTAAATTTGGCAGTGTGATACAGCTTGTTTTCACGTTGGGTTCCAGCAAAGTTGGCTGTCCAAGAAGGTTTTGGTACTCTTCTATGGGAATATGGATATGTATTACTATCATTTCATTTTTGGGTGGTTGGTGGCAGGTTACCAGTGTCTAACATGATCCATTCCTCTATGGTAGGTTGGCTTGGTGGCCTTGGGTGTAGATATGTTTTTCTCTTAGGACGGCTCCTGTTCCATACGTAATTTTATACGTAAATCTTTCTGGCATTGCTACAGAATTTTAGCGGGGTGGGTTCACTTGTCCAGATCTATTGGATTTCATATATAGGAGTACAAAGACACACACTTTCACCTCAAATATCTTAGTGACCTTAACCACATATAAGTTTATCTGACATACGATGCTGCGTTTGATTTATTTCATAGATTTGTAGGTGGAGTATTGCCATTTTCCACGGTGGGCTCTAGTATAGCTGGCATCTTGAGAAGGATTTGGAATTCTTCAATTGGAACAGAGATATGTATTACTATCATTTCTAAACCTATTCCATATAGCCTGTTGAATTTAAATTAATTGGCCTGACTTGAGCGAGGACTAAAGAGTGTTATGTTCACTGAATATTTCTTCTGACCTGCCAACTCCAAACTGAGACTGGATTCACGGAGCAAATAAAACTGCCTGTTCTCAACAGTGGATGGATATGGGCATAACTGCATGTGTAATGTCTTGAAGACCTGTTATAATGCAATTTTCAGGGGAAGTAATGTCTTGAAAACTTGTGCTGATTATACTCTTTTTCCTTCGCTAAGGTTTTATCCCACTGGGTTTTCCTTTGCAAGGTTTTAATGAGGCAATCCTAAAGTACTCGGCGATACACATGAATACTGTACTCTTTTTCCTTCGCCATTAGTTTTTTCTCATAGGGTTTTTTCTTGGCAAGATTTTAACGAGACATATTCTTTAAATATGGTTATCTAAAGGAGAAGTGTTATAAACTATCTTGAATTGTATGACCACATTTATCTAGTCGTCAAATGCATATTTCTGTATAGTAACTGGCATAGTAAATGTTCGACATATGCACAGTGCAACGAGACATATTCTTTAAATATGGTTATCTAAAGGGGAAGTGTTATAAACTATCTTGAATTGTATGACCACATTTATCTAGTCGTCAAATGTATAGTACTGTATAGTAACTGGCATAGTAAATGTTCGACATATGCACAGTGTATAGTGCTAGCATAGTAGTGAATGGTTGACATATGCACAGTGTATATGTCAGCATAGTACTGCATAGTAAGCTAGTATAGTTTCCTTTGTACGCCTATATATATCGTTAAATTCTTTAAGAAATTCATAAGTTTCATAACCTTTCTGAACTCTATCTCTTTCTCTCCTTTTAAAAGTTTTAGAATACGTTATGGCTCTCTTTTCTATGACTTCATAACACGTGTTATGAAGTCATAGAAAAGAGAGAGCTGTGTTATGAAGTCAGAGAAAAGAGAGCCATAACGTATTATAAAACTTTTAAAAGGAGAGAAAGAGATAGAACTCAGAAAGGTTATGAAACTTATGAATTTCTTAAAGAATTCAACGATATATATAGGCGTACAAAGGGAACTATGTTAGCTTACTATCTATGCTGGCACTATGCACTGCATATGTCGACCATTCACTATGCCAGTTACTATGCTGGCACTATGCACTGTGCATATGTCGACCATTCACTATGCCAGTTACTATGTTGGCACTATGCATTATGCATATGTCGGCCAATTCACTATACTAGTACTATGCTAATACTATGCATATGCAACACTATGCATTATGCATATGTCGGCCAATTCACTATGCTAGTACTATGCTAGCACTATACACTATGAATATGTCGACCAACTCACTATGCTAGTACTATGCTAGCACTATGCACTATGCATTTGACGACTAGATAAATGTGGTCATACAATTCAAGATAGTTTATAACACTTACCCTTTGGATGACCATATTTAAAGAATGTCTCATTAAAACCTTGCTAAGGAAAAATTATGTAGGAAAAAATCAATGGCGAAAGAAAAAGAGTACAGTATTCATGTGTATTATTCATGTGTATCGCCGAGTGCTTTAGGATTGCCTCATTAAAACCTTGCAAAGGAAAATTCAGTGGGATAAAACCTTAGCGAAGGAAAAAGAGTACAATCAATACAAGTCTTCAAGACATTACTTCCCCTGAAAAGTGCATGATAACAGGTTTTCAAACCTCCGTATTCCAATGTTCTGCATAATCTTCTTAAATGTTGCAGTTGGTAATACTTTAGTGAATAAATCTGCCAGATTTTTACTTGACCGTACCTTCTTGATATCAATTTCAACTTTCTTCTCATGAATTGCAATGATCTTCTTGTGTGTATCTGAAAGATAAATTGCATCTGTACATCCAACTAACTGTGGACTTGATCTATGTTGATAAAATAATCACAACTGGATCTTTCTGCTTCTGGAGTTGTACTCTTCTGGAGTTCTTATAAATAACACAGTTAGAACCGCTAACCTCATTTTTTAAAAAAAACGGTGGCCAGCCTTTTAAGATCAGACAAGCACTGGATTTTTAACTCCTCTGTAGGTGTCAGGCACCGCAGCTGTCAGGCGTGCTGTCAGACGCCGCAGAGCTATGAAGCTATATTCCATCTCTTTTCTCTTGCTTCACGAGAGATGTCGTATCATAATTTTCTCTATAAAAGAGATATTCAGTTCATCTTCATTCGCATCTCATCTTCTTCACTTTTCTATAATCATACTACTCTGCAATCTCTTTCTGCATTCTTATCCTGCAATTTCTCTCTGCAATGGCTCAACAATCTTCTCAGGGTCAATATATGAGGTATTCTGCACCTCATTCATCAGCTGTTCCTGCTTCTACCAAAGGTGCTATCATGCAATATAATGATCTGACTCGTAGGTCAGATAATGAAGCTATCTATGAGCTTGTGAGTCTCGGTACCCGATACTCATCATCCATTGTCGCATTTTCTCGCCGACTGCAATCCAGAATTTGTGGAGTTGACAATCTCCATGAGAATATTGCTATACTTCAGCGACTTCTTCTGGAGTCCAACATGAAGATAAAATCAATAAAGAAAGAGAATAAGAATTTAAAATCCTTGCTTAAATCTTCTTTTCGATTGCTCATCCCTTTAGATAGGAATGCTATGCAGATTCTTGAAGAACAAGAGCGTTTGAAGAATGAGGCAAAGTGTCAAATTTTTGTAATTCTTGCTTCAAGATAATAAAATAATATTTCACAAATATTCATATTTATGTTTCTATCTTTTGGTAGATGTTCAGTGTGCTCCCTTTTATTTCTTCTTTAATAATGCACACTTCATATCAAACCCATAATATGAATCTGAAATACTAATTGTAGTAAAAGATGGTATTTCATGACTAATAACATCATCATCCATCTTCCCTTTGAAGCCACAAGGGTTTCAGATTTATATTTCAAATATGTGCAGTTTTTATGAGTTCTTCTGGAGCTTCAATGACATTTAAATCATATATATAAATTGAAATAATAGCTTGTTTTCATTTGCGTTTGGATTGCTTTAGATCATATAAGGATTTTTGAAACTTGATAGAATACATATTTCCAGATGTATTCATATTAGAAGCTTCAGACATTTTCTATCATTCAGGGATTTTCATATATATATCATGATCTAATGATCCATATAAATATGCAGTTAATCATGTATATCCAAACTCTCGGTAACTTTCAAGCTAATAAAAATCTCAATATGATTTCAACCACTTTAAAATCATATCAATATTGTTTCTTCGAAAAACTAACTTGTGATTTCTATATCACATTTTCATATTAAAAGCTTCAGACTTTTTATATCATGTATATAAATATCCACTGATATTTAATAAAAATCACCTCTTTAGGTGTTTGGACTTCAAGTCCATATTTATTACATTTTACTTAGTGATATCAATTCTACAGGAATTGAGAAACTGACTCGTGATTTATATATCGCATTTTTATTTCCTTTCCATAAATACCCATTGACATTCAACAAGCATCACCTTTTTAGGTGTTTGGACTATAAGTCCCGATGCATCATATTTTTCTAGTGAATCAATTCTGCAGGAATTTTTTTTTTTTCAAATTTGGCCGAATACGACGATTCTTGATTCACTTTCATCATTACTTCTGGTAATGTCAATTGCCATCTCATATGGAAATACATTGTCGACAACAATTTTATTTCTATCCATAATTTCTCCATTATTTATGAAATGTAACGAGATCTCGTTATTTTCAGGTACCTGTTCCTCTTCAAGGGAAGACATTTTCATGAAAAACCTCTTCAGGAGGCACTCTTCAAGAGTTTATATAGGAGAATTTTATACAGAGAATTTGGATGGACTTTATTGCTTGTTTTGTGGGTATGCCCTCTTCAGGAGCACCAAATTATTTGTGCCTTTCTCTTTTGAGATCTTCTATCTTTTGTATCGATAAGTCTCACATGCCTTTCTTTAGACTGCTGAATTTCTTAATTGTCCTACAAGGACTTCAATCCTTGCTGGGATTTTAGCAGCTAGAATATGAGACATTTTTATCTTATTGTATCCAAAATTTAATTATCATCTGAACTTCTGGTTCACATATGATAAAGAAGATTATGCAGAACATTGGAATGCGGAGGTTTAAAGACCTGTTATCATGCAATTTTCAGGGGAAGTAATGTCTTGAAGACTTGTGCTGATTGTACTCTTTTTCCTTCGTTAAGGTTTTATCCCATTGGGTTTTCCTTTGCAAGGTTTTAATGAGGCAATCCTAAAGTACTCGGCGATACACATGAATACTGTACTCTTTTTCCTTCGCCATTGGTTTTTTCTCACAGGGTTTTTCCTTGACAAGGTTTTAACGAGGCATATTCTTTAAATATGGTCATTCAAAGGGGAAGTGTTATAAACTATTTTGAATTGTATGACCACATTTATCTAGTCGTCAAATGCATAGTGCATAGTGCCAGTATAGTACTGCATAGTAACTAGCATAGTGAATGGTCAACATATGCACAGTGCATAGTGTCAGCATAGTAACTGGCATAGTGAATGGTCGACACATGCACAATGTATAGTGCCAGTATAGTACTGCATAGTAACTGACATAGTGAATGGTCGACATATGCACAGTGCATAGTGCCAGCATAGTATTGCATAGTAAGCTAGCATAGTTCCCTTTGTACGCCTATATATAGAAATTCATAAGGTTCATAACCTTTCTGATCTCTATCTTTTTCTCTCCTTTTAAAAGTTTAATAATACGTTATGGCTTTCTTTTTTCTATGATTTCATAACACGTTATTTTTTTTTTTTTGTGAGGGTGGCCATATTTTTGCAGCTGCAATCAGCGTGTTGATCCTGGTTCTTGTTTCTAGATTTTCGATGGATTCCAGCAGAGTTGGCTTCTCCATACCAATTTGGTATTCTTTTATAGAAGCAGAAATTTTTGTCATTGACCTTTCTTTTATGGTTGGCTAGCTCGGTAAGCAGAAATCTTTGGAAAAGTATTCGGGTATTTGGCAGCTGCGTGTGGACTACTTTTTCAAAGCTTATCTGCTCATTTGTCCTGGCTCATCTTTCTCTTGAGCACAATCCAATGATTTATTTCCTAGATTTTTGCGGTGTCGTATAGCTTGTTTTCACATTGGGTTCTGGCAAAGTCGACTATCCAAGAAGGATTTCGTATTCTTCTCTGGTGAGACAGATATGTTTTGCTATCATTTCCGTTTTGGTTGGTTGCTAGCAGGTTACCAGTGTGTGACATGATCTTTTCCTCTATGGTAGGTTGGCTTCGTAACAATGGGTGCAGCAGATATGTTTTCCTCTCAAGATGGTTTCTTGTCCATACGTGAGTTTTTCCGTAGATTTTTCTGGCATTGCTACAGAATTTTAGCATGGTGGGTTCGCTTTTGCAGATCCTGTGGTTTTCATCTATAGGAGCACAAATATATTTATTTGCAGCGAGAGAGTGTGATTTGAAGGAAGTTTTGTCTATCTCGCTTTCCTTAGGCAGTCTTTCTACTTGTTTGAACCATTATTTTTCTTCTTCTGTAAATTGGTCTAGAGGTTCCTTTCTAGGCATATGATTTTTAAGTGGTTTTTTGAGGTCTTTGGTCGTGCAGCGCCGGTGACCTCATAACCTTCTTGTTTGAACCATTATTTTTCTTCTTCTGTAAATTGGTCCAGAGGTTCCTTTCTAGGCATATGATTTTTAAGTGGTTTTTTGAGGTCTTTGGTTGTGCAGCGCCGGTGACCTCATAACCTTCTTGGACAACTAATTTATTAGAGTTTCTGACCTGGTTCATGCTGATCCTGGTTCATGTTTCTAGGTTTTTATCACAGTGGATTCCAGCAAAGTTAGCTTCTCCATACCAATTTGGTATTCTTTCATAGGAGCAAAAATTTTTATCATTGTCCTTTATTTTTTGGTTGGCTAGCATGGAAAGCTTGAATCTTTGGGAAAGTATTCGGAAATTGGTGGCTGTCTGTTGACTACTTTTTGCAGAGCTTATCAGCTCATTTGTCCTGGCTCATGTTTCTACCAGCATCTACTTGAATGTGCACAACTCGTTATGCATTAAGATGATTGGTTTTTCCATTCAGTATTTTGACATTTTTTTGCAGGTTGGAGCTTTATGCAAGATTTTGATTTATTGTGATTTGGTTGTTGTCCAAGTGTTGGTGGCTTTGGAAGCGGTCTCACACTGAATGTTAGGTTCGTACATGCCTGGGATTGTTTCCTCATGCATTCTATATGGAAGACTTTCGACATTGTTGTAGCCAAGTTACTATCTTAAGGATTTACAAAGAATGAACTCCTGTCATGTCTAGTAGAAAATTTTGATTAAGCCTTCGTTTAACTGTAGCGCGATAGAGTATGATTTTCTGGAAATTATTTATCTGCTTGTCCAATTAGTATTAAGGGTCATTTTTAGGCATATGATTTTTTGAAGATTATGAACTACGACATGATTTTTTGAGCTCTTTGGTCGTTCTGTGTTGGTGACCTCATAACCTTCTTGGACAACTAATTTATAAGAGTTTCTGACCTGATTATGGTCAAAGGAAAATCATCTTTGGGCCAGAAGAAAGCAGGTTTCGTATCTGTGCTTATGTAGATGAGATGCGTCTATTTTCCCAAGCTTTCCGCGGACTAATTTGTATTGCTGGAGTTCATAATCTGTGTGTCAGATATCTGCTTACCTCCTTCCTGGCATTGAAGAATTGCTTACTAGGTGCTTAAAACGTTTAAAAATTTCAATGGTTGGCTTTGTACTCAAGGCACCGAGGGTCCTCTGAGGGGTGGGGGGCTACAGCATTTTAGCATATTAAGTTGGCTTGTGCAGATCTGTTTGGTGTTCTTCTATAGGAGTTCAAGTATGTACACACATTTTTTATGCTTGGCCAGCTTGGTTGAGCACAAATATTTTTTTTTTTTTCTAGCACAATGCTATGATTTATTTCTTAAATTTGGCAGTGTGATACAGCTTGTTTTCACGTTGGGTTCCAGCAAAGTTGGCTGTCCAGGAAGGTTTTGGTACTCTTCTATGGGAATGTGGATATGTATTACTATCATTTCATTTTTGGTTGGTTGATGGCAGGTTACCAGTGTGTGACAGGATCCATTCCTCTATGGTAGGTTGGCTTGGTGGCCATGGGTGCAGATATGTTTTTCTCTCAGGACGGCTCCTGTTCCATACGTAATTTTATACGTAAATTTTTCTGGCATTTCTACAGAATTTTAGCATGGTGGGTTCACTTGTCCAGATCTATTGGTTTTCATCTATGGGAGTACAAAGACACACTCTTTCACCTCAAATATTTTAGTGACCTTAACCACATATAAGTTTATCTGACATACGATGCTGTGTTTGATTTATTTCATAGATTTGTAGGTGGAGTGCTGCCATTTTCCACGGTGGGCTCTAGTATAGCTGGCATCTTGAGAAGGATTTGGAATTCTTCAATTGGAACAGAGATATGTATTACTATCATTTCTAAACCTATTCCATATAGCCTGTTGAATTTAAATTGATTGGCCCGACTTGGGCGAGGACTAAGAGTGTTATGTTCACTGAATATTTCTGCTGACCTGCCAACTCCAAACTGAGACTGGATTCACGGAGCAAATAAAACTGCCTGTTCTCAACAGTGGAAGGATATGGGCACAGCTACATGTGTAAGAACCCAACACATTTTGTAAATACTTAACAAAAAAAAAAAAAATTAAATTGATAGTATATGGAGGAGGGTGGCCACATCCACGTGGTATATTTTTGCAGCTGCAATCAGCGTGTTGATCCTGGTTCTTGTTTCTAGATTTTCGGTGGATTCCAGCAGAGTTGGCTTCTCCATACCAATTTGGTATTCTTTTATAGAAGCTGAAATTTTTGTCATTGACCTTTCTTTTATGGTTGGCTAGCTTGGTAAGCATAAATCTTTGGAAAAGTATTCGAAAATTGGCAGCTGCGTGTGGACTACTTTTTCAAAGCTTATCTGCTCATTTGTCCTGTCTCATCTCTCTCTAGCACAATCCTATGATTTATTTCCTAGATTTTGGCGGTGTGGTGAAGCTTGTTTTCACATTTGGGTCCTGGCAAAGTTGACTATCCAAGCAGGATTTTGTATTCTTCTCTGCTGAGACAGATATGTATTGCAATCATTTCCTCTCTGGTTGGTTGCTAGCCGGTTACCAGTGTCAGTGTGTGACATGATCTTTTCCTCTATGGTAGGTTGGCTTTGTAACCATGGGTGCAGTAGATATGTTTTTCTCTCAGGATGGTTCCTTGTCCATACGTTATTTTTTCCATATATTTTTCTGGCATTGCTACATAATTTTAGCGTGGTGGTCGCTTGTGCAGATCTTGTGGTTTTCATCTATAGGACGACAAATATGTTTTATCTGCCGCAAGAGAGAGTGATTTGCTGGAAGTTTCTTCCATTTCACTTTCCTTAGGCAGTCTTTCTACTTGTTTGAACAATTATTTTTCTTTTTCTGCAAATTGGTCTGGAGGTTCCTTTCTAGGCTTATGATTTTTTTAAAGATTATAAATTACGAAATGGTTTTTTGAGGTCTTTGGTCATGCAGTGCTGGTGACCTCTTAACCTTCTTTGACAACTAATTTATCAGAGTTTCTGACCTGGTTCATTTTGATCCTGGTTCATGCTTCAATGTTTTTTCTCGGTGGATTCCAGTGAAGTTGGCTTCTCCATACAAATTTGGTATTCTTTTATAGGAGTGGAAATTTTTATCATTGTCCTTTCTTTTTTGGTTAGCTAGCATGGAAAGTATGAATCCTCGGAAAAGTATTCGAAAATTGGCAGCTGTATGGACTATTTTTTGCAAAGCTTATCAGTTCATTTGTCCTAGCTCATGTTTTTACCAGCATCAACTTAAATGTGCACAACTCGTTATGCCTTAGATGATTGGTTTTTCCATTCAGTATTTTGACATTTTTTGCTGGTTGGAGCTTTCTGCAAGATTTTGATTTATTGTGGTTTGGTTGTTGTCCAAGTGTTTGTGGCTTTGGAAGCGGTCTCACACTGAATGTTAAGTTCATATATGCCTAGGATTGTTTCCTCATGCATTCTATATGGAAGACTTTGGACATTGCTATTGCCAAGTTCCTGTCTTAATGATTTACAAATAATGAAGTTCTGTCATGTCTAGTAGAAAACTTTCCATTCTCAACAGTGGAAAGCTCAACTGCATGTCTAAGAGGGTGGCTGCATCCACACGGTATATTTTTGCAGCAGCAATCAGCGTGTTGATCCTGGTTCTTGTTTCTAGATTTTCATCACAGTGCGGAGTTGGCTTCTCCATACCAATTTGGTATTCTTTTATAGAATCAGAAATTTTTATCATTGACCTTTCTTTATGGTTGGCTAGCATGGAAAGCATGAATACTTGGAAAGCATGAATAGTATAAAACTGCCTGTTCTCAACAGTGGAAGGATATGGGCACAGCTGCATGTCTAAGACCCCAACACATTTTGTAAATGCTTACAAAAAAAATTAAATTGATAGTATTTGGAAGAGGGTGGCTGCATCCATGCGGTTTATTTTTGCAGCAGCAATCAGCATGTTGATCCTGGTTCTTGTTTCTAGATTTTCATCAAGGTGCAGAGTTGGTTCTCCATACCAATTTGGTATTCTTTTATAGAATCAGAAATTTTTATCATTGACCTTTCTTTTATGGTTGGCTAGTATGGAAAGCATGAATATTTGGAAAAGCTCATCTTAATCTCTGTCGAGATTACTGCCTTAGCTCTGTCCTATCATCTGTTTAATGGGGTTCGTCATTTATTGACGGATTTTTCGGGATTTTTCTTTCGAAGAAAAAGATTGAAATGACTCCCTCGCTCTTTTTTGAAGGCCCTTTCTATTCTCTTTCGTCTATGGTTCCTCCATAAGAACACTGAACGCCCAGCTTTGCAGAGCAGCTCTCTCCCCAGCCCACAGCATAGTGTGGAATCTGGATCGTTTCATCGAGAAGAGGATTTGACTAGAGTATAAAATCCATATATAAATCTTGTACGCAAGTTGGCACAGCGCTTTCACTTTAAATAAATCTCGCTCTGCCCGGTCAAATCAGCTCTCCTGCCTGTGTATCCCATGCCCGGTGCCGTTGATCTGTCTGATGGGAGAGATCCACCAATTCCTTTATTTCAATATGTTGTATCCTCTCAAGAGATGGAGTTCTCTCTATTCAATAGATCATTTCCTGCCCGGAGTGAAGGTCATCTGTCTGGTCTATGTGTAATTTCGTTTATATGGTTACATTGAATTAGCCAAAACGGGAGTTTATAGCCTTTCTTTGATTGGTCGGGGTAGGGTACTATGCTTCTTGACACATGTCATGCTGGATTTGAAGGAATAGAAATGAAAGTTGAATTCAACTATTCTAGAGAAGAAGAATATCACATATGAAATAACAAATATATGAAGATAGTCAATATGTTAGAAAGTAAACCATGAGCAGGTGCAGGTAATGTCAATTGGTGGGAGTTCCAACATAGGAAGGCACCAAGAGGTTTTTATTCCTCTACTTTATTCAATGTAATTCCTTCGTGTAAATAGACTTCTCCTGTCAACAAACAAGAAAACGGATACCGCGCAAGGGCTTTCGCGTTAGGTTCGGCCTGGTGCCCCTTTTTCGTTGCCCAGGTTACACCTTCAAAAAATAACTAGTACCAATTGATGGGGGAGAGACATATGTAGGTTGGTACAATCGGAGGTATCACCATATTCCAGATTCAAAGAGATACCGTACTGGTCTGGCTTTTTTCGATTGTTCCTGGTCTATCGAATAGAGTAGCCATTTTTTTACCGGGAGCACATAACATTTTCTTTTTTATAGGCAATTAACTAAACATAGTTAGCCTGACAGAGTACTTTTCAGATTTAACCTACCCTTTTTTCTAGCTCCGATTTTTTGTAACCTATATGACGGTGCAGAGTTGGTTCTCCATACCAATTTGGTATTCTTTTATAGAATCAGAAATTTTTATCATTGACCTTTCTTTTATGGTTGGCTAGCATGGAAAGCATGAATATTTGGAAAAGTATTCGAAAACTGGCAGCTACATGTGGACTACTTTTTGCAAAGCTTAGCAGCTCATTTCCTGGCTCATGTTTCTACCAGCATCTACTTGAATGTGCACAACTCGTTATGCGATAAGATGATTGGTTTTGCCATTTAGATTCTGATGAATTGTGGTTTGGTGGTTGTCCAAGTGTTGGAGGCTTAGAAAGCTGTTTCACATTGAATTTTGGTATATGCCTGGGATTCTTTCCTCATGCATTCTATATAGAAGAGTTTGGACTTTTCTGTATCTAAGTTTCTGTGTTAATGATCTATGAAGAATGAACTTCTCTCATATCTAGTTGAAAATTTTGATCAAGCCTTAGTTTAACTGCAGTGAGAAAGTGTGATTTGTGGAAGTATTTTTTGTCTCGTTTTCCTTGGGATGTCTTTCTACTTGTTTGAACAATTATTTTTTTTGTGCAACTGGTCTTAAAGGGTCCTTTTTAGGCATATGATTTTTTGAGGATCATAAATTGCGACGTGTTTTTTGAGATGTTTGGTCTTTCAGTGTTGGTGACCTTAAAACCTTTTTTCTGGCCTGGTTATGGTCACCAAAGGAAAAACATCTCTGGGCAGGAAAATAGCAGGTTTTGATAGTTGGTTTGTAGCTGAGACGTGTATGTTTTCCCGAGATTTTCATGCCATAACTTGTATTGCTGGATTTGTTTTGGAATCTCTCTGTGTCAGATATTTGCTTACCTCCTTCCCTGCCATAGAAGAATTGTTTACTACAAAATTACAATGGTTGGGTTGTACAGGAAGGCACCAAAATCCCACTGCGGGCTAATTTTTGCTATCTAGCACAATCGTATGATTTATTTCAAAGATTTTGGCTGTGGGGTACTGCATGTTTTGACATTGGGTTCTGGTCAAGTTGGATGTCCAAGAAGGATTTGGTATTCTTCTGTGTGAACACAGATATGTATTACTACCATTTCCTTTGTCGTTGGTTTCTGGCAGGTAACCAGTGTCTAACATGATCTTTTCCTCTATGGTAGGTTTGCTTTGTGACCATGGGTGCAGATATGTTTTTCTCTCAAGACAGCCTCTGTTCCGTACATGATTTTTGCCGTAGATTTTTCTGGCATTGCCACAAAATTTTTGTGTGGTGGGTTTGCTTGTGCGGATCTATTGTTTTTCATCTATAAGAGTACAAATACATACACAATGTTTTAGCTGAAATGGCTTAATGACCTCAAGCACATATATGTTCCTTTGAAACACGATGCAATGTTCGATTTAGGTCATAGATTTTGTTGGAGTACTGCCATTTTCCATGGTTGGTTTTAGCGAAGTTGGCGTTTTGAGAAGGATTTGGAATTTTTCTATCTGAGCAGAGATTTGTATTACTATCATATCATTTCCTTTACGTATTGCAATCATGGTGTGACCTTGAGTATAGCCTATTGAATTTAAATTAATAGGCCCGACTTGAGCGAAGGCATAGAGTGTTGGATCACTAAATATTTCTACTGACCGGCTAGATCTGGCTCTCAAGTCGTGTCTCGCTTCCGAGAGTTCAACGTGTGAGTCTGGTTTCACGAAGCAAAGAAAACCTCCCGTCTCAATGGTGGAAGGATAACGCGTACAGCTGCATTTCTAAGAACCCAACTCATTTTGTAGATACTTAATGAAAAAAAAAATAGTATTTGAGATGGGTGGCGGCATCAAGGTAGTATATTTTTGCAGCGGCAATCAGCATGTTGGTCATGGAACATCAGAGTGGATTCTAGCGAAATTAGTTTCTCCAGACCAACTTGGTTTTCTTTTTAGGGGCACGAATTTTTATCATTGTCCTTTCTTTTATGGTTGGTTAGCATGGAAAGCATGAATCTTTGGAAAGTGCACAACTCGTTAGGCCTTAAAATGATTGGTTTTGCCATCAAGGTTGGTGCTTTGTGCAAGATTTTGATTTATTTTGGTTTGGTTGTTGTCCATAGTGTTGGAAGCGGTTTCACTTTGAATGATAGGGTTGGTATATTCTTTCCTCGTGCATTCTATATTGAGGAGTTTGGACTTTTCTGTAGCCAACTTATATTGTTAATGATCTATGAAGAATGCACTTCTCTCGTGTCTAGTTGAAAAGTATGAACAATAATTTTTCTTGTGCAAATTGGTCTTGAGGGTCCTTTTTTGGCATATGATTTTTTGAGATCTTTGGTCGTTCATTGTTGGTGACCTGCTAACCTTCTTGGACACACTTAATTTATCAGAGTTTTTGCCTAATTATGGTCACCGAAGGAAAATCATCTTTGGGTAGGAAAAAAACATGTTTTCACAGGATTTTCATGCAATAACATGTATTGCTAGATTTGTTTCATAATCTGTGTGTCAGATATTTGCTTACCTCCTTCCAGGCCATAGAAGAATTGTTAACTAGGCGCTAAAATGTTTACGAAATTGCAATGGTTGGGTTGTAGAGGAAGGCACCGAAATCCCACTGGAGGGGGGTGGTGGGGGGCTACAGCATTTTAGCATATTCCGTTGGTTTGTGCAGATCTGTTTGGCATTTTTTATGCGTGGTGGGTTCGCTTGTGCGGATCTATTGGTTTTCATCTATAGGAGTACAAATACTATAAATAGCCATTACTGTACACAGATCATGTATTGAAGAATACAAGCAATACAATACTCAGTTCTATAGAATATTTTCAAACACTTGGCGTCTCTACTTCTTCTGTTTTAACACCCTTCAACCGTTAACCCAAGCACTCGTGACAAAAATTTTCAAACACTTGGCGTCTCTACTTCTTCTGTTTTAACACCCTTCAACCGTTAACCCAAGCACTTGTGACAAAAATTTGCTTACCTCCTTTAGGGTAAGCATAAAGATTCTTACGTTACACTTCAATACAATGAATTTGATAAGGATAGAATACGTCCGATGGTCGATTGAAGGTCCTGTGCCATTGGAACTCAAATCTATCTTACCTTCAAACCATCTTTGTCCAGCTAGCTCGTAACAAAATGTTAGACCAATCACGGACTGACGCAACCGAATTGGTTGAGGAGAAGGGAACCCCAGCAACAAATCTCCCAAAAGTAGAGATTGATCGAAGAACCTGAAAGAGATATTTAAGCCCCCACAATTTTAGCTAAGAGATAAAGTCAATAAGGAATTTAGACTCCTAAAAAGGAGATGACTCACACTTCTAGCAGGAGATGGATTTACACTCCTAAAAGGAATAGGTTTCACAAGTCAAATTGGACTCATCACTCAAAAGAAATAATCTTTATAAATAACCTACAGAAGGTAACAAACAATTGATTGATTGGCTACTTTATACTCTCATTTGCTATACTGACTTTGGCATCGGAGTGTCTCGATGGCAACTAGTGCCTCTCTTTTATTCGTTGTAGGTCATCCGTGTGGTTGGTGGTATGAAACACGTCCTTAACAGTGACATCATCTATGGGATTCTTTGTAGACTTCAATGTGATTTTCACACATCAACTATCACACATCACATGCAAATCGCAATCATCTACAAAAGTCCAGGTTCTTTAACTCGTGAGACCATCTCCAATAAAGAAAAAAAATTAACAAATTAGAATTTTATGTACTAATCTATTATTTTTCTTTTATTTCGTTAATTTTGGTGTGTATATATGTATATTCTAGATGATGCTCTTCATGTGTACGTAATGTGATTTACTCGACTTTTGAAACTCTCCTTTGTAAACTAATCATTTTGTTCCTGTTCTATCTTAACACAGAGAGAGAGAGAGAGAGAGAGAGAGAGAGAGAGAACTAGTAGTTTGTAATTTACTAATTTGTATAAGTAGTAGTGGTGAGAGAAAAAGGCTCTTCGTCAGAAAGTTTCACCCGAAAAGGAAGCTGTAGTGTAGGGTTTCCTCAGTCATCAAGCCCCTTTTACTACCTCGTTTATCTGCCATTTGGGTTTTAGAGCTTCCTGAGACGACAATCCTCATGATTTTGGAGGTTCTCTTATCAATTATGTTACTGTTTGGTCTGATATTTCCTTCTAAATTGTGTGAAATTATGGACGACTCTTGGGTTTTTCACGGGCTAAAGTACTACTGACCTTGAGCCTAGAAATAAGTGATTTGGCAGCGGTTCTGGAATCTGGGTGTCGAATTTCGGTTTTATTGGCTAGGGTTATGAGTTGTAAAATTTGGAGGCTTATGGATTAGAATGAGAGAATGCCTTGTGAAGTTGAATCATGATACAAAATATAATATTATAATAATAATAATAATAATAATAATAATAATAATAATAATAATAAATAAAATTAAAAAAAAATAAACAAACAAAAAAAGAAGAGAGAACAAACAATTATGGTTAAGTGCTCAAAGACGGACAATTTTCCTATGCAAAAATTGTTTCAGTAGCTAATGATCTCAGTCGAGGAATAGTTGGATGCAACAACCAAATTACTCGAGTTTGGCTTTTTCAAATCTGTTATTTTTTTTTCTAATGAAGTTGATTTTTTGAAAGACAAAACTCTTCAAGGTTCCACAAGAAACTTGGCTCCTGCATGTCGTGGGAATATACTTCACTGGAAATGAATCGCATGGCGCGAAATACCAACAATGAAGCGGATCTTGGGCTCCACTTGTGCATCTCAGTTTATCTTCAACAAAATAGGTCGTTCGGTATCGTGGGCAGCCTGGGCCTTTTTACTGGTATCGTGAGCATCCTAGACCTTCATCAATGCTAGAGCATGGCTGCCCGTGGACATAGTCCATGTGTCACTGGCCTTCGCCACACTCAAGCAAGATAGCCAAGGTTTGCAAACCTTAAACTTGTGATTTAGATTATTTAAGCTAATCTGTTTGGTTTTTATTTTGGTACAAGGCAAGCTCTAGTTTCTGCCACATAGTGCGGTTGCATTTTATCTCCTACTACAACGAAGCAGTTGAGCTCAACTTTAACATCAATGTGGTAGAGTCATCCTCCCGCCACGCTTTCCTAACCAAGGCTACACGGTCAAGCATCTCTCTCGTTATGCCACTTGCCAGAGTTACATGGTCAAGGGCATCTCTCGTTACACCTATTCGCCAACGAATATCGCCCATGTATCACCAACCTTCACTACACACTAGCAGAATGGCTTAGGTTTGCAAATCCAAAACTTGTAAATTATATTATGCTAACCTATTTTGTGTTAGTAAAAATTCCTCAGGATGTGGTACAATCAAGAAGGGCTTCAACGTTGAAGAACCCCACGACCCACTTAGCAACTAAGAAGGGTGTGGAGATCAAAGAACACTCAGTAACTAGAAGAAGACCCGCGCGGGCAACAAGACCCATGCCTCTTGGTGAGCAGACAAGACCAATGCTTTGGGAAATTAACCTGACTGACGCCTTTCGGCGAGCAGCAAAATCGACACTGCCACCATGCAAACAGATCAATCTTTCTTTGGAAAGCATATGTGGTTCTGTCACTGCTCGTGCCAAGGCATGGCTACTTGCAGGCATCACCCATGTATCACCAGCCTTCACCACACTTTAGCAGGGTTGCTCAGGTTCACAAAATCTCAAACTTGTAATTTGTATTACATTAACCTAATTAAATTTTGGTGAAAATCTATCAGGGCGATTGAACTTGGCCTCCTGTCACAACAATGCAGCCGAGCATCTCTCCATACACCAATGATGTGGAGGTCAATAGACCACAACACCCTTAAATACCTATGATGAGCCTACACGACTTGCAGTGCCATGTAAAAGGGACGTGGAGATCATTAGACTACGCCACCCCAAAACACCAATGATGAGCCTAAACAACTCGCGGTGTTATGTAAATTGGGAAAGGTCCCTGACCGTCCAACACCACTCACACATCGTAGAGAGCCAACAGGCAAGACAAGTTGTAAGACTGCTTGACCTCTTTCGTGACAAGTAAACAAGCGGGAAAGGTCAAGGACCACCCGACCTCCTAGGCACTTAATAGGCAGGCAACTCTCTGTATTGCCTGGCCTCTTTCACTTGAACCGCAAAACGAGTATAACATCTTCTCTAGCAAACGCCGAGTGTATATGCTGGTGCCACAACTGTCGCCAGCGGGTTACCCACGAGAACAAGCCATCGAGCTCCATATCTGCATCGTGAGAGTTTCCTTTGGGAATGAGTGAATGGGTTCAGCAACCCCTAATGTGGACCCAGGGAGTCGACATGCTTTCTGATCACTTAAGTGTGGGTTACTACTAGCAAACACTAACAACAAATCAAGAACACCAACAATTTACGCTAAGGGGTAGGAAATCCACTACTACCAACAAAAGCAAAAACAATCACAAAAATACACACATAAAACCAATAGACAAAAATAGTCACTCTTTGCCGACAATAAACAATCTCTCAAGCAAACATTCACACAAACAAACAAACTCAAAATTGAGCTCCATGCTCACACCTAATGTGGATGAGTACATCTCCCACCTATCTCTCCAAGCTGAGCTCATCATCGCTTAGCACAAAACAAACAGAAAACCAAGGACCAAACGGGAAACCAATGACCAAGTTTCTAAATTTATTTTGCAAATTATTGACTTGAAAATTTTCAAGGCCTTCTAAGCCTTCATAACTACCAGAATTGCTTTTTCTGCAGGTTACCTCCATCATAGTTGACTTGAAGATTCCCAAGACAACTAAACGGCCGAGCCACCAAAGGTCGTTCACAATGCAGCCAATTGGTAGCTAACCAAAAGGAAGTGAAGGCACCCACATGCACTGACTAGCATGGATCCTTGGTGGGGTAGGGAAAAATGAAGGCAATCAGACGCCCACAAGCCAGCTGGGTAAAAGGCAGGTACAAAGAATGCAAAGTATTTAATTTTCCATGTGACTGCATAAAGAAAATTAGCGAGGTAACTGGAAGGAATATTTGAGCCCTCACAATTTTAGCTCAGAGATAAAGTCAAGAAGGGATTCAGACTCTTAAGAGGGAGATGAATCACACTTCTAGCAGGAGATTTGACTTACATTCCTAAAAGGAAAAAGTTTCACAAGTCAAGTTGGACTTACACTCAAAAAATAATATCTAGAAATAGCCTACAAGAGGTAACAAACATATTGATTGGCTACTTTATACATTTACTCTCATATTGCTATACTGACTTTAGCATCGGAGTGTCCCCAGGGCAATCAGTGCTGCCCCTTTGTTCATTGTAGGTCATCTGTGTGGTTGGTGGTATGAAACACGTCCTTAACACAACCATTGGGTTGTCAAGGACACATTTGAAGAAGAGGCGGGTGCCCTCTAAGTTTACCAACCTACCCACAATGCATATGAATAAATTGTTTTGTATAAGGTCGATGATACATGGCAATTAAATTATTGAACATATTGTTGTTTTTAATACACTGTATTATGATAAAAGTAACATGTGAGATACATCAAAATAATTGAATATCAGCATTTTCTTTATAATAAACATATTTCATTCAAAAGGAAGCACAAGTACATCTTAATACATAGAACAACAACTACAAAGTTAATGAGATTTTAGACTGAATAAAATCTGGACACTAATTGTGACCAATCACTCATTTTCCTCTCGATTGGTCACGAGTCTCACCTATACGTTTTAAATCTCAAATCTTGTTTTTAAATTTTGCGAATGATTTTTAAATAGAGTGAATTGTCTTAAAATCTTCTCACTATTTTTATTAGTCCAAAACTGATTTTAATGAGGCATTTTAGTGTTATTGGATCAAACCTAATTTTTAAATAAGATTCTTTAATTGTTTGGAGCCACGAAAATTATAAAGTTTTAAAAATTTATTTTATTTAAATGATTTTATTTCTTTAGAAATATTATTTAATATTCATCTTTTTATTTTATGTTAAAAACTCTACTTATTTAGATAATTGTATTTCTCTTAAGAAATATTTACTAAAACTCATCAATTTAATTGATGATAAAAATATTATTTTTGGACCAAGAAAAACAAAGTTGGATTTTAAATTTGGTGCACAGCTTCCAAGTGTGTTTCCTTTGGTGAATGCATGTGTTGACTCACCACACTCACTGCGAATGCAATGTTAGGTCTGGTATGTGATAGATAGATTAGTTTGCCAACTAATCTCTAATATCTTTCTCTTTCAACAGGTCTTCCAAAGCCTCCCGTTCTTTTCCCTACTTCGATGGTAGTGTCACTTGGTTTACAACCAAGAATGCCAATTTTAGTTAGGAGATCAAGAATATACTTGCACTAAGAGACTAATTCCCTTCTTTGATCTAGTAACTTCCATTCTCAAAAAGTACCTCATTTGTCCCAAATATTTTACTTCAAACTCAGAGGATAAGACTTTCTTCAACCTCTCCATCTCCACTAGATTACCTCCAGTATAGGATTATAACATCGACATATACAATCATACTTGTTTTCTTTCCATATTTGGACTACTGAAACAACATAGTATAGTCTGATTGTCCCTGCCGATATCTTTGATCCTTTATCACCTTTGCAAATCTATCAAACCGTGCTCTTAGAGATTGTTTGAATCCATACAAGGATTTCTTGAGTTTACATACTCTATTTTCTTCACCCTTCTTACAAAAACTTGGTGGTACTGTCATGAGAACTTCTTCTAATTCACCATTTAGAAATGCATTCTTAATGTCAAATTGTTGAAGTGGCCAATCTAAATTGGCTACCAAAGATGAGTAACTGAATTGTATTTAACTTTTCCATAGGTACAAACGTCTCGGTGTAGTAAATGTCATAGGTTTGTGTAAAGCCCTTTGCAACAAGACGGGCTTTGTACTGTTCTACTATCCCATTAACTCTATATTTCACAATGAAAACTCATTTGCAGTCCACTGGTTTCTTCCCTCTCGACAAATTCATCACATGCCAAGTTTCATTTTTTTCCAAGACCCGTATTTCTTCCATAACTACCTCTCTCCATTTAGGAATCTCCAAGAATTCCTAAATATTCTTTGGAATTTTTATACTATCAAGGTTAGAAGTAAAGGCACGACACCTTGCAGACAAAGTATTGTAAGACATGAATTTTGAAATAGGATAGAGAGTACATGATCAAGTTTGTTTCCTGAGAGCAATAGGTAAATCAATATCAGTAGGCTCAAATTTATTAGAGGAGATCAAACTCATGACAATTTTGAGCTATTACTTGGTCGGAATTGGAAAGAGACTCATGATTGCTTGGATCTATCATCGGTTCCAACTCTCTTGGTGCCTCAGGGGTGAGACTCTCCTTGTACCTTAATTTTGGCTTCCTTGAATAAACAAGTATCTCCTTGTCATTTTGTTTTTCTACATCTCCCCCTGAGTTTAAGTTTTCTTTTGTAACTGGCAGCTTAGAAATGGTTGGGACAGATTCAGCAATACAGAGATCGAAGTCCAGAAAACTCCAAGGTCGAGCTTCACTCAAATTCTCCCCTTGAAGAGAGGGCTTTTGGGAGTAAGGAGTGGTCTCAAAGAAAGTAACATCAAGGCTAACAAATATTTTTTTTGGGTGGCTAGATCATATCAATTGTACCCTTTTTGGGTAGGAGAATAGCCAATAAAAACACATTTAAGAGCTCTAGGGTCTAGTTTATTTCGATGGTAATCATGAATATGGACAAAGGCCATACAACCAAACACTTTGAGAGATAGACTTGAGTTGAGACAAGAGGTAGGAAAAAATTCCTAAAATTTTTTTAGGGGTGTTGCAAATGAAAGGACACGGCTAGGCATTCTATTAATGAGATATGTAGCTGTTAAGATGGCATCTCCCCAAAATATTTTTTTGGCATTTTGTAGTGAACATCAACGCACGAGCAACTTCAAGAATGTCTATTTTTTCGTTTGGCAACTCCATTTTGTCGATGGGTGTCGACACATGAACTTTGGTGAATTATCCCATGTTGTTGAAGATAATTTCCCAAAATACTATTGAAATATTCAGTGCCATTATCAATATGAGGAATTTGAACTTTTGTTTGGAATTGTGTTTAAATCATGGAATGGAAATGGATAAACACAGAACGAACTTCAGTCATGTCTTTCAACAGGTAAACCCAACAAATACAAGTATGATCATCAATAAAAGTAACAAACCATCTTGTGTGGGAACGATTAAGAGTACGGGAAGGTCCCCATAAATCATTGTGAATCATAGTGAACGGTTTGTATTTTGATTTTGAGAAAGAAGTACGCTGATGTTTAGCAAGTTTACAAATTTCACATTGAAAATTAAGAGATGTTTTATTCAAACAAATGAAAGGAAATAAAAGTCTCAAATATTGAAAATTGGGATGACCCATTCTAGAATCAAGAGTGTCATAACAAACGTTCACTATGCTTAGGAATAGATGCATAATCACAAATAGCCTCCTCAAAGTAATAGAGCCCCTCACACTCTTTAGCACTGCCAATCATCTTCCCCAATGACAGGTCTTGAAAGACACAATGAGAGGGAAGAGATTTAGCCAAGCAATTGGAATTTTTTGTCAACTGGCTAATGTATAATAGATTGCATGATAAATTAGGGATATGAAGAACATATTCTAGTTTTATAGAGTCAAAGATTTGGATACTCCCTTTGCCTGGAACAGATGAGAGTGAGCCATATGAAATTTTAACTTTCAGATTTCCAGCACCAAGTGAGTATGCGGAGAAAAGATGATAAGAATTAGTCAAATGATTGGAAGCAAGGGAATCAATAATCCAAGGAGTTCTGTGCCAACTTAACACTATCAAAAAATTACCTTTGTGGGCTAAAGAACTAGAAGGGACACTCGTGGAAGATTGACCCGATGCATTATAGAGTTGCTCCAACTGTCTAGCTTAAAATGCACTGTTGGGAGTGGGTTTTTTGCTCTTTTCCCCTTGAGGTTGCTTGGCTTGATGATCAACAGCAGCTTGGTAGCCACGATTTTAGTTGTTCTGCCTTGGTTTCCAATTACATGGTTTCTCGTGTATCTCCCAAGTCTTTTGTGTGTCCAGGTTTTCGGCAATGCTCACACTAGGCACGTCCCTTCTATTGTCTTAAATTTGATCTAGCAAGAGTGCCCTAAGACAGCAAGGCAAACATTTTAGATCCAGTATGTCTAGCAGAGACAATCTCCTTTAGCATTACCTTACACCTATTTTCTTCTCGCCTCACCTCTGAGAAGACTTCACATGTTGAAGGCAGGGGACATCGGCCAAGAATTCTTCTGCAAACATCATCTAGATCTCGGTTAAGACTTGCAAGAAATTCAAGAACTCTTTCATTTTTGAGTTGCTTCTTGTATCGCACACTATTGCCAGTGCACTCCCATTCTTCTTTGAAACTCAGATCGAGTTCTTGCCAGATGGTTGTCATCTACATGTAGTAATTTGTGACCCCCCTTTCTGCTTGCTTCATCTACCATAGCTGAATCTTAATCTCAAATATTTGAGAGGAGTTCTCAATATTAGAATATGTTTCACGGGAAACTTCCCAGACATCTTCCATCGATGGCAAGAATAGATAGGTCTTGCCGATGGAGGGCTTCATGCAATTTACAAGCCAAGCAATCACCATTGAATTTTCTGACTTCCATTTTTTGAGGGAGGAAGAGTCGATTGAGGCTGGCTTTTTTGTCTCATCGTTAAGGTATCCTAGTTTTCCTTTGCCATTGATTACGAGCTTAATCGATTAAGCTCATTCACGAAAATTCTTCCCATTTAGCTTCTCTAGTTGAAATGATGAATTATCAAGTCCAATTGAATCCGTGGTGGAGATAGTTTCTCTTTCACTATTGTGAGTTCATAGGTCATTAACCCTTTGCTATTGACAACAGTTTTTGTCATTGATAGCTAGGTTTAGAAAAAATACTAGCTCTGATACCATGAAATCAGAATGTTATTTTTATATTTTTCTATACATGCTAGTGGTCTATTTAAGATACAAGGGAGATATCCAAAAAGGAAAGAATTTCCTAGAATAAGAGCAGGAAATATGCCTAACTAATTGACAAGAAAACAGAAAATTCATAAATAGAAACTTCCTAAACAATATCTATCATAAATTACTCCACTAATACAATATCTTGATATCTGCCACTAATTACTTCATCTCCAGATTTATTGGGATTTCCACATGCATTAACTTGCCTAAAACAAACTTCATATGTGTCCATCTATAAAGCACAGTTTGAAGCTTTGTCTAATAGGCTAGAGGGTCTATCTGAAAGACATAAACTTAGTTGTTTTTTGTTTAGACTGAAGGATGAGATTAGGCTTCCTGTTAAGATGTTTAATCCAATTAACCTGCGTGTTGCTTTTGGATTGGCCAAAATCCAAAAAGAGTATGTGATTTCATTTAGAAGATCCTGGAAGAACAGTGAAGTCAATATGGAGAAGGGGCTGGGAACTAATGTGAATAGGACACAGGACAGCGATTCCAACTAAAAATATTTTCTCATCACAGATGGATGAAAAAAGAAAGAAAGGCTTGTGTTTTCATTATGATGAGAAATGGAATCCTACCCATATTTGTAAGAATCCTATGGTGTATTTGTTGCAAACTAAGGATTTTGTTAAGAATACAATCGAGAAGGAGGAGGGAATTGAGATAGTCCATGTGTGTATAGAAGAACAGCAGTGTGGTGGGGAGGATTTAGAAATCTCTATCCATGCCATATATGGTTTTTCCAGCAATAATTCAATGAGATTGTTGGAGAAATTTATCAATAGGAATTTTGGCAGATTCAGGGAGTACTCACAACTTCCTGGATCCTTTGGTAGTGTAGCCTACTAAATTGAATATTCTTAAGGATTCCAGTCTCCAAGTTAAAGTAGCAAATGGTGAGAATATTTTAAGTTAAGGGAGATATGAAGAATTCATCAAGATTCAAGAAACTAAGTTCAAAGTTCCTTTCCATGTATTGAATCTTGGTGGATGTGACATTGTTTTAGGGGTACAATGGCTGAAGACCTTAGGTCATATTAATTGGGACTTCACTGATATGACAATGCAATTTAATCTGCAAGACAGGCAGTTGATGTTTAAGGGCATTAACCATGAGAATATAGCTATAAAGGCTACAAAAATGCAATTTAAGTCATCTTTTCCAAGGAAGCAAGCTTGGTTATTGCAAGTGGTGGCAATTGAAAATAAAGGGAAAGAGCAGACATTGCAGACTGATGTAGCAGCTGTGATTCAAGAGTTTCAGGAAGTCTTTGAGGAACTTGTGGGGTTGTGTTCTACTTGAGTTTGTGACCATAAGATTATATTGAAGGGAGGTATTAATCCCTGTGTTAGTGAGGCCTTACAGATATCCTCACTACCATAAAACATAAATTAAGAAAATAGTTCAAGATTTATTGAAGAGTGGGGTGGTCAGGCTAAGTCAGAGCCTATTTTATTCACCAGTTTTGCTTGTTAAGAAGGCAGATGGGTCTTGGCAAATGTGTGTTGATTATAAAGCTTTGAATAAAGAAACTACCAATGACAATATCTCAATTTCTGTCATTGATGAGTTACTTGATGAGCTCTTTAGTGCTAAGGTTTTTTCCAAGCTTTACCTTAGATTGGGCTCTCATCAAATAAGGGTGAGAGAAGAAGAAATTTCTAAAACAGTATTCAAAACTCATGAGGGGCACTATAAGTTTCTAGTCATGTCATTTGGTCTCACAAATGTACCAGTTACCTTCCAAGGATTAATGAATGAGGTATTCAAACCTTTCTTTAGGAAGTTTATTTTGGTATTTTTTTTATAATACTTTGGTTTACAGCCAAAATTTTTTTGAGCATTTGACACATTTGAGACATGTACTAATAATTTTGAGAAAGCATAGCTTCTTTGCAAAGAATTCCAAGTACCCAATTTTCATGTGTCTTGACTAAAGAAAAAGTTGGGTAAAACAAGTGTTTCCTTTGCCCTCACTTCCATCTATAAATGATCAAAGAGCTATACAACCTGAACCAAAAGCAATTTTGGATAGGAGGATGGAAAAAGTGGGCAATCAAGCAGTAACTAAAGTTCTCATTAAGTGGGTAGGTGCCATAGTTGAATATAGCTCTAGGAAGATGCTCTCGAAGCTACACAATTTATACCCCTACCTTGTGGGCAAGGTGCTGTGATGGGGGAAAGTTACTATTCTACCTTGTGGACAAGGCTTTGAAGGGGTGGATATTGTTATGTGAAGATTAAAGAATAACGACATTAACAACTAGAATAAAGGGAGTAGAATGAAACGAGGCGTTTTAGAGAATTAATAAAATGGTGTGCTGAAGGTTAAATGAAATGGCACATTTCATGGGAAAGAGGGGATCGTAATGGGTGTGTTTTATATGCTGTAGTCTACGTTTTACTTTGATTAGAACAGTGCATTTAGATTGTATCATGTATACAAGTGTGGGTCATGTAGATGGAAGGTATGGAAGTGTTTTGTAGATGATTTTCATGTGGAGGTTTAGAGTTCCACGAAAAATCTTATCAAGAATTGAAATGAATTATTCTTGATTTCATCCATTCTCTTTCTTGAGTATTCTTCGGCATTTTTCCATATTTTCTTTCTTTCTTAGTTGTCCCTTACACAGCTGCCATCACCTTGAGTAGAAGCCATGATCTCTTCTACAACAAGTCTTTGTACACCATTGCTTAGCTAGAACCCTTGCCGCCGTCCATAACCAATCACCACTAAATAAACACCGCAAGGTACACACACATAGGCTCTCTCTCTGTTCTTATTCTTCCTCCTCCCCTTTTTGCCTCTCTCGCTTACCCCTTCACTCTCACGACAGGACTCAATCATTGCAGCACACCTCAAATTCTCTCTCTACTTCATACACGGCCAAAGATTCCCCTATGTCCAGCCAAGAAACCCCTGAAGAGCTCTCGCGGTAGCCATCACCGCCAATCTAATGTAGCACCAACAATAAGTCTCCTCTCACGCCACTCTCTCGATTTTGCTCCCTATCTCTATATTATTCTTTCACCCTATTGTATGGATGTTCAAATGATAGTCAAGTATTGTGGGAAGGCTTAACTGAGTGAGGTATGGTTGTATCATTGAATAATGTGTTATTTTGATTTGTGAACTAGGAGAGGTTATGGTTTGAATTGTAAAGCCATGTAATTTTGGAGTTGGATGCATGTTGGGTTTAAATGTGCAAGAATTTGATGGTATGGAAAGATGGATTGAGAATATGCATATGCATCAAATTGTATGTTAGGATTCGACAAAAAATGTTTAGTTGAGATAACTCTTGGGTTGAAATTGCATGAGTTGTGTTAAATGTCAGTAAGATTTCAGCTTCCCTTTCTCAACTCATTTATATCCTTACCCACTAAATTCATATTATTCTAGGCTACATTAGGAGATGTTTTAACAACCATATCAAGCATTGTACAACACCCCATATTAGCTAGGCTCCTTACTTCACTTGTGAACCATCAATTCAACCTCAAGACAACTTATACAATGCTTTGTTCATGCCACTTGCTCCTCCGTTTCTCCTTTGTTTTGTTCAAACCACAAGTTGACAACTTATGGCCATTAATTGGTCTCTTTCTACCACATATTAAAGATGTTCAACCATACCAAATGCTGAACTCTTGGCCACAATATTTGGTAACTACTTAACTCTCTACTTCACCCTTATATGGATTGTTATATTCATTTGGTTAGATGATGTTATGTTTTGAGTGTATGAGTAAAGGTATATCATGGTTTGAACTTATGAACTCATGAGTATGCTTTGTCAAGGGGCTTATGAGTTTGAGAAAAGTATTTGTGAAGGTACAAACAAAAGAAATTAGTTCAACCTACTTCTTAATGAGGTAGAATCATTGTGTTTACAGCCTATTCCTTTGTTACAGCTAATTCATGACATATAAAAAAATATTTCATGCAAATCAATCACGATTATCCTTGCTTTTATCTAAAATTTTACTTTCTACATTCGATCAAAGACAAATATTTAGACAAAGTGGTTACATACATCTTAATATTGGAAAGTATTGTGATTTAATTATGATAAATTGCATGTAGTTTGTTTCTATAGTTACATCATAGAAATTGCAATTTATTACTAACAATAAGATTTTACCATCATGAGTTGCAAAGTCTTCATCAATTTGGCAGCATCACAAATCTTTCTTATTTCTCAGAAACCAACAGTTGATATGGATGTGGATTGGTATTTCAAAAATTTTGCAATTATACTCTTAAGTAACCACCCTTAAAATTTATAAAAAAAAAAAATGCAAAGTAAGAAGAAAAATTGTGAAGATTTAAATATTGAAGGAGATAAAAAAAATATTAAGATCAATGGACATTAATATAGTTGTATTTGTTTACATATATTACTAAAATATAGAAGTTACAACTTAATTATATAATATAAATGAATTGAGAAGTAATTATGTAAATATAGATTACCATTTTTGCATTGATGTTGCATCAGGAACAAGAAGATTAATTGTAAATACGCTTGGTGGTTATGATGAAAGAGACAATCCTATATTAGATACATGAATTATGAACAATGCAAATATATATATATATATATATATATATATGATATAAAAGAAAATATAAAATTGTAATTTATTAAAAATTAAAAATACCATTATAAGAACCCACTTTTAGCCAAATTCCAGGTATAATTGACTTAGCTCCAATTATTTCTGAAATTTTTTTACATTCAGCATGTACAAATTGACCCCACATTTTTAAATAAATGGGATTTAAGTTACAAAATTCAAATAAAAACACTGAATATTTACTAAATTAATATTGAAAGTTAATTATAGAAAATGAACAACTTAAAATATATTTTTACCTTTGGTCAATAACATATATTTGTTAAATAGTTGTTGGTCCATATATTGAATTTATCTCTCTAAATGGCTTGACATGGATTACAACCGCAACAAATCTAATAAATAAGATTTAAAAAATTAATTTGTTGATAATTAAAGTTTTTAAAACATTGAAGAGCAAATCACTTTTTTTGTGATTGAGTCTTTATAAGCATCCAGTTTGTTGAAGGTGACGATATTATACTTTGGCGATTCCAATGCTTCTTCATCAGCTGGTATCTCTTCAATGAGTATTTTAAAATTTAAGATCCATTGATATTGATGTGTTTCAATTCTATACTTAGGATTTAATGGCCTCACATATACATGGTTGATGTAATATGATCATAAAATGTGTGAAGTGTCATCCTGCATATCAATATTTTTATCAAATAAGGTAGTTTGTCTGATGACCCGCTTTTGAGTGTATTTTCGCTGGAATAATTGTTTTTATTTTAATTAATATATAGTTTAATTATTTTAATTTATTTGCGTTTTAAAATTAGTTTTTAATTTATTTGATGTTGTGTTTTATTTCTTTTAGTTGTTTTTATGGTTTTTAATCTCTTTTTCGGCGGTTTGTTTCGTTTTCCCGGAGTGAGGATTGGACCTCATTTCTTTTCACATCTTTTTCCTTTTCTCTTTTTCCTTTTTTTTCTTTTTTCTTTTTCCTTCTTCTTTTCTTTTTCCTTTCTTTTTCTTTTTTCTTCTTTTTCTTTTTTCTTTTCTCTCTCCCCGCGTCCGAACCCCCCCCGATTGGCTCTCTCTCTCTCTTCTCTCTCCCTCACGGCCGAAGCCTTCTCTCTACCGGCCCACCGCCGTCCGGCCACCATTCGGCTTGCCACCGGTCCCAAACTCTTCCCCTCCCTCCGGCGCACCACCCCTCCGAAGGCCACCCCCAACCGGCCGGCCGTTTGGCTGGAAAACACCCAACAAAGCCGCACAGATTTTGCTCCGATCCGCCGCCGTCGCTCCACCTCCGGCCACCATTTCTTCACCACTTCATCACCGACTCCTTGCCGTCCTAACCCACCCATTTCCGGCCTCCAACGACCACCGGAACAGCTCCTACGAGCTTAGTTTCCGATTTGCACTTTCCGGCCATTTCCGGCGATTCCGCCACCACCCACGGCCGTTCATCACTTCCAATAGCTTCACAACCATCCCTAGACCATTCCCTATCAATTTCGTGTCCTAGTTTGTCCCCGTTCAAAAGTGGGTTTTTCAAACCCACGGCCGCAGTGAATTTTCACTGTGACGTTGCTTTTCCGCCGCCGTTTGCAACGCTGCTTGTTTTCTAAAATTACCGTATAGCGCTGTAAGTATTTTCCAAACCCTATTCTCAGATTTAAATATATATCGCTCATTCAATTTATTTATTGTTGTTGGTTGTTGATTCCGGACTGAGTCCGAGGAGTTTCGGGGGTCGGATGGATGGAGGACGGAGTTGCCTGTTTATTTGAATTATGTTGTTGGATTATTTTATTATGCATTGATATGGCATTTCATGGTGCATGCACGTGTGTTTTTGTTGATGTGTGAAAAGCCTGTGTATTGGCGTAAGTGGTCTTACGGGTGCGTGTGTATCACGACCCCAAGCCGGGATGGGGTATTATCCCGGTGGAGCTCCTCTGGTCATTCGGGAGCGGAATAAACTGAGTGATGTCCCCTGAGTTGTCACTAGACGACGGGAGCGGGGGCTAGGGGTTGCTTGGCTACGAACGCGCCGGGCGCGGAACCGGGCATCGCTCTACGCACCGACTCCGTGGCCCTTCACTGGTGAGGGCTAGAGGATGCTTGGCTACGAACGTGCGGGGCACGAAACTGGGCATCGCTCGTTAGGTGTCACATGCGTGGTGGTACTCTGCGGTGTGGCACTGGAGCCAGGGTGTGCGGATGACCCCTAGGGGAGGTCATGGTGCATACGGATAAAATGTGACTTTGGCGTGTTTTCCGGAAAAGATGTGTTTTTGGGCCAAATGGGTTTTTGGCGTGTGTGGAAAACTGTGTCTTTGGGTTTTGTGCATCGGGCATGGTTCATGCATATTGTTTGAGTTCTATATGTGTTATTATCTGGTAGTGTTTGGGTTTTACTTACCTGCGGTACCATTTTTGGTTCCGTAGCTTTTGGTGCAGAGTTAGAGGACGAAGAGGAGGAGGCTGAGCCCGAGGATGCGGCTCCGCTGGGTTGCTGATGCTATGTGTTATATTTGTTTAAAGCTGTATTTGTGTTTTTGTAATATTTTATCTATGTACGTTTTAAACAGCTTGTATTACGTTAAGAAAATTCTGGTACTTAGTAATGACTTTCGTTATCCGCTGCGTGTTCTTTCGTGCATATTTGTTGCCTTTGCACACACTTGTCACCCGTCGATGGGATGGTGACCCGGGTTGTCACCATCCAGATGTCTCGATTTCCCCGTATTCGGGCGTGGGGATTTGGGGGCGTCACAGTTTGCACTTGATTTCCTTGTAGAATATCAAAATAATGTAATTACTATGATAACTTTGTTTTGTTTTAATGTTATGTTTTGAAGAATATTTTTAAAAAGATGTTGCTAAGAACAAAAATCTGTTTTTAAATGCTAATATATGACTATTATTAAGATAACATTTTTATAATAGGAAGGAAAGAGTCAAAATTTCTTTTTAAAAGCATGAAACAAATAAATTTTAAACCTCTAGGCCAATCAAAGTTAAATTTTGGTATTTTATTAGTGAATGTTGTCATGTTCGTTTGGGTGACTTGTCTACTACATTCATATTCATTTTTTAATTTTTTATACTTGGAGTATTTTTTTGATTGACATATAAATTATCTGCATCTTGGACGCTATTAGTGTAGAATATATAAAATGTATTAATATATAAACTTTAATTTATATTGAATAACTGTAATAAATTAAATAACACAACAATAATTATATAGAAAAGAAAATCAAATTAAACATACGATTTTCTTCCAATATCAAGACTCATGTTATACAATTAAATCTAGTTACATGTATATAATATTAAATTGAATATGCTAATTTTAATAATTATGTATACACAATATTTTTGTAAAATTGTTTTCACATCCATCACTTGATATTGGTCATATTAAAATCTTTATGGACAAAGCAGTCTTAGCTCTTGATAAAACTATGTATAATTGCCCATCTAAAAAAAGGTTGAAGCAAATATATGCAAACAAGATCTAAAATTTGTCATTGTGATTTATTTATATTCATTGCAAATTTTAATTTGATACGGAATTGAATTCATTTGAATGGGAAGCCACTATTTTCATCCGCATTTAGTAGATTTTTAGTAAATATGAGAGAGTATTTGTATTATATTTATAGAGTAGAATATAGAGTATTGATAAACATTAAACTATACAAATATAATCACATCATATTTAGAAGCTAAGATTTAGGAAGCTTGAATTATATCAAGTTATTGCTGATATTTGTTCTTATCAACTTGATCTTTATCTGTTTATTTTTGGGCTTCATCCTTATCCGATTCTTGATCTGCCTTATCAGATAGTGTTTCAACAGCTCCATTCAAGTTCAACGATGAAATGTAGGTTGAGCTTGGAACTCAGAAAATGAAACCGAGTAGAGACAAGTGGTTTGGTTAAGATGTCAGGGATATGATTTGTACTCGATAAGAACTGAACATTAAGATTGCTGGAGGTGAATTTATCTCTAACAAAATGAAAGTCAAGTTCTATGTGCTTAGTACGTGCGTGAAAGGCAGGATTAACACTGAGGTAGGTGGCACCAATGTTATCCAATCCTTGCTCTACCTTATCACATAGTGTTTCAACATCGTCAAAGCATTTAAAAAATATTCTATAATAGCTTGTTCAAATGCATCTATTGTTTCATCAAAATTATAATATCGTCTAAGCTCACCAGAGAATATTTGAATTAGTAATGCATTTATTTCATCAATATAATTTTTCTTTGGTATTAATATAACTTGATTCATCATATCTAAAATATTTTCTTAATAATCATGAATATCATGAAAAAAGACATCTATCAAATGATCCAAAGAAACAACATCATTTTCATAAGCGCACAATAAGTATGGCATCAGGAATTTTTATGCTTTCATCAATTGTAATTGGTGGCATTCCATTATTGCCTAATTCTAAAACATATTTTGAAAAATTTGAATCTAATCTTACTCACATATTTTCAGTTAAGCGAATGTTGATCAATGTAACATATAAATAAGAAGAAACTAAATTGGCATCGTTATGTTCTTGTCTTGTTTCTTGATGAACCGCATGTAGAGTTTGACAAAAATCTCTACCAAATACACCAACTTCACCACCAAATAATAATTTCGAATCATTAATATCACGAAGCATTTTATCCAATGCTTCTATAGATTCATTTATTGACATTAGAGCTTCATCCCATATGATTAATCTTGTAACACGTAATAATCCAGTGAGTGCACTTTGTTTACTCACACTGCATGTGCTATTTTTATTAACATCCAATGGGATTCTAAATTGTGAATGTGTTGTTTGAACTCCAGGCAGAATAGATGCAACAATACCAAATGAAACAGTTGTAAGTGCTATTAATTATTTTGATCTCATTACAACAAGAAGTGTTTTGTATATAAATGTCTTTTATGTCCAGCCATGACAATTAACAAAGAATGCAGCAACTTCATTTGAAAAAACATTTCCTAAGACTGAATCATAAACATGTCATTGTTCATTATTAAGAGCATTTGATGCAAGAAGAGTTTCTTCTGGAATTACGACAGCTAATTCATCATCAATCTTCCTAGATCTAAATTGGTCTTCATCAAAGTAAATATTACCATCTAGAAGATTAAATGTGTTAATATCTTTTCCCATTGATTCAAGTGTAGAAGAAATAGATTGTAGGACTTGTCTTTTAACATTTGTTAAGGTATTTTCAATTGATTTAAAATCAGTTGACATATCTTGATCAAAACATTATGAAATTATCTTAAATTTGTGGGATTACAATAAACTAAAATTGTTGTAAATAGTTGTCTCAAATTGAATGACATTTGGTACAGAGATGCTTCATACATACAATCATCTAAGGTACTATCTCTTTCTAACAAACCATGTATAGTAACTGTTTCCAATGTTTTGAATACCGTACCGGATGTCGTACTGGTCAAGGAACTGGAACGAAATATTTCGGTACCGGTACCGTTTCGTGTACCGTTTCGGGATAGTCGATATATAAATAAATTATATATAAAAATTATATTTCCAAATAATAATCTATATATGAATAAATTATACATGAATACATATGTATATATAAATTGTAAATAGTTTGATATGAATTGGGGGTCAAAAAATGAGATTATAACTTAAAAAAATGAAAAAAAAAACATGAAGGCCGAAATACCGAAATACCGGCCGGTACTTCAGCCGGTACGAAACAGGTACCTTACCTGTACCGGCCTGGTGACCGGTACGAAATGTACCGATTGTACCGGCCGATACGGTACGGTACCAAAAACACTGACTGCTTCATAAAATGTTGGAAATCCAACACCATCAACTATTTTAAGGTCATCAAATGACAAATGATCTCTTATATAATTTAGCAATATCCATAAATAATACATTTCACCTTCAAATGGGCTTACTACAATAATTCAACAGAATACTTTTCTTTTCTTGAAGAGTACACAATTTATACTGTTGGCTTCAAACATAAAATTCAGGAAATATTTTATACAACAAGCTTTGAGCAGCCTTATTTACTCAATTTGTTGTAAAGAATTCTATTACCATTGTTTTTGCAGACAAATAAGAGATAAGAACATTGTTTAAATTTTCATCTGCATGAAAAGCCAATAAATGTTGATCTTCAAGATGTAAATGTAAGCTATAAACTGATGGAAACATTTCATTAACAATAAAGCCATATATTCTCCACATAGTTTCAGGTGGAGTAATCCATCAAACTAATTAAAATTGTTCGATTTCATCAATTTGTTGAGTGTTTTGTTCAAGAATCAAATTAAAAGCAACGCGAGATTGTGGCTTTTGTAAATGTATTTATAAAGATATTTGACTGTTTTGATTGTAGAACATATCTCCACTTTAATATGACAATCAAATGTTGCAACCAAATATCTATATATATATATATCATAGAATATCTCCACTTTAATATGATCATAGAATATATATATATCATAGAATATTTATTCTATTATAATAAGTGGTTATCCAGCTGTTATAGTAATAAACAGTAAAATTATTAACCTTCTTTGTATAGTACATATGTATGGTGTGGTTACTTTTTTATCCTCTTATTTTATTTTTTTGTGTCCGTGTAGATGAGGTTTTATTTGTCTTTTTTGGTTTTGTGTTAGTATTGGAGTGTGTCAGTGGGTCAGGGTTTATTTTTTTCCTTTGCTTCTTTATCCATTGAGTGTTTGGGTATTTTAAGTTTAATATTTTTTTATCTTTTAGGTTTGAGAAATGATACACCCAAGTTAATTTGTACAACAGTTTTCACAACATGCTTACGTGGCATTAGTTTTCTTTTCTTTTTTTCATTGGTTCTTCTAAAAGGAGATTGAAGTTGTAAAAAGGCTCCAAATTCAAAATTTCAAAACCCCATGCATGAGAGCTCACCTCGTCGTCTCCTCCCAAAAATTTCAACCCAAATCCAACCACCACAATCGTCCACACCGGCGTCGTAGTTAAGTCTTTATGCTCTCATTGTTTTTTCTCTCTTCCACAAAACCCCATTCCATCTTTTTACGGTCCAGTGAATGATTTTCACATCGACAAGGAAGAAAAAAATATCGCCTGTTTCAGAGCTTCAAAAGAAGAAGAAAAACAAACATGTCTATTTATGCTACGTTCGGGTCAAGCGACTTGGTGTTGCCCATTTCCTTGTTTTGAATTTCTTTGTTTACAATCTTAAGTGTTTGACATGTTACTACTTATGGGTTTGATTTATCTAATGTACTGCTTTTTTGTCTAGCACTTGATGGGCCTTTTCTTGTATGCGTGGGGGAAATAGAGAGTCCATTTTCGAACGGGAGAAAAAAACACTACATGTTTGATATTAATCCTCTTAGACATTAAAATGTTTTACATTTAGTGCTGTGATACCAACAACCTAGCTCTTAATTGTTTTATGACTAATTCAACAATGTTCATCACATGGTACATGTTGCATAGTGCATAGCACGAGTAGGTAGAGTCAATAGTCTTCGTTAGGTCTTCCATTATTACTCCTTCACATGAGCTTCAGTTTTTTACCCTTCTTTTGTTGTCTTCTTTTTTATCTTCTTTAGCCTACAACATTCTTGCATTCCACCTTTTTTCATGACATTTTTTTTTCTTGTTTTTGAACCTAATCTCATAGCCACATATGTGAATTGGATTTAGGTATTGGGTCGATGGTAATTGGATATAGTTTTGTAAGATTTGTGCTTTTTTTTTTACCTGGGTTTGATTTGGGGGTTACCTTTTGCTTGGTAGCTGGAAAAATTAATGCAAAACAATAGAGAATAGGACTATCAATCTATTTGTTTATGGCTTTATGCAAAACTGGTTTGTGGGATTTGATAGTATATGGAAATAGGTGGTGTATGCAGGTCAGTTCAGTAAAGCTGTGGGTCAACCTTATCTTTTATACTTCTATTGAGTAAATTTTTTTCAAGACTCACTGCATAATGAGTATAATGTTAATTTGTACTCATGCCTCATATATTCAATACAATCTCTATACGAAAAAATTTACTGCAATCGACTTTTATGATCAATATAGTTAAGGAATACTGCTAATATCTCTTAAATAGATTGTGCTTTGTAGCCTTTGTTAATTCTGAATAAATGGAACTTGTATTGTAGTTAATTTTCTAAGTTCTAACACTCTAATTGAAGCCATGATATTGATTTTAACATTGCCTCACATATTGTGACTATAAGTGTGGCAATTATTTAATTTCAGCTTTGATGTAGTTCTGGATTTTACTTTGGCAAGGAAAAAGTAGGTCCTAGATATAACTCTGATTGGGTTTCACTTGTAGAGTGATGAATCTATTTTGCTCTTGAATGACTTGCTACAGATTTATCATGATTTTAAGTTAGTTGAATTTTCTATTGCATTTTGTTTTACCTGTCGAGCTTGTTTGCTATTCTCTATAAGTGATTTTTATTGAGGCTCTTGATTGTTATTTTCATAGTAATTTATTTTCTTTCTTCCTGTTCTTTTTTTAGTTTATAAAAATGAAATTTGTTACATTATCTTTCTTTCCATTTCAATTTTACAAATAGAACTCAATTTCAGAGGTTTCTAAAGTGTATTGTTCCCTAAAATTTAGTTATAAACTGTTTTTTTTTTTATTTATTCTTTTTCTAGGTAAAATTCAATCCGAAAAGTGCATTGAGGTGCTAGAGAAGTTGATTGCAAATAGAAAACGACCTGCAGAAGCTCCTCCTATTAAGCCTCAGAAACCTAACTACAGCAAGCAAAAATGCATGAAGTTGGCAATAGAAATCAAACCAATCCAATGTGAAGTAGAAATTAAAAGAGAAAGGACCACAAGCAATAGATATAGAGTAGCACTTTGTATGTCATAAATTTTTTCCCTTATTTGTACTTGTGAAAAATCATTGTAAATTTATTGCAAACAAATGTATATTGGTGTTATCTTGAGTTGTGTTGTTCACAATTTTGAATTCTACTGTTGTGAGTGCAACAAGTATTTTAATTGTAAGTTACTTGAATTGTGTTGAATAAAGTGTTGACATCTGCTTATAAAGTATTTTGCTTTTAACTTTTGAATTATATTGTTGAAATGGCACCAGATGTTAAATTGTGACATAATTTAGCATGTAGATGGAGGCATGTAGAACATATCACCCTCAATTTTTTTTACAAGAGTCTCTATGCACAAGCGCCATGCATAAGCTGCCAAATGTTCTTAAAAGACCTTTGGTTTCTCTCAGGATAGAGATTTGCTCTCTGGATGTAGTCATCCATTTAGGAAACCTTTTATTTGTGGAGCCCAAATCATAGATATTTTGTATGCTATAATCCACCTACATTAACATATTCTAAAAGGGAGAAAAGAACAAACATAAACTAAATCAGCTGTCTATTTTCACGTTTCTCCCCACAAGAAACAACTATCTATTTTCACATGTTAGGAATTGCATCCACAACATCCATTTCTCACCAGTGCACCAACATCATTAAACATGGTTTACAACCGTTCAATAACATCTCAGGTGAAAGCCAAAAAATACATGTATAAGAAAATGAAAGCCAAAAAATATACGTACTCCCACATGACAAATTCTATTAAACTAGTATTACAACTTGTACAAAATAAACATTTCTCCATCATGGTACACCAACTTCACAAATTTACAACTTCCACAAAATACAAGCTCCTCTCCTCCATCACCACAAAGTCTTGAAATGACCATAAAATACAAAAATCTTCTACTTCAAGTTTCCTCTTTGTGTGAGTATCTAACTTCTTGTGGCATCAAAAAAACCTTGCTTTACCGAGACTTAAAGAATGAGTGTGTTCAAGCACAACGCATGACAAAGTAAACCTTCCATCAGCACATAGAGATGCATTAATCCTAGCCTTGCACCCGAATTTCTCCATTAGTCTAGGTTTAATAATATTCAAAGATGTGCTTCTTGATATCCCTTCCCGCACACATACAAGAGTGAAGTAGTTTAATTTTTCATCATTCCTAGTTCTAGAACTTCTCTTTGCCATCCCAAACCCCCACCTGTTTTGCATATTTCTTATAATATGATCTCACTTCTTCTTTTGAATCAAAACACATTCCAACTTTTAGTTCTTCCACGATTTCACGCCGATCAATTCTACTATCAGTTTCCATAACATCATCCTCATTATCCGCATGTGAGATACTTGAGTCCATTTACTGCATTAATAAAATAATAAATATTTATATTAAAAAAACACTTCACATCTCTTTGTGTGATATTAAAAAAATGGCTAGGTTGTTTTTTTACTAAGTTATGCAATAATTAATTGTCAAAGCAAAGGTTCAGAACACTCTTTAATGCATGAAAATTTCAGATTCAAAATTCTTTGTGGATAATGTAAGTTCATCATATCAATAAATAAATATTTTTCAAAAATCTTTGAAATATATATGTAAAAATAAAATTTATCGACTTATAATGGACGATGAGGTGTAGTGCAACATTTGTTTCATTTCGACAATGTCAAGAGAGCAACTTGTGGCGTACGATGTCGGGAGTGAAGCTGCATAGTGATGGATTTTAGTTTAAAGGAAGGGGAAGAGAGTTGGACATGGAGGTCACTGTTGGCTTGTGGTGGTGTTCAGTGATTGTAGTGGGCTGAAACTTGTGGATTTACGTATTGGAACTAAGGTGGTCCATGCTTAACCCAACTAGAAACAAAAATCACTATGGCCTATTGAAAAATAATAGAAAAATACTGTAACCATCACCACACATCATGAAATTAGAATGGTTCAATATGGTTAGAATAATATCAATACAAAATTGTATTATACAACTATAGAAAAGAAGAAAACAATATAGCTAATATATTAAATACTTCCAATGTTTAGGAAATAACCCAAAAACGAATCTAAAGATTCGTAAAACCTCCATTCTCCACCACCATCTTAAGTAAGTTCATGTTTCATATTATAAATAATTCAGGCAATCCATTATAGCCAGAACAAATTAAGCAAAAATAAAGATAGAAGCATATTACACTAACCCATGAAAGAAAGCTAGAACAACATTTTGTACCCACAAAATCATACAAAAATATGAAAGGGAAAAAGGAAGAGAACTTCAAAAGTTGAACAAAATGATCAAAGCTTAAGTTGTATACAATAATGACCTATTAAGAAAAAAAGGGCAAAAACAGAGCAATATATCAAGAAAAAAATATTTTTTGGAAACAAGCCATGATAAAAATGAAAAAAAGCTAACACACACTAACACAAGCTAATGATCTGTTAACACAGGTTAATTAAAAGCTTTATCAGTACTAATTTCAAGTTGCTTTAGTTGAAGTTCATCATTTTTCTTGTTCTTTTTTTTTGTCCTATTTTGATCTTCCCTAGGTGTGATGTTTATCCGAATGTGTATAATTAATTGGTCAATGGGTTCTATTCATAAAGTCTACCACATGAAAAACAAATATACAAACTCCCATATTTTCGACTACAAATTAATCAACTCATTAATCTATTATAGTCTAATCAGAAAGACCACTTTTTACTACTTTCAAAGCAAGAGATCAATTATTCAACTTTCTATATACCAATAGTAGCTAGTTTTGTTGGGTGTGTTTTTGTCATTTTTTCCTTAAAAAGCGATCATCCTAATTGCTTTTTCTACTAAATATTAGAAACTAAGCTGAAAAAAATGTTGCTTTGAAGAAGATATAAGATATCTATGTTTTTAACATCTCTATTGTCGTTATAAAAATTATACAAAATAAATTCTAAAAAATCAATGAAAAAAAAAAAAACTAAAGAGGGTATGTGTCAGAGACAAGCACTGCTTGAATCTAGTCTGATAGGGTAAATCCATGGTTTTGTTGGATAGGATTATAGCAATGTAAATATGATTCTTTCCCAAGAAATGACAAGAAATCTTTTTGGACCCTTTTTGTGGTGTAAAGTAATTATTTTTTTTCTTTTTGCATAGATGATGAATATGTTGTGGAATTTGATTGGGACTTGGTGGCATGGGGCAGAGAAGGAGTAGTGGGATTGGAGCTCATCGAATGTCTTATTTAGAGAGAGAAGCCTCTACGATGCCGATGTAGATGGTAGTGGTCAAAACAAGTATTTTGTTGAAGAGAGAGAACAATAACAGTACATAACTTACTTGCGGCACCAGTGCAGATGGTGGTGGCCACTCTACAATGAGACTTACCTTAAACAACCATGTAAATGGGGGTGGCTGGATTTTGGGTTTGAAATTCAAAGTAGCTGGGCAACAGGAGGTGCGGAATGGGTAGGCAAAGAAAAACACTAATATCTTTCAGATTTGCCCGCCAAGTCCCTTCTTTGACCGCCCATTCATTGAGGATAAAAAGAAAAAGAAAACTACTGCCACGTAAGTATGTTGTGAAAGCTGTTGTGCAAATTAATGTGGGTGTATCATTTCTCTTTAGGTTTTGCCGGTTGTGTTAGTCTGAGTCTTCTATTCATTTGTCAATACACCAGTCCATTCGTCTAGGTAATTATGTCTATCATTGAGAGTTTTTTCTTCCCTGTCATCGAGTATTAGGATGTTTATTTATTTATGAAACTTCATCTGACCCATAACTTTTGACACCTAACATGATGAGAAAAGGTACGTAGCAGACTTAAACAAGATGGGAAGGTAAGTAGAGCTAAGAGAAAACAAGATGGGAAGATAAGTAGGGCTAAGAGAAAAAATGAAAAAAAAAAAAAAAAGGTCAGATAGGTTGAAGAGTAGGTGGGTTGTTTCATTTTCCATTTATTTTTTTATTTTATATTTGTGTTTTAGTTTTCTATTACCTTCTCTTTATAATGTTCACAAGTGCCTTTTGCATTTTTATTTTTATCTTTTACTATTCAAATCTGGTTTGTGTATTACCTTCTCAACATTGTTCACATATATCTTTTATATTTTTTAAAATATTTTTTTATTGTTTAAGTCTGGTTTGTGTTTTACTTTTCTATTTTTTATTTTCTTCTTTCTTCTTTCTTTTGTGTGTCAGTGCAAGTTTTTTTTTTTATTTGCTTCAGGTTCTCTTCCTCCATCTTCTCATTCCTGTTGTCGAAGCTGCTCTCTCCTAAACTCTTCCCCTTCATTCTCTCACCAAATTTCCATTCTCACTCTCTTCTCAAAACTCATCTCTTTTATCTTTTCTTCTTTTCCTTTTGATCCCTTTTTTGTTTTTCCCGTAACAGTGTTTTCTCTTCTATTTTTTACAGTTCTTTTCTACACTTTTTGGCTCTCACTCTCACCGAAGCTCTATTTCTTTTTGAATTAGCATCTTTTTGTGCATGTTTATTTTCTATTTTTTTCATGTTTAATTTGTAAAAAATGTTTGGGTTTCATTTGTTTGTTTGTATGTGAGTGTTAGTCTTTTTTTTTTTCTTGAATTGATCCAGTTTTGTGGTTTATTTTTTGCGTGGAATTTAGGGTCGAAGCTCTCCTCCTTCTGAATCCAGGTTTGTTTCAGTGTGTTTCTCTCCCATTTTTTCCAATTCTTTTTAGAGTTTTGAGTTTGAAGTTGATGATGGTTTGCAGTTTGTATATGGATGGATGTATAACTTATTTGATTAATGTTGATGTGATCAATAGATCATAAGCTATTTATTTTATTTTAAGCATATATATATATATATAGATGCATGGGAATTTAGAGAGGTTTTCCATTTTGTGGGATATGAAATCCTAGTCATTTAAGAAACACATTATAATACTTTTTATGACTTGTCATCGTAAAAAAATTAATGGATTTTATATTTTTGGTTTGTATGTCATTGTTTTATTTTATTTTTCATTTTTTGATTTAATTGATGTGATGACCCGCTTTTACGTGTATTTTCACTGAATGGTTGTTTTTAATTTAATTAATATAGTGGTTCATTTATTTTAAATTATTGTGTTTTAAATTGGTTTTTAATTTATTTGTTGTTATGTTTTATTTATTTAGTCGTTTTACGATTTTTAATCTCATTTTTGGCGGATCTGTTTTGGTTTCCGAAGTGAGGACTGGACCTCATTTCTTTCCTCTATCTTTTTTTTTTCTCTTTTTCCCTTTTCTCTTTTTTCTCTTTTCTTTCTTTTTCTTTTTCTTTTTCTTTCTTTTTTTCCCTCCCCTTTCCCGTGCGTTTTCCCCCTCCCCTGTGCGTTTCTCTCTCTCTCTCTCTCTCCTCTCCTTCATGCCGAACACTCCTGTGATGACTCGCTTTTACGTGTATTTTCACTGAACTGTTGTTTTTATTTTAATTAATATATTGGTTTAATTATTTTAAATTAATGTATTTTAAATTGGTTTTAATTTATTTGATGTTGTGTTTAATTTATTTTAGTCGTTTTACGGTTTTTAATATCGTTTTCGGCGGATCGGTTTTTGGTCTCCGGAGTGAAGATTGGACCTCATTTCTTTTCTTTTCTCTTTTTCTTTTTCCCTTTTTCCTTTTCTTTTTCCTTCTTTTTCTTTCTTTTCTTTTTCTTTCTTCTCCTTTCTCTCCCGCGTACGCCGAATAACCTGTTTTTCTCCTTCCCGTCGCCGCCCCTTTGACCGCCCAGTTCTCCACCGTCCGGCCACCGTTTGGTGCACCGTCACCACCATTCTCTTCCCCTTCCACCAGAGATCATCCCCACCAATTTTCAGAGCCATCGGACCAGCCGTTAGCTTTCGAGAGCCGCCGGAAGTTGCTGCACCTGCTCTGTTTTTGCCCCTGTCGCCGGTTGCTTTCGCAGCCCAGAACCGCCGCTCACCGGCGGCGTGGCCTACACCACCCACCCAGTTTTCTTCCCCTCTCACCAGTGAACATCCCCACCAAGTTTCACCTCCATCCGAGCCACCGTTAGCCACCACGAGCTCCTCCAAGCCATACGGTTTTTCACCGATTCCGGCGCCGTCGCACCACCTCCGGCCACCATCTTTTCACAGCTTCTTCCCCTATCTCTTGCCGACCTAAACCACTCATTTTTGGCCTCGATCCGTTGTCGGAGCAGCTCCCACGAGCTCAACTCCGTTCAGCCCCTTTTTGGCCTTCGACCGCCATTTCCACCACCACCCACGGCCAAAACTCGTTTCCTTTAGCTTCATAAATATCTCAAGACCATTTCCTATCAATTTCGTGCCTTGGTTTGTCCCCGTTCGAAAATGGGTAATTTATTACCCACGGCGACAGTGTAAATTATACTGTTACGTTGCTTTTCTTCCGCCGTTTGCAACGCCGCAAGCTTTCTAAAAATACCATATAGCGCTGTAAGTATTTTCCGAACCCTATTTTCAGATTTAAATATATATTGCTCATTCAATAATTTTATCTGTTGGTTGGCTGATTCCGGACTGAGTCCGAGGAGTTCGGGGGTCGGATGGATGGAGGACGGACTTGCTTATTTTATTGATATATGTTGGTTGTTTATTTTTGTGCATCGATATTGCATTTACATGGTGCATGCACGTGTGTTTTTGTTTAATTGAGAAAAGCCTGTTTATTGGCGTAAGTGGATTTACGGGTGTGTGTGTATCACGACCCCAAGCCGGGATGGGGTATTATCTCGGTGGAGCTCCTCTGATCACTCGGGAGCGGAATAAACTGAGTGATGTCCCCTGGGTCGTCGCTGGGCGACGACGGGAGCGGGGGCTAGGGGATGTTTGGCTACGAACGCGCCGGGCGCGAAATCGGGCATCGCCCTACGCACCGACTCCATGGCCCTTCGCTGGTGAGGGCTAGAGGATGCTTGGCTTCGAACACGCGGGGCGTGGAACTGGGCATCGCTCGTTAGGTGTCACATGCGTGGTGGTACTCTGCGGTGTGGCACTGGAGCCAGGGTGTGCGGATGACCCCTAGGGGAGGTCCTGATGCATACGGATAAAATGGTTTTTGGTTTGAGATGAGTAAAGGCCAAATGTGACTTTTGGCGTGTTTTTGGAATGGGTTTGTTGTTGGGCCAAATGGGATTTTTGGCGTGTGTGGAAATTGTGATTTTATGGGTTTTACGCATTGGCATTAATTCATGCATATTGTTTGAGTTCTATATGCTTTTATCTGGTGGTGTTTGGATTTTACTTACCTGCGGTACCATTTTTGGTTCCGTAGATTTTGGTGCAGGATTCGAGGAGGAGGAGGAGGCTGAGCCCGAGGATGCGGCTCCGCCGGAGTTTTGATGTCGAAGTTATGCTTTATAGTTTGGTTTGAAACTATATTTGTGTTTTTGTAATATTTTAATTATGTATGTTTTAAACAGCTTGTATTATATTAAGAAAATTCTGGTACTTAGTTATATGACTTTCGTTATCCGGTGCGTGTTCATTCGTGCACATTTGTTGCTTTTGCACACACTTGGCACTCGTCGATCGGGTGGTGACCCGGGTTGTCACCATCCGGACGTCTCGATTTCCCTGTGTCCGTGCGTGGGGATTTTGGGGCGTCACAGGTGGTATTAGAGCGGTTTGGCTCTGGGTAAAACCACATGTCCCGTAGGTAGTACCAGAATATTTTTAAAGTTGTGTTTTAAAATTTATTTTAAGTAAAGTTGTTGTTTGATATGTTTTAATTGTTTTATTTGTTTGAGCTTGTTTGCTTGTATGTATTTATTTAGTTGTGTTATTGCATGCTGGTTTCTTTTTTTTGTTTTCTTGTTATGTGGTTTGGTTTGGGTTTTTGGTTTTATGTTGTTGGTTTTATTTGTTTTTCTTAAAGGGGGTCAAATGTTGTGTTGTGGCAGGAAGACGGTATAATCGAGGATACTATTATTAGGCTTGAACCTTTAGTGTAGTAGGCTTGAATTTTTTTGCGATGTGGTTTGCTTGTACGATGATTGAGGTCAAGGTTTTATAGAATTTATGTAACGGGGCTATAGTATAGGAGAGTGTAGGTTTAACAAACTTTAAGGATGTGTTTAAGGGAATTTTGTTTAAGGATTGGGGTCTATTGCCACTGTAACCTGGTAGCGCTTTAAGAAAGAATTTAATGATCGCTTCTTTCCCGCTCCGTGAGGCAGCAAAAAGCAAGAGAGTACTCAAGCTTAGTCCAAGGGAGCATGACCGTGGAACAGTACGCCCGAAAATTTATAGAACTTGGGCGATTTGCTCCCCACCCCATCGCCACAGAAGAAATGTGAGCCGAGCGTTTCTAGGAGGGTCTATGTCCTGATATACGCCGTATGGTGGTCAGCCACCGGATATCCACTTTTCAGGATTTAGTGGATGTGGCCACTCTTGTGGAGCGAGAGAATAACTTGAGAATGGGCTCCTCTCCAGGACATAAGAGGCGGAGTTTTTTTTTTTTTTTTTTTGTGAAGGAAGTAGTTCGGGTTTGCCTCAGAAGTTTGTTCAGCAGACTGGGATTCGACCATTAGCAGCCTCGGGAGTGCGTATGGGAGGACGAGTGCAAGTTTGTGGAAGATGTAATAGAGCTCATGGAAGCGAGTGTCGTCTGGGTAGTAACCAATGTTTTGAATGCGGCCAGACGGGACATCTTGCTCGTGAGTGCCCTAGTCGAGTTCAAGAAAGCCGTGGAGCTCGTCGCAGTGGTAAAACTAACCAGAGGCATTTAGCTCGGGCTCATGTGCGCAGTGACTCTTGGTACCGTTGGAGGCGAGGTTACGGAGACTCAGAATGCTAGAGTCATGACAGGTAGGGGTCTAATCTAATCTTTAGTGATGAACGCCTTGTGTGGTTTGTTTTTCTTATATTATAGAGGCTTAGAGAGAGTGGCATGATCTGGGTGATCTTTTAGGGAAGTAGAATAATTGAGTTCTTTAGTTCCGTGGAGTTTATGAAATGGTCTATAGCGTAGTAGTTTGTAAGTTCAACAAATTTCAAGGATAGATTTTTATGAAATTTCATTAAAGTTTTAAAGTTTGGGATCTTATAGATTTTAGGAAAATAAGTTTATGGTAATTAAGGTGTTAGGTTCGACAAGCTTTCGGGGGGAAATAATTAAATTTCGAGTTTTAGATTTCGTGATTCGGATGAATAATTTGGTGACAATTGGGGCTTTAGATTTTACAAGCTTTTAAGTTGAATGTTTTGGATTAAAGCTACCAATCTTGAGAATTTCAGAAAATGATTTATTATCTGGTAATGTTTTAGAATTTGAAGGATTTGAGAGTCGATTTTCTTTTATGGGATGTAAGTTCTTTGATCTTAGAGATTCCGGAAGATGATTCTTGTTTGATTTAAGGTTTTAGAATTGCAGAATTGAAGGACTGATTTATAATTGGAATTGAGTTCTTAGTTTTACAGACTTAGTGCTATAGCTTGATCTACTCTAGTGAGTGATTAGTTTGTAACCATTAAAATGTGGTTGATTAGAGTTGAGTTATTGATATGAAAATTTTTCTAGAGTAGATTTCTTTGAGGATTAGCGGTAATGATCTATTTCGTGTATTTCTTTGAGGATTGAAGATATCGAGCTAGTTTAGAAAATAATTATTGTTAACTCGAGGTTGTAGTGGCAGATTTTAGGAAATGATTATATCAATTCGAAAGATATAGGTCTATCAGGGTGTTGGAAATAGTAGATTTTGTGTTGGTATTGTATACGATTGAATTTGAGGCTATATGATCTGTAGACTTTTGGAAATGAATTCTTAGCAGGTTCAAGGCCATTCTCGGTACCAAACTTTAAGCAATGGCTAGTTGCTGATTTAAGAATATAAGTTGAGTAGATTTAGGAATGATTCTTGTTGAGTTGAGGATATAAGTCCAGGTGATGGAAATGTAATAATGGATCACTTGTATGTTTGAATGATTTGTGGTGTTGGCTAAGAGTACATGAGATCGATGAGTAGTAATGGTAAGTGTGTATGGATTTCGGGGAGTGCTGGTTCTAGTCTCATCTATTTTTGGCTTGGTAGGAGTCGAAGAGGAATCTGTGTGATAATACTAATTTCAAGAGATTTTGGCTCTGGGTCGTTTGGTAAGTTGAACGGAATGTACAGTCGAATCGGGTTACCCATTGAAATGATGGTTTGAAACGACTGTTGTATTCATCTTGAGAATTAATTGCGACTTGAAGTCATAGGAATTTAAATTGGTGAGGCTATACTTTTCTTTGGAGATCAAGTATTCAATTGGGAGAATTGGGGATATGGTTATTTAACTTGAAAGAGATCATTAGGTCACCATGTGTGGTGTATGAAGTAATAAAGCAGTAGGATCCATGAGTGTTGTTTAATAGTTTTTGATGGATTGAAGATTTAAACAGTATGGCCTGTCTTGAGATTTATTTGTGAAGTGCTATGAAGAAATTAGTTGTGCTAAAACTAGAGTTTTTGAGAGTACAAGTAGGTGGGTGAGTTACCAAGAGCATTTCGATTATGTCTAGGTAAAGTCAATGGTAGTTTATGCTGAGTTAGTTATTGCAAGATTAGATGTTATTCAAAATATAGGAAATGAGCTTGAAGTGTGGGATATCGGATAGAGGTTATAGGCGCTCTCGTTGGTTGGCCGGGAAGGACTTGGGCCTTTTGGAGATGTTCCTTATGTTTAGAAGAGACAGGTGTATTTTGGGAAGTGGCTATTAGGTTACCAAGGTTGGAATAGGATGAAAATTCGGAAGGTAAAGCAAAGGCGTCGCCGATATTAGCAATTTATGGTGTGAAGTTAATAACCATTGGTTTTGTTGGGAGTTGTCGACGTTATGTATCTCTCAAATATGTTCGTAGTTGTACCTTGTATCTGTTTGGCGCTGATGGCTGATCTTGCAAATTTCGAGGACGAAATTTGTTCTTAAGGGGGGGAGGATGTGATGACCCACTTTTACGTGTATTTTTACTGAACTGTTGTTTTTATTTTAATTAATATATTGGTTTATTTATTTTAAATTAATGTATTTTAAATTAGTTTTAATTTATTTGATGTTGTGTTTAATTTATTTTAGTCGTTTTACGGTTTTTAATATCGTTTTCGGCAGATCGGTTTTTGGTCTCCGGAGTGAGGATTGGACCTCATTTCTTTTCTTTTCTTTTCTCTTTTTCTTTTTCCCTTTTTCCTTTTCTTTTTCCTTCTTTTTCTTTCTTTTTCTTTCTTTTCTTCTTCTTTCTTCTCCTTTCTCTCCCGCATACGCCGAATAGCCTGTTTTTCTCCTTCCCGTCGCCGCCCCTTTGACCGCCCAGTTCTCCGCCGTCCGGCCACCGTTTGGTGCACCGTCACCACCATTCTCTTCCCCTTTCACCAGAGATCATCCCCACCAATTTTCAGAGCCATCGGACCAACCGTTAGCTTTCGAGAGCCGCCGGAAGTCGCTGGACCTGCTCTGTTTTTGCCCCTGTCGCCGGTTGCTTTCACAGCCCAGAACCGTCGCTCGCCGGCGGCGTGGCCTACACCACCCACCCAGTTTTCTTCCCCTCTCACCGGTGAACATCCCCACCAAGTTTCACCTTCATCCGAGCCACCGTTAGCCACCACGAGCTCCTCCAAGCCATAAGGTTTTTCACCGATTCCGGCGCCGTCGCACCACCTCCGGCCACCATCTTTTCACAGCTTCTTCCCCTACCTCTTGCTGACCTAAACCACTCATTTTCGGCCTCAATCCGTTGCCGGAGCAGCTCCCACGAGCTCAACTCCGTTCAGCCCCTTTTTGGCCTTCGACCGCCATTTCCACCACCACCCACGGCCAAAACTCGTTTCATTTAGCTTCATAAATATCTCAAGACCATTCCCTATCAATTTCGTGCCTTGGTTTATCCCCGTTCGAAAATGGGTAATTTATTACCCACGGCGACAGTGTAAATTACACTGTTACGTTGCTTTTCTTTCACCGTTTGCAACGCCGCAAGCTTTCTAAAAATACCATATAGTGCTGTAAGTATTTTTCAAACCCTATTTTCAGATTTAAATATATATTGCTCATTCAATAATTTTATCTGTTGGTTAGCTGATTCCGGACTGAGTCCGAGGAGTTCGGGGGTCGGATGGATGGAGGACGGACTTGCTTATTTTATTGATATATGTTGGTTGTTTATTTTTGCGCATCGATATTGCATTTATATGGTGCATGCACGTGTGTTTTTGTTTAATTGAGAAAAGCCTGTTTATTGGCGTAAGTGGACTTACAGGTGCGTGTGTATCAAGACCCCAAGCCGGGATGGGGTATTATCTCGGTGGAGCTCCTTTGGTCACTCGGGAGCAGAATAAACTGAGTGATGTCCCCTGGGTCGTCGCTGGGCGACGACGGGAGTGGGGGCTAGGGGATGCTTGGCTACGAACGCGCCGGACGTGGAACCGGGCATCGCCCTACGCACCGACTCTGTGGCCCTTCACTAGTGAGGGCTAGAGGATGCTTGGCTACAAACACGCGGGGCGTGGAACTGGGCATCGCTCGTTAGGTGTCACATGCGTGGTGGTACTCTACGGTGTGGCACTGGAGCCAGGGTGTGCGGATGACCCCTAGGGGAGGTCATGGCGCATACAGATAAAATGGTTTTTGGTTTGAGATGAGTAAAGGCCAAATGTGACTTTTGGCGTGTTTTTGGAACGGGTTTGTTGTTGGGCCAAATGGGATTTTTGGCGTGTGTGGAAATTGTGATTTTATGGGTTTTACGCATTGACATTAATTCATGCATATTGTTTGAGTTCTATATGCTTTTATCTGGTGATGTTTGGATTTTACTTACCTGCGGTACCATTTTTGGTTCCGTAGATTTTGGTGCAGGATTCGAGGAGGAGGAGGAGGCTGAGCCCGAGGATGCAGCTCCGCCGGAGTTTTGATGTCGAAGTTATGCTTTATAGTTTGGTTTAAAACTATATTTGTGTTTTTGTAATATTTTAATTATGTATGTTTTAAACAGCTTGTATTATATTAAGAAAATTCTGGTACTTAGTTATATGACTTTTGTTATCCGCTGCGTGTTCATTTGTGCACATTTGTTGCTTTTGCACACACTTGGCACTCGTCGATAGGGTGGTGACCCGGGTTGTCACCATCCGGACGTCTCGATTTTCCCGTGTCCGTGCGTGGGGATTTAGGGGCATCACAACTCCAACCACCCAGACCCATCACTGCCGACCACCGTGCGGCACACCACCACCACCAATCTCTTTCCCTCCTTCCGGTGAACCACCCCACAAATTTCCACCGCCAACGGAGCCGCCGTTTTAGCCGGAAAACCATCATCAAGCCGAACGGCTTTTGCTCCAATTTGCCGCCGTCGCTCCACCTCCGGCCACCACCTCTTCACCACTTCATCATCGACTCCTTGCCGTCCTAAACCACCCATTTCCGGCCTCAATCCGTCGCCGGAACAATCCCCACGAGCTGGTATTTTGGCCTTCCTCTTCCGTTTTCGCCGCCACCCACGGCCAAATTCTACTTCCACTAGCTTCATAAACATCCTTAGACTATTCCCTATCAATCCCGAGCTTTGGTTTGTCCCTATTCAAAAGTGGGTATTTTACAACCCACGGCCACAGTAAAATTTCACTGTTACATTGCTTTTCTTCCACCGTTTGCAACGCTGCGAGCTTTTGAAAAATACCATATAGCGCTGTAAGTATTTTCTAAACTCTACTTTTAGATTTAAATATATTTTGCTCATACAATAAATATTTTCTATTGGTTGGCTGATTCCGGATTGAGTCCGAGGAGTTCGGGGGTCGGATGGTTTGAGGACGGAGTGCTTGGTTTTGGTTGTTTATGATTGCTTGATTATTTGAGCCATGAGGCGTGCGTTACATATTGCATACATGTGCATTTTATTTTAATTGATAAAATCGTCCTTTTTTTGCCTTAAATGGTTTTCGGGTGTGTGTGTCTCACGAGCCCAAACCGGGATGAGTTATTATCTCGGTGGAGCTCATCTGGTCACTCGGGAGTGGATAATACTGAGTGACATCTCTGCGACAACCGGATCGCACGATACGGTAACGCTGTCGTGTCGACTCCGTGGTCTCTAGAGTGGCGGGGACTAGAGGATGGCCTGGCCAGGTACGCGCTGGGCGCGAGTCTGGATATCGCTCGTTTAGGTGTCACATGCATAGTCGTTACCTGCGGTGTGACACAGAGCCAGGGTGTGCGGATGATCCCTAGGGGAGATCATGGTGCATGCATAATTGGATCGTTTTTATGGTTTTCGGATGCGAGCCATTTTCTAGGAAAATGGCGAAGTTTGGTTTTGAGGCTTTTGATCCATTTTCTGGAAAAATGGTGGTTTGGGCCATTATCTGGGATAATGGCGAGGCTTGGTTTTAAGCGTTATGTTTTTGGGCCAAATGGGTTTTTGGCGTGTGTGGAAAAAATGGTTTTACGGGACGTGTGCGTTGGTTTTTCTTTCATGCATATTGTTTGAGTTTTATATGTTTTTATCTAGTGGTGTTTGGATTTTACTTACCTGCGGCACCATTTTTGGTTCCGTAGATTTTGGTGCAGAGTTCAAGGAAGAGGAGGAGGCTGAGCTCGAGGATGCGGCTCCGCCGGAGTTCTGAGTTAAAGTTTAAGCTTTGTTGTTTGGTTTAAAGCTATATTTGTGCTTTGTAATATTTTATTATGTATGTTTTAAACAGCTTTGTATTAAACTAAGAAAAATTCTGGTATTTAGTTATTGACTTTGCTATCCGCTACGTGTTTCTTGTGCACATTCGTTACTTATACACACACTTGGCACACGTCGATAGGGTGGTGACCCGTGATGTCATCATCCGGACGTCTCGATTTTTCCGTGTCCGTGCGTGGGGATTTGGGGGCGTCACAATTGATCTGATTTGGTGGTTTGTTTTTTGCAAGGACTAATTTGGACTGTGGTTTGATTTTTGTGCATGTTTTTACAGTTTAATTGATCTGATTTGGTTTTATTTTTTTTTTATTTTTTTATTTTTTGTCCTTTAAGGACTTTGGATTGTGGTTTGGTTTTTATGCATATTTTTATGTGATTTTTACTTCTCTACAATTTTTTTCATGGTTCTGACTTTTTTTATTAATCATATATAAAAAAATGTTGCAGTAAAAGTTTCACAAAAAAAATGGATGATTCAACTTGTTGTGAACCCTAATCGATTCGACATCAGCACAAAAACTTTAATGTCCTCTCAATTATTAGATTTGTATTAAACTTGTCCTAAACAAGTTTACTAAAACTATCAATATGATAAAATTGTATTAAATTATGGTATATTTTGAACTAATGTTTTTATTTTTTAATCTATACAAACATGTAAGGATTATACTCCACTTAACTATTATTATCCAAAAATATTTACAAAAATTTACCTTTTTTTTCCTATGCATTAAATTATTATTATTATTATTTTTTTTTATAACAACTAGTTCATTATTCATCAAATCAAACTAAATATGACAAAGATAAGTCAACCCAAACAGCTTGGGAAATACAATCTGGGATTGAATCCCACCAAAGCACTATATCATTTAGATTCCATGCAAATTTGGTCAGTGTATGAGCTACTCCATTTGCTTCACGTCCCTTATGTTGCACTTTCTAGGTTGAATCCTACAACAGTCCACTAGAAATTTAATGGTAGAATTTCTATAGACTTTAGGAATCTCGTGAAAACTCTGTAAGTTTTCACAAATTAACTAATTGCAAAGGTTTTAATCTGTCAACATAGTCAATGTTACCACTCACTATGGTGCCATAAATGCAATTTTAATTATTTGAAGTAGTTAAAAGTATCAGAATATGTTATGATCTGCACCACTAGACTCAGTTGATTATTTAGGATTTTATGACACAATAACTCATTTTCATAATTTCAGACGAAATGGTTATTCGAAACTGTGAAATTATTTTTAGGAGCACTTCGGAATTAAGTTTTGGTAAACGATTTTCACTATAGGTTAATATGAATATTTAGGATTTTCAGTACTAAGTTTATTATGCATTTTTGGAATGAATAGTAACCTCAATAAGCGTACTAAGTGCAGTGTTTTTAAAATCACAGTGTTGAATGTCCAAGTTAGGTTAGAGAAGTTTTATTTGGACACTTGGTAAGATCTTAGCCACACGTAGTAAATAGTATTAGACACTTGACATAAAGAGGAACCATTAGATGGATTTGTGAAGGAAATCAATGTGTGAGATCATGTCACCTAGGCAAAACTTTTTTTATCTGATCAACCAAATTGTGTCAGACCAAAGAGGATTCCAACCATTTCAACCCTAGCGAGACTCTAAATGGTTGGAATCCATTTGAAACTCCAAAAATTTGGTTGAAAACCAAAACCCTAAACGGTTTCCCTAAACCCTAAAGTTGGCCTACAAACCCCTTTTTATTTGATTCCTAGCATTGTGTTTAATCACTTGATTAAATTCTTTCCACATGCTATTAATTCATCAAATCATTATTATGAAATCATTATCCAACCTTTTAAATCTTGAAAATTTGATTAGGTCAAGAAAAATTGGATTTGGACTTGATAGCATTTCAAACCCTAACCAAACTCCCTTTAAACTACAAATTGAATCCCACTTGTTTGAGACCCACCAAGGCCCACGAATTTGGTCACCTTGGCAAAACTTCTTAAAAAAGTTTCCTCCCCCATATGGCAGACCATCTACTGCCCTTGGTTGCACCTATTAGTGTCTTGATGTGATGAAAAAACCCACCTCATCAACCTCCATATTTCACAACTTCTGTAGGCAGTCATTTCCCCTCATTATTCTCTACTTTATGTCACATAGCCATATCTAATCAAAGGTCATTCAAGCACATATCTTCCCCCTCTATAAGTATAGAGTCATGCAAGACACACTTCTTTCCCTTTAATCATTTCTTCACCCCGTTCTTAAAGAGAAACCTAAAAGAGCTCTTTCAGGTAGATTTCTGGGTCTTTTTACGTGGCCCTTTTTGACCATTTTAAGTATTTTCACACAATAACTCTTTCATAAAATTTGTTTATATTTGAGTATAGTTTCTGTAGACATATTATTCGTATCATTCCATGGTCATTTGATTGGTCAAAAGTATTTTTAACCATGGAAATGTCATTCTGGGCATGAAACTAGAGAGTATGTTATGTTTTGAAATTTTTTACCAAGCTAATGGACATATCTTGGTCCAAAACTTTTATAGACTGTTTTTAGCATGTGTTTAAAAGTGTTCATTGAGGTTTTGTTGCATGACTAAAGCTTTTGATGATAGATTTTCTTAGATCTAGAAACTTGAAAACTGGAAGTAAAAAAACAGTTTTTATTTGGAGAAAGTTTGAATATTTCAAGATTTGATCTTACTTTAAAGGTTTTGATATTTTTATATGATGATTCTAAATCTCTTATTTTCATGTTAGGATGTTATTTTGAAAATATATAATATTAGTTTCAAATATAAGATTTTTCTATGCAAGAGGATTTCGGTTTGGCCTAAAATTTGATTTTTTGGATTAGATCCATGTTTTATTGATTTTTAGCTATGTGATTTTAAGTTTGATGGTTGGATATTCTTTAGGACACATTTTTAAACCATGTGATTCTTTATTTCGAAGATCTCACATTCTTAAACCATTGATCAAGAGATTTATCAAAACTAGTTGAGGAAAAAGTTTCTGTTTTTGGATTAAGTGTAAAACCAAAAACTCCAAGTGTTATTTTGTGATTTTGGTGACTTTAGTTTGATGATTTAAAGCATGGTTGATCTTATGATAATATTATGAATATGTTAGAAAAATGATTTGATTTTTTGGAATTCTTGGAGATGTTTTGGTTTAGGGTCAAAACTTGTGATAACTTGTGATTCAAGTATTTGTATTTTTTTAAAAAAAGTTTGGCGTTGATTTGTACCTTTTTCTAAATGGATATTTTAAGTATGGTTTTAAACTTAGGATAGAAAGATCCTTGCTGCAAAATTTTGATTTAAGCATGAGTTTTGAAGTTGGAAGGAATTGCAACAAAAATTAAGAGAAATGGCCTATGGATGTTTCGGCTATAGTGTATTTTTTATAGTTGTGATTTGTTTTAAAATTTTCTAAGTTCATATTTGAGTTTACTACAAAATTTACATGTGGAATGTAAATTTTGAAAATGTTTAGAGTTAGGATGTGAAATTCTTAAGGTAGGGGTAAAATGGTCATTTTATTCTAATTATCTCTTTTACACATTTCTAATTGTTAGTAATTAAATTTTTAACTTTTAAAATACCCTTTTACAGTTCCTCGTGTTTCCCGCTTTATTCTCATAGAATGCGACGATCGAGGTAAATTAGCTTCTAACTTACTATCAGTTTACTATGTATGTATGATGGGTAAGTGAACTATAATTTATGTATGTATGTTATCATATATGTTATGTCATGCCATGTCATTACATGTTTATCTGTTACGCATAATTTATTCTGTCACAAATGCTTATCTGTTACACAATCTATTATGCCACGTATTGATATATGTTATAAGTATGTCATATTATATTATGCCATCTATTACATGCATGCCATGTTACGTAATATTTATTGTTACATGTTATGCCATGTTATGAAATGTTGTCTGTTACATGTTATGTCATACTATAAAATAGTTCTATCTCAAGTAAGTCATGTCTCTCAAGTTACATTCAAATCATGTTATGTGAGGTCAGAACTTCTATTTTTTCATATTCTAGTCACGTTTCGTCTCGAATACAGTTGGTATTTTGAGAACAGTTAAGTTTTAGTTATCAGTTAATTTGTACTACGGTCAAGTAGGATACGCACTGCTTGGTATTGCGGTCAAGACTATGCGCTACTGAGTACTAAGGTGAAGGAGTATAATCTACCATACTACAGATGGTTAAATCAGTTAAGTTATGTTATGGTTAAGGATAATACGCACTACCTGGTATTGCGGTCAAGGCTATGCGTTGCTGAGTACTATGGTGAAGGAGTATAATCTACAGTTATGTTACGGTCAAGGACAATATGCACTGCCTGGTATTGTGGTCAAGGCTATGCGCTACCGAGTACTATGGTGAATGAGTATAATCTGCCATACTACAGAAAGATGATACGCGCTACCTGGTACTGTGATCAAGGTTATACGTTGCTGAGTACTATGGTGAAGGAGTATAATCTGCCATTATGTTATATTACGTTCACGTTTATGTTATGTTTAAGTTCACGTTCATGTTATGTTATGTTATGTCCATGTTCACGTTAAGTTTCAAGTTCAAGTTCAAATCATATTATGTTCACGTTTATGTTATGTTCAAGCTCACGTTCATGTTATGTTATGTTCATGTTTACATTAAGTTTCAACTTTCAAGTTCATGCTCATATCATGTTATGTTCACATTAATGTTATGTTCAAGCTCACGTTCATGTCACGTTATGTTCTATGCTCACGTTCATGCCGTGTTATATTCACGTACATGTTATGTTCAAGTTCATGTTCATGTTATGTTATGTTCACGTTCACATTATGTCTCAAATTCATGTTTATGTCATATTATGCTTAGGTTTATGTTAAGTTCAAGTTCATGTTTATGTTATGTATGTTCACGTTCATGATATGTTTCAAGTCTATGTTATGTTTTAAGTTCATGTGTCTTGTTATGTTGCTAGTTTATGTTATGTTTTAAGTTCAAGTTCATGTCATATAAAGTCAAGTTCGGTTCACGTTTCAGTTTAGGTTATATCAGTTATGCTATGCTATATATCAAGTTATGCTATGCTTACTTACAACTTTAATTATGCATTCATGCTTTTACTACCATGTATGCATCATTAACCTATGTGAGAGTTTCCTGTTAACTTACTAAAATTTGTGATCAAATCTCACCGTGATAGTCCCAATTACCATTCCCCCTGAATGATAGGCAATGTGTCAGGATCAGAGCAGGGAACAGACACTAGTAGATTGAAGGAGGTTGACTGGATGCCACAGACACAATGTAGAGCTTACAGATTCCATAGATAGTTTTTGGACAGTATTCTAGCCTCATTAGTCGAGTTACACGAGTTACTCGACGAACTTCATCAATAGTGTATTTTGGTAATGTAAATATAGAGTCTGGTCTCCCATGTTTTCGATATTACAGTCTTCTGAAACTGGTACTGAAATTGTGGATGTTTATTTTGTCAAGTATGCTAGGATTACGATTTAATTATTCGGGACATTATAAGTTTGGTGCATAGTATTGCTCAAAAGCAAAATTATCCGCTGCGAATATTGTATAATGCTAGATGCATGATAGGAATATTGCGTTTTATATGTCATGAACGGGGGCAGGTAATTTTGTGTTGCATGTCCCGACGCTTCAGATGTCCGTTCGATCCCAAACGAAATCTGGGGCCATCACAAATGCCTATTGAGCAGGGATTTGATTTCTTGAACCAAGCTTCCCAACAAAGTTGAAGAGAAACCTTCTCTTTGCAATTCCTATATTACAAGTAATGCACCGGTTTCAATTTGTAGATCTGCAATTTGACTCACTTAAAAATGAGTAGCACTAAAGCTATCCCAAGTGCAGGAGGATGTCGTGTAATAATTAGGAATAAATTCCTAGATCGTCTCCTCAGGGAAAGTTACTTAAAAATCAAACTCATTGAAAAAGGTGAAACAAAGAGAAAATAAAATGATGGTATGTGCAATGGATGGAAAAGGGTACTAGTCATGGACTAGATTCATGTTTTTAGATTTTGATTGTCGGATTGGAATGTAAAGGACTAATAGATTAAACTCAGAAATTAATAAAACTAAATTAAGAATTAAACTAAATTAGGAAGTAATTGATAAAACATGCACTGAAAATTGAAAAGCCCAAAATTCAATGTTCTAGGGTTCATCATTATATTTAAATCACAAATTCTCAAATTAAACCACCGTAATTGTAATCACTACTAAAATGAAAGTTTAACGAAACGATAAAAATAAATAATATGAATTAAATGAATAACAAATAAATTACTCAAACGTCTAAATCAAAATTCTCTAAAATAATTCAGAAACTCAAAACTGAAATGAAATAGCAAGTAGGGAATTGAAAAGATCAAGCCAGTTGAATGGAGATGAAGATTCAAAGCAGTGGAGGAGGCTGAGCTGCAGTGGCAATTGGACCCCTCAAGGAGTTCTTCAATCTGCTGCAGTGTGAGTGAATGATCCAGTGGAAATTGTGTAGCTGCATGAATGATCGATTGAATGAATCCTCCTATCCGAATCTGAACGAAAATCAAAGAAAAAATGAATTCTAAGTGTTTCTCTACTCAAAACCGAGTTTTCCAGCCCAAGAGTCGTCCTAAGATGTAAAAAAAACATATATATACTCTGACGGCGGAATAAACCCTGATCTGTAAAAATGCGATATTCGCTCGAGCGGAGTGTCGAGCGAACATCGAGCATTCGACTCTGCCTGAATTCGCTCGAGCGGCCTGTCGAGCGAACATCGAGTGTTCGACTCTGCCTGAATTCGCTCGAACGGCCAAATGCCTCCGCTCGAGCGATCTCTTTTCCCGCATCTTGCTCGAGCCCACTGTCGAGCGGAAGTCGAGCGTTTGAATCTGCCTGACTTCGCTCGAGCGGCGGCTTCTGTCGCCGCTTGAGCGATATGTACCATAAACTATATTAATCAACAGTTGATAAAATTAGAGCAGAAATTCATGCTTTTAATCAATTAAAATCACAACTTTGATTTATTCATTTTGCCATATAAAACCAATGATAAAGTAATGAAAGAATTAATATATATTGGTTCCAAAAGCATTAAAAATGCAATAATTCAGCTCAATCACAATTCCTAAAGGAATATACAAATGTAAGCCTCTTAACATTGCAATTAATTCAATCTCTATAAGATTTGCAAGTGCAATTTCTAGATTACTTGTAGCAAGCAAAACATGTCCTCTATCATCCCTTAATACCACACCAATACCAAACCTACACTGATCACTAAAGGTAGCTCCATCCACATTGAGTTTTAAGACACTAGTAAGGGGTGGTTGCCAGCTGCATCTATACCTCTGTCCAATCTTTACTGCCTTTGATGCTGCCTTGTTTTCCTGATATAATGATAATGCATGCTCTAAGACTTGGTCTGGTGACAAGATTTGTTCCTCATATAGCCACTAATTGCGTTTATGCCAAAAGGCCTAAGCCACCAAAAATAACTTCTCCAACTCTTCCTCTGCTTTCCTTCTTATAACAGTCCCAACAAGTTGTAGGAAATCCAATTTCTGAGTAGATACTTTGAGAGATTGAAATAGCTTCAGCCAACTATCAATGATTAGTGGGCAGTAAACTAGTGCATGATTTAAATCTTCATCTTCTTTTTGACACCAATGACAATTTGCATCATCAATAATCTTTCAAGTCTTCAAATTTCTGAGAGTAGGAAGGATATTTTTACAAACCCTCTAGGCAAAAACTTTAACTCTATGAGGTATATGAAGTTTCCACAGGTGTTTCCATATTAATTTCTTATCTGTAGCTCTTGAGCTCTTTGCCTCCTGCTTCTGCTACTCCAAAATAGTGAAAAAAGTATATGCATTCTTTACACTATAGATTCCACTTTTCTCATGCTTCCAAACAAGAGTATCTGGCACATCTTTTGTTGGTAATCGGATACTGAGCACCTCAGTTGCCTCCCTTACTAGTAACAAGCGCATGACCTTCTCAACATCCCACCTTCTTTGATCATTCTGCAGAAGATAAGCCACTGGATAATCACTTTGAAAATCTGTTCCATCAGCAGTTGCAGAAGGAGGAGGAGGAATGAGTTTATGGTTTGGAAGCCAATAATCAGACCATATTTTAATTGACAAACCATTCCCAACACGCCATCTGCAGCTTTGAAGTAAACAGTTTTTTATTTCCCAAATGTCTCTCCAAACATAGGAAGGGGAACCACCTAATTTAAAATCTTTAAAATTAGATATAGGGAAATATCCAGCCTTAAAAGTCTTATGGAGTAGAGTGGTTTAATCATGCATAATCCGCCAACCTTGCTTAGCTAAGAGAGCCTTGTTGAAGAGATTTAAATTCTTAAAACTCATCCCTCCTTCAGATTTTGGATTACACATTTTATGCTAACTCACCCAACACAGTTTCCTTTCTTCTTTTCTTTGTCCCCACTAAAAGTTGGCCATCATCCTCTCTAGTTCTGAACATAGAGACTTTGGTAACATAAAACAGCTCATGGTATAAGTTGGTATCGAAAGAGCCACTGCTTTCGACAAGATTTCTTTTCCCCTTGAGACAAAAGCTTCTCTTTCCAGCCTTATAATTTTGACCATACTCTATGCTTTAAAGCTGAGAAAGCATGATATTTTCTTCTACCAACCATAGGTGGCAAACCTATATACTTGTCATACTGCTGGAAATGTTGAACACCCCAGAACTGCATAACTTCCCCCTTTTGAGATGGTTATACATTATGACTAAAAACCATTGAGGTCTTCTCTCGATTTATTTTTTGCCTTGATGATTGCTCATAGATGTCCAGCTTATGTTGCAAAGTTAGACAAGTTTGCAAATTGGCCCTACAGAAGAGAACACTACCATATGCAAACAATAAATGGTTTAGCTGTGGAGCCCCTCTACATACCCAAATCCCTTCAATTTGTCCAGGTGTATTAGACTGATCCAACAAAGATATGAGACCTTCTGTACAAAACAGAAAAACATAAGGTGAGATAAGATTCCCTTACCTCAATCCACGAGTAGGGAAAACAGGTCCTTTAGGTTCTTCATTCACTAGAATTGAAAATGAAACTGACTTGACACAAAACATCATTATTTGCACCCATTTTGCACTAAAGCCCATTTGCTTCATCACTTCCTCAAGAAAACACCATTCAATTCTGTCATAAGTTTTACTCATATCCAATTTCAAAGACATAAAACCATATTTTCCACTTCTTTTCCTTCTCAGAAAATGCACCACTTCATAAGCAACTAACACATTGTCAGTAATTAATCTTCCTGAAACAAATACAGTTTGAGAATGAGAAATGATGGAAGGCAATATCCTCTTTAGTCTATTTGCTAGAACCTTGGAAATCAACTTCTAAAGAACATTGCAAAGGCTGATAGGCCTATAGTCAGATACTAGCTCAAGCTTATTCTTTTTTGGGACTAAAGTGACAAAAGTATGGTTAATATCAGAAGGGAAATGACCAGAATTGAGGGCACGAAGAATAGCATTGGTGACATCTTTATCCACAACAGACCATAATTTTTAATAAAAGAGTGGAGTCATACCATCTAGTCTAGGTGCCTTTGTAGAGTGCATCTCATCTAATGCTTGTTTCACTTTCTCTTGAGTATAAATTGAGTCAAGTTACTCTACCATAACTGGGGTTATTCTGCCAGCTAAAAAATCCATATTACCAGGTACCTTAGCAGCTTTGAAGAGATTTGTAAAATATTGATAATAACTTCATCTCTTGCTTTATTAGTTTGCCATCTTCCATTTGAGTCCTTCACCCTTTTATCTAGTTCTTCTTCTTTCTCTAAGTCGCTTTATGATGGAAAAATTTTAAATTTTTATCACAATCAGCTAGCCAGAATGCCTTAGATCTTTGCCTCCACATGGTTTCATTCCTTTGTAACCATTTTTTAACTTCATTTTTAGCATCTTGCAGCTATTGTTTGTTCTGAGATAAGGGATCAACTTGATATGCAATTTGTAACTTTTTCTAAGCCTTTCTAAGACTCCTCTACACATGTCCAAAGCTGGACTTGTTCCACACAGTAATCTTCTCTCCACAATGTTGTAGTTTCTTCATCACAGTTCTTAATTCTCTCCCACCATCAACTTTCCCTCCAAGCCCTTTGAATAATCTGTTTGCAGTCAGTAGTTTCTACCCACGTAGCCTCAAATCTAAATAATTTTTTCCTTACAACCTGCATCTGAACCCCTTCAGCTAACTTCAAGATTATATGCAGTTGGTCAGAATATGCAACAATACCATGTAGTACAGTAGCCATTGGGAAGAAATACTGTCACTTAAAATTTGACAAGCACTTGTCCAACCTTTCACTTATAGTTTGTCCTTCCTCCCTTCTATTACACAAAGTAGAAAGGTTACCTTCAAAACCCAGATCATGTAAATGACATTCTTTTGTAACATTTCAAAAAGCCTTCATCTGCCTATCTAATCTCACTGTTCCCCCACTCTTTTCATTATTGCTCAAAATCACCCATAATTAACCATCCCTTATCACTTGGAACTTTTATAGATCTCAGCAAGGACCATGATTCATGTCTCTTACTTGCATTTGGTTGACTATAAAAACCAGTTAACCACTGTGGCTCCACATTTTCCCCTACCTCAGTTACCTTAACATGGATATGAAATTTAGAAAAATTCTGTATTTCTACTTTAAATTGCTTCTTCCAGTATGGAGCTAGTCCACCACTCTTGCTTTCACAACTCATTGCAAAACAACCATAGAACCCCAACCTGAATTTCAACTTTTCCATTACTCGAGCATGTAGCCTTGTCTCTTGAAGAAACAAAAACCAGGAACTTCTTTTCTGACCAAGTTAGAAAGGGTTTGAATTCCTAATGGGTTCCCAAGCCCACAAGAATTCCAACTTATGAAACTCATCGACTACGGCAGGGCTGTTGGACAGCCTCTGTTGATACCAACGCATCTTTGCTTCTCCTCTCATGCTCACCCTTCTTAAAACAAACATCATTCACAGTGGAAATGATAGAAAGTTTACCTCTCTTATTGCCAACAGCAAGAGCTTTTCCTTCAAAAATCTCCTCTACAGTTCTCTTCTTCCTTGAAAGAATAGTTCCCTCTTGCTCTATTCTTCCAAGTACTTCTAATAATTCTACCTTGCTTCTAGACATCAGCTTGTTGTGAAGTCAACTTCTCAATATCTTGGGTTGAAATGATTGGATCCTGCACTTTGAGCCCATCACTAGGCCCAGTAGCAGGCATAGTAGAAGGCCCAGTAGCAGGCCAGAAGGTGGGCCAACCTTAGTTGCATTTAGCACAACAAAACCTTTAGGCTCCTACCCTTCCACATTATCACCAGACATTGAATCTTCTAGTGTATCCATTTCAGCAGAAGTGAAAACCTTCTGACCATAACATTTAGTAACCGCTTGAGCCTTTAAAACTTCTCTAACAGTAGCTGAACTTGTGGCTGAATTCAATAGATCATCATCATTAGAAGAACCATTACTCTTCCCCTCCATCAGAATCGTAGCTCCACCAGGTGCCACCATGTTCTGCTCCACCCCCACCCCTGTACTCATGGACAATTTCTTCTTTGAACTGGACTCATGAGATGACTCCCACCTCTTCTTTGAATTGGACTCAGCACACAGCCATGCACCAAATTGTGGTGAGGAGTTTGTCTCAATTTGGCAACTGCATTCTTATGAATATTTCTACCACAAGTAAAACAAAACTGTGGGAGCTTTTCATACTGCACTGGACTCTAGACCCTTACCCCATTCAGTGTGCACGTCCTACCTCTACCCAAAGGTTTCTTCAAATCTATCATAATTTTGACTCTTAAACTACTACCCCACCCTACATTATCTTCATCTTCATCAACTTCTTGGACCTCCCATATTGAACTGCCCAGCTTTACACCAACATCCTTATTCATCCCAAATAGAGGTAAATTATGGAATTGCACCCAAAAAGATGCAGCATCAAACTTCAAAGCATGCAATGGAGTGAGGCCATCAAAAGGATTGTTAACAAAAAATTGACCATCAAAGAACCATGGTCTCCCTCCTTCTATCCTTTGCTTGTCAGTATGAGTTGCAAAGATCATCACGAATGTATTTCTCCCAACCTCCCACAATACAGTAGGTTTATTGAGGCGCCATATCTTTGCCAAAGCAAATTCCACAACGTGCTTTCCCAATTGTTGATCACTCCATATTTTACCAATCAAACTACGATCACCCTTCTCTTTAACCTATGGGAAGATCCTCTTCCTCACTTTAATGAAGGTTACTCCACAATTTGTGCAGGTTATCCCTTGTAATGGCCTACACAAAAAACATGCAACTATTTGCAAAAAAATAGTGTTGAGGAATCTGCTGTTAAAAGAACAGGGACTCACCACCACTTTTATCCAAGCAAAGCTAGAGAGAAAAAATAGAGAGAGACCTCTTTCTATGCATTAAATTATTAATTGATCAAATTTTTTTAAGAAATATATTATTTTTCTGAAAAAATCATTTCACCTAATTAGCAAACGTGCTTTGCACATTACTCTTGTCCTATTATATATATATACTATGATATATATAGTGCATATATATTTAAAAAAAAAACGAGTTTTGTTACTTATTATCCTCACATACCACACACTACCAAAGTTTTGAAATCCGTTCCGGAGACCATTTCGGTTGAGGCACTGGAACGGAATATTTCGGTACCGGTACGTTTTGGTGTACCGTTTCGAGATTAATTATATATTATATATGAATATTTATATGTATATATAAACTAACAATTAATAAAATAAATATATATATATATATATGTAAGTGTGTATCATGTATATGTGTATATATATAAAAGAATTAAATATTTATAAAATGAATATATATTGAAAAAAATCACAAACTTGAGTTGAGACACAAAAATAAAGGAAAAATTAAAAAATAGACAAATTATTAAAAGTAATAATATTTTTAGTGCATAGAAAGGGGTATTTGAATTCTAAAAGTACAATTTTATCTATTATTTTTCAACTTATTTACAAGAGAGCCATTTTTTTAATTTGAATTTTAATTTTAGATCGGAATTACTATTCCGGCCGGAATACCGAAATCCGGACGGAATTGACCGGAAATGTCGGAATTTGATTGGAACGGCCGGAATTTGATCCGAAACGGAATAGATACCTATCCCATTCTGGTCACTGTTCCGGCACGAAAAATTCCGGCCATTCCGACCGGAACGGAACAGTTTTTGAAACTTTGCACACTACACTTATTTTAATTTATTTTTAAAATTTTTATTTTATTTTATTTTTATTAAATTCATTAAAATTTTCTATTTATCATTCATATATTACAAATTTAATAAAAGAAAAAAAAAATATGATATGTGAAAATGATGAATTTTGAAAATGAAATCCCTTTATTTTGCACACCCCCACGACCTCATGGTCACTTGGTATGAACTTACAATTTCACCCTAATTCAAAATTCCTCTTTTTCTTTCTCCACCAGCTCGATAACCACAGAATTACCTCCGAAAACTATAAATATCAGCCGAAAACCATTAAAATTTATGCATCACCTCAGGAGCGCTCGAAGTATGCAAACAAGTTGTGGCTTGCTTTTGCATGTACTCACCATAACCACATCGAACACTTCCTCTCGCTTAGGGACTTGAACAGGGGAGGTTTGGACGAATTCTGCCGCTTCGGCCTCCGGTGAACAAGATTCAGACTCAAGCACGGCTGCCTCAGATTCTGAGGACTAGGGGAGAAGTGGAAATGTATGCGAAGAAGAAGAAGAAGAGAGAGAGGTTGAGGGAAGAGGGGGAGAGAAACCTGAGATTGGAATTGTTAGAGAAAGAGAACGTCTGGGAAGGGTTTAGCTTTGTAGAAATTCTGTTGTGGGATGGGAGCGAGGAGCATAAGGAAAGGGTTGCAGAGGAAGAGGCCATTGCTCGAAAAATACAATTTGCTGGCCCTTTCGTCTTCACACAACTCTGCCACTTTTTTTTGTCAAAAAATTCTATTCGGAAGATCCTTTATTTTGCCGACTGGAAATGCTATGCCCTAGTTCTGCAGTGCGGTTGAAGAAGAAGAACAACCTCCTACGCGTCTGTGAACTATCCTCCCTTCCTTCTGTTTGCCAATTTCTTTATCTATTTTTTTTTCAAAAGAAAATAATGCCGTGACACCTATCTTGGTAGTTGTAATTTAGCGAGAATACCGGGTCACACTTGACGACCAGGTTCCATTCCAGGGACCCAATAAGTGGTCCAGAAACCAAAATTCAAAGCATGACGCTTTTTGCGCACATGCACAATCTTCATATTTTCTTGCTGTATTTCTCCCTCCTTGTACTTCTTTCTCTCCTGAATTTTTAAGCTGCAGGAAACGTTGAACTTGAGATTGAGAAATGGCGAAATCAAGCGCAGACGATGAGGAGCTAAGGCGAGCTTGCGAGGCTGCAATCGAGGGCACTAAGCAGAAGATCGTGATGTCGATCCGTGTGGCCAAGAGCCGAGGGATTTGGGGCAAAGCCGGCAAGCTAGGCCGTCAGATGGCCAAACCTAGGGTTCTTGCTCTCTCCAGTTAGTGTTTCTATTTCCCTTTGTACTTTTTATTTCCAATTTCGTGCATTTTTTCACCTTTTTGGTTGTCTACATTTGCCACTTTTCTTCCACTTACGATGTACGTTTTGGTCCATTTGAACAAAATTCAATTCGTTTTGGCTATGTCTAATTTTGAAAGCGAGAAATGAGGTCCATTGTTAACTTAAGTTAGTGCCGCATAGAATCGAACCATAAGTGGTGATCAATTACTTATTCATCTCCTAATAGTATAGTTTTTTCAAAAAAAAAATTATGTTTCTTACGTTTGGTATATTTTCACAAAAAAGAGAAGTTATCATTGTTACATTCAGTTCTTTGCGGTTTGGATTCGTTCAACTTAAGTTGGTCACCTCGACCAATAGACGGTTAAAATGTTATTGCAGCACTTGGCTTGAATAGGTTCAAAATTATGGGACATTTCAACACATTTGGCAATGGAACCGGTTATAAATGTGGTGGTCAATGAGAGATGGCTCCAATATGTATTTTTTGGTGTATTTGGAGTGAAAGAAATGAGAGACTGTTCGAGAATCAACTTCTTCTAGCTCTTAATTAGGTGTATGCATGTGTATACTTCCAGTGTACCCGGGCTATGCCCATCTTTATTTCAATAAAATTATTTATTACTTATCAAAAAATAAATATATGTGGTGGTCAATGTGAACGTATATCTCTGTGCTGATTTTTAGTAAGGCTATTTATGGCTGTGTATTTGTTATGATTAGGAATTATAAGTTTATAGAATCAATCAAATATTACCATAAGTACCTCTGAAGCACTTAGAGTAAGTTTATAGAAATCCCTTGGGGTTGGCTCGAGTGGTAAAGGCCTTGGGCTTGGAGGTATGTGCCCTATAGGTCTAAGGTTCGAATCCCACTGGGTGCAAACAATTTCTAGGGGCTATTGGATTGGGGGATTTTTCCCTTGAATTACCAAATGTGTACTTGTGGAAAACTTCTTGTCGAAGTGTTGTGTACCCTCGAGATTAGTCGGGATGCTGTTTCCAGGCATCAGGTGCCAATAATAATAAAAAAAAGAGGCATAAGTTTTTTTTTTTTTTGATAGGAAAAACAAAAAAAACAAAAATGTTACTTTAAGTACCTCTGAAGCACTTTAAGGCACTGGTAAATGGTATGAACAAAAAGTTAAATAAATTAAGAATTTGTTGTAAAAAAATAAACTTTATTTTTATTTTTATTTTATAAGTAAGAAGTAAATTTTATTCATTTGAATGAAATAGGCATAGCCCGTGTACACAAGGAGTATACAAAAGAACACCTAAATACATTCTAAAAAAATAAATTAAGAATTTGAAAATTTTCAATATATGATAAAAGTTCATCATGGTTGTGTAAATAGGTGTGATTCGGCCTTTCTATCATGCCTGTTCTTATTGTTTGAAGCACTCATTAGATTTTGTAAGATTTGGTTGTGCTTTGAATTACATGTTGATGACAAGGAAATGGAAAGTTTTACCTGCTCACATGCAGGATATAGTGGTATTAATTTATCAAGAGTTAAATTGATTTTTAAGAATGGGTTTTTGTGTTTAATTTGTGTAGCATTTTTAGTGCCTGGATTGCTGTGGAGAATAGAGCTTTTAATCGTTGAGCTTTTTAAAAAAGTTCTACTATTGAAAAGTTGTTTTTGGTTTGGTAAACATATGTCTGAAGTACTTCTAAAGTTTTTATGGTTGTTTTTAGGGTATTGCATAAATATCTTTGGTGGTGTTTTTCAATAAAAGCTAGTTTGGGGTTCTTCAAAAAAGTGAGCTTTCAGCTTTATCAGGGTACTTAAAAGTGCTTTTTATAAATTTACTAAACATACTAATTTTTTTAAAAGAGTTTTTAAGTTGTTAAAAGTACTTTTCATGTTCTCAAACTTAAAAACGGCACATAATGAGTGTGCGGCATGTGCAGCAAAATTGAAAGGTCAGCGGACAAAAGCCTTTCTGCGAGTCTTAAAATATTCCAATGGAGGAGTTCTTGAGGTAATTGTCGATATTATTTTAATTTATTCCTTTTGAAGTTCCGAAAAATGTTCTTAATTTTATGATTCCAAAATAAATAGAGACCAAGTAATAAGAGAACAGACCCTAACAAAGCCCAATATACATGTGATCATTGCCTACTCTACCCATCGGCTAGTTTGTTGCTATGATCCTGGCTCTGATATCTAGGCTTGCGTGATTCAAAAAAATCATGCATTTTGTAAAAATAGAATAAACTGTTAAAAAGCAATTTGACTTCCTATGCACTCAAATAAGATATCAAAAGAGAGGATATAG